>NW_022639453.1:356352-378787 GCF_010583005.1 Odontomachus brunneus
CCCCCCCCCTCGCCGCGACCACGGCAAGAAAGAAATCAACGCGAACGCTCTTCCCCAGAGAGAACACCCCGGGCACTCGGTACATACATACCTGGCCGCCCCGTTTATGGTGCCGCCATGATGGAACCAACGTCCGGACGCTTCTGCACATTCCGCCCGGGATATAAATTAGTGATATTTTATGAATTTTATATGCGCGCCGCGCGCGCGAAACAGGAATCCTCTGGGGAGGACGCCGCCGCCGCGGCTTATTGTGAGGGAAGGCGCTGGCACTTTAGCAGCGGGATGTCATTTTATTCGCCGGCCGGACAACAATGTTGATATTTAGTTACAAAATGTAGCCAGAGGACGCGCACTTGGACCTGCACTTCGCGGCTACTTCTTCGAGAAGAAGCTTCATTCTCTTCGCGAAGAGCTCGAGTTGACCATTTCGTTTTAAACGGAAACTCTCTCGCAACACGATATCGCGACGCGATATCGACACACGGTGCTTAGAAATGCAATAACGATTTTTATGAGAGGAGAGTGTTTTATGAATGTGCAAAAAATAAAAGAATAATTGATCTAAATCCGCATCGTTACGACAGACGCGAGTTCACGAGATCACTTCATAAAATCGGCAAGCGGATATTTTCTCTCTCTTTCTCTCTCTTTCTATTGCATATCGCTCAATAACGCAATCGAGATCGTAAAAAGTTACCTCCCCCCCCGTTTGCTCTCGAGAAGCAGCGGTATTAATTAAGTAGGATGCTGAGAGAGAAAGAAAAAGGGAGAGAGACGGTGTATTGATCGATCGAGAAAGCTCGTACGATGCGATATAAATATTTCGGTAGTCGAAGATCGAATTTACGATCCGATAACGGTTTACGAGTGAACGATCCGCTCGCGAGGATGCGACGCACTCGCGATGATGATTGCACTTACGGCCGTAAGCGGTAATACCATGGTGTCGAGGGCGTTTGAAGAACACCAGAGAATACCTTAACTGTGCGTTAGGTATTTTGATCGCTCGCTGAGAAAGATTGCGCGCTGTCAATTTATTAATTCCCGCGCACCAGGAGATTCGCGATTAAGCGAACGGCGCGCGCTCTTGTCCTCATACGACCGTTTCCTCAATGTCGTGTCGCGGATAATTTTTGGCGAATTTTTTTAATGATTTTCGTCATCAGCAAAATCCCTGCAATAATTCTCGCGCGATCATCCACTCTCTTCTCCACTTCACTCTGACGTACGATTGCTAAGTAATGCCGATTCATTGTTTGCACGAAAGAAACATTGGATTAACCAAAAGTATTAACTCGAATAGTATTCTGGTAACTTCAGTCGGGATTTTCTAGTTCGTTCATATTTCATCAGAAAGAGTGCGACCAAGTGCCTATAGGCCATTCTTGGCCGCACTCTTTGGTTAATACAATCGAACTTCCTTTTTCTTGTGTACAAAATATATTATTATTTAATGAATCCTTTAGAATCCTTATGATATTCAGTGCTTATGATATTCAATCAATTATATGAAAAATAAGGCACAAAGAGTTAACGCCGGAAATTTCCGCGGTTACAGCGGAAATTAATAACTTAAAACAATAAAACGACTTAATCACCGAACGTTTTGATCTCATTATTGGACTCTTCAGCTATTGACTTTTCTTTATATGCGAAATACTTGTTGACGAGGACCTAATAACGAGATGTTCAACAATCACATTTTATTGCTTTGGTTTGAGTTATAAATTTCTACCATAACACTAGCGTTAGCTTTTCTTTATATGCAAAATACTTGTTGACGAAGACCTAATAACGAGATGTTCAACGATCACATTTTATTGCTTTGGTTTGAGTTATCAATTTCTAGCGTTAGCTCTTGTCCGCCTTACTTTTCTTACATCATTACTGATTCGAATAAATAGGTACTCCCGGAACAGACGTTGAATTAGCCACGACGAGAAGAAGAATGCAAATGCGCGTCGCGGGGCTCGTGTGTATAAATAAAAGAGATCGAGGACACGCGTGCGGACGAGAGGACCACGAAAGGAAAGGACCCCGTGCAGGATCGTCGCTGTTCCGGGGGGAGGGGAGGGGTGGGGTTTCGTATAGATCGTATCGTCGCGACAATTGGTAGCCAAGATCGTGTTCAGATAAAATAGAAATCTGGAGGATGGCGGGGAGAGAACAGCTCCATTAGCCGTCGGCCTCGTCGTCACGAGAGGGGATCATCGGGCGCGCTATCCGATCGCGCGAAGCTTTAAGTGATTAACGCTGAAGTAACAATCCAGCCAGCCAACCAGCGACACGAGATACCAAACATACCGAGGCTAGAATTGCACCGCGGTTATTTAAAGTTATAGACGGACTTTCAGGCTCGAATAAAAGTCGCTATTCGGCCGCGAACGTCGGACATTATTTTCACGTCGCGAAAAAAGGATCCACGGGACCGAAAGGGTTAAAGTGCCATTCGTTATTTCGTTCTACGACTCCGGGCCGAATCTCGATAAAACCGCCGCGTGTCCCTCCCTCCGTGTCCCTCTTTCCCTTTTTCTTCCAGAGACTACGCTCTCACTTCGGCTCCATTCGCATTCCGCGCCTTCGACCGAAAGCGCATCTAGAAATGCACTTGGTCACCGACGAGGTAACACCAAAGGCCGTTGGTTGTACGGAATTTTGCATGCTAGAAAATTTCGCTATTTAATAATTAGTAAATTTGCCGATAAATATGTGTGAAATCAGTGTAAATCATAATTGTACACGGAGAAAACTGCTACAGTTACCACATTCGCATATTCTATGGTTGCCACGGTCATTCCATGGCAACTTTATGCGATTTCAAGTTAAATAGATATGGTATTAAAAGTTGCTGTTGTTATACACCCATTTGTATAGTTCCAGCACATCCATAATTCTTATAATACGTAATGATCAGTTAGTTGTTCACCCTCATATATATATAGTTACCCGAGTTGAAGGAATTTAGTTGCTTCTGTGGTCTGCAGAATAAATACTATGATGGAATTCGATATAATGATTTGGTAATAATATCATCACTGAGAATACCATTCAAACACGAGTACACAGGCAGCAAAGAGAGCTAGTGTATCATTATCAGAGTACTATAGTCACCATCTTTTCTGCATGGGCAAAAAGTAACATTAATATTTTATTGTGGCAACTATATTTACACGAGTGATATCCTTAGTATTTTCTCCGCGTGCAGAAAATGCAGTTTTGTAAAAATATCTGAAATATAATCGGGCTCGTGAGGCTCCTTTGTCAGTACGAAAATTAGTCAGGCAGGTATTTCATAATATGTGGATGACTTAATAACGCGGGCGAGCATTCTGCGCCCTCTGCGGTAGTAGCAAATACAATTAACTGACGGTGATATTTGAATTCTTAACCGATGGGACATGGGAAAAGATTTACAGAAGACCTACTGATCAAGAGATATTAACCACTCGTAATTGGTAGGCGAGATCGTGTTCGATATAACTGAAAATTTGAAACGCCGGCATAAAACAGCTCTATTATGGACAGCTTTTAACGTCAACCGCAACTGCGGACCTCTAGCAGGCAGGTATTATTTCTTTATTCTGTTACTCTAAACAACAGGTCGTTTCTTTGTATCTTCGAGTGAACAAGCCTTTGTACCTTTGAGTGAACAAGCCTTGACCCTACTTTGTCAAAAGAAAAAACGTATATATGTCAACGCAGGTATGTCATCGGTCGGTCTACCTGTAGCTTCAAAAAAAGTTAAAATGCTTTCTTTTCACAGTTTGTCACAATATATTATCGATGGGATTAAGATTATTACAAATGATCTTTTACAACACATAAGTTAATTTACTACACAGGAGTTATAAATAAGAAGAGGGCCAAATATTCACAATTTCTTTTTCTTTCATTCTATAGAAGTTATTGTAAAACTTCTTTACATATTTGAAGAGCTTTGTTAATACAATAGCTACAGTGGTCGAAGCGGACTCAAAAATGTATCCCGCAAAGAAGGCAGACAGGTAAATTTAATTATAAAGAAGTAAAGGAAGACTGTTTGCAGACGCGACGCTTATTAGGACTATTGACTTGGAATTACTCTGATGACTAGTTCAAAAACACTTCTCACATGGAAGGAACGCAGCCAGGCGTCTGACTAGGGAAGTCAGATCGTCGGATCGCGAAGAGGTGGCGACTCTCTTTCCCAGGTACCTAAAGCACTTTACTCGTCCCATAAATGGAAAATCCTCGTTCCTTCAAGCGAAGGTGCAACGTAATAGGGAGGAAGGGAGAGAAAGAAATAAAGTAGGAAAGGAAGGAAGGAAGGAAGACTTTTCTCTTTCTAGAGCTACCGGTATTACGATATCAGCTCGCGGGGGTTCTTAAACCATCACGCCATGTCCGGTTTTTCCTACCGAAGTCGCCACCAAGAAACACGTGACTGCATTTTACGTATACTTCACGGATGACGTGTACGAATAGAAGAACATCCGCGCTTCCATTAGGCAAAGGGCATGGCGAAGTTATCCTCGCGTGTTATCCACGATCGAGTGTTTCCATTAAGACACGTCGTGAGTTACGCGATCCGACGTCTCGTCGGAGGAAAAGTCGAATAGGTGAAAAAGTCGTAACAATAGACTTTCATGGTTGCTTTCATGATTATCACAATGTGAGACAATCGATGGTGGAGACCTTAGAATTTTTTTATCATGTTTAAGTGAAGTAAATGTATTGAATTAATTATTAAATTTACATCATACGATAACGTGCATTTTCTGTCGTATCGATGCAGCAACAAAATTCACTCAAAGTTACACTCAAATTTTCATATTACATCTATCATGATATATTGATTCGAGCGAGTCTTGACCATCATTTCCCTATTTCTTTCGTTCTTCTATTTCATTCTACGTGATAAGTATAAATGCAATCTGATCAATCTGCATATTTAAAATTCCTGTAAAGCATACGTCCATCGATAGAGAAAGAGGAAGGAGACTCGCTGGAAGAATTCGCCGGTAGAAGGGCGGTAGAAGGGCGAAGGGCGCTCTTAATTGGCCGCGATTAATAATTATTGAAATCTGCTGCGGGACTTGCGGGCTATTATGCGCGCCGCGGTGGTTACCATAATTGCATAAAGAGCCTACCGCCACCGTGGTTGATTAATGCGATCGGCGATAGTGCGAGCGGCAGTGCGAGCGAGGTGGAAACACAGCCTTTCGTCGGGACACGTCTCGAGCGAGTTCTCGTTTTGTTCATCGCGTGTATATTCCGATGGGACTCTTTCTCTCTCTTTCTCCTTTTCTATGATAATGACGGCACGATTGCGCTTCTTGGCTTTCCAATCGCACGGTTAATGCGCGACAAGATATCTCTAAGCAGATTAATTTGTTTTCCCACTTTTGTTTGCCCCGCTTGTACGTTTAAGCGCGAAGGAAACCGAACGCGCGTTCGCGACGTTACACGCGAGTCCATCGCGTTATCTTTCTTTCCCTCTACTGCAATTACGCTTACACCTTGTCGCATTGAAGCGCCTCTTCTTGCTAATAAGTATATAATAATCATAGTTCCTAGTAATATAATATATAGCAACTTAGTAACAACAAAATGCTCGGCGCGCACGATACTCCGTCACGGATACGCGCCGCTTCTGCCGCGCGTTAATTTGCGAAATATCGCGTTAATCGCGAGCACGGCCCAGACGAGAGATACGAAACGAAAAGCGCGGCTAGTCGCACGCGTTGAGCAACGATCGTGCTACCAAGAGGCCGCGTTCCGTGAACGTTTATCTGCGCGCGGGCGACTGATTTATTATAAGTAACGACGATAAACGGCGAGTAATCGCGGCCTAATCGGCCGGCAATTAACCTCGAGTTTCCAATTAACGAAGTAAGCGGCGATCGTATTTTTCGCAAGACCTCTGAGCAACGACCAGCCTGATTGGTCACTATTCTACCCCTTTGCATACTCCTCCCTCAGCAAAGCAGGGTAAAACACTCAATTATTGACGTATCCTTTATAGTAATTGACATTTTAGGAAAACTTGATTTTTCTGGCGACTAGCGAGAGTCTGTTCACAGTTTTAGCTGTAAAGATCTTTTTAAAATCATAGACAAATTCAACTGCAATGCTGGCCGCAAGTAAAACCAAGTTTTCCTAGAATGTTAAAAGTGGACTAACAAAGGAACACCGCGAACCCGAACTCTTTGATTTGGATATACTTTTGTGAATATGTAGAGTCATCAATACATGAAAAACGGTATATTCCATTTATGTCCTATCGCTATTTAAAGCTATGATTTACACTTTCAAAGTAAAAAGGATGATTCCACTTTTTCGTGTATTACTCTTAAATTAAAGGAGATAGAAAAAATTTTTCGAATAAAAATTTAATAATAAGTTAAATGCTGTAAATTAACATAAGCATAAATAAAAAAATATCTATAACAATTTTTTTACAATAAAAAAGATATTTTTTTATTTATGCTTCAATTTACAGTACTTAACTTATCATTAAACTTTTATTCGAAAAATTTTTTATATCAATTACAGTACTTAACTTATCATTAAACTTTTATTCGAAAAATTTTTTTCTATTTCGTTTTACTTAAAAGTAATACACGAAAGAGTGGAATTGTCCTTTTCACTTTGAGAATATAAATCATACTTTTAAATAGCAATATAAAATAGGACACAAATGAAATATACCGTTATTCATGTATAGATTTACTCTACATACTCACCAAAGTGTATCAAAATCAAAGAGTTTGGTTTCGCAGTATTCCCTTGTAAGAGCCAATATTGGCCATTAATTGGTCAAAACTTTCTTTGACTAAAGTAACCGGTAAATTGGTAATCAGAATTATTGATTGGTATATATGAAATAAAAGAATGATCAATTACAACAGAACAGAATACTATATCTCCTTTACAAAATCTTATAGCAATTTTTACTATAAAATTCTCTCCGTATGAAGATACATGGATATGCGTCAAAGCAGATGTCAATAATCGGATGCTTTCACCCTATCATCGAACGCTTTCGTAGTGTCTCGATGCGGCGCCGACGGTGAGACATATTTGCAAATATTAGCCGTATAAAATTCAACTGTATCCCACCTCATTTTGCTTACATTGCGGTGTTTCACGTTCCGTTGCCGGCTCCGACACGAGAGAGTTGGGGAGCTGTACACGCAAGGGTTATACCGCTAATTCCATAACAACAAGAATTATATCGAAAGCAGGACTCTGGACATCGAGACACGCACGGAACAAACCGTGTGGAAAAAAGCTTGCGCGCGAGCGAGCCAAAAAGCCTCGAACGGTGTACCGAGGTAGTCCATAAGTCAGACTCAAGGCGGTGCGGATACCCGAAGATATCCATGAGGAACGACCCGGCGCGCCTTCTTATCCACGTCCGATCTGGTCGGACATTATAGGTGCTCGACAAGGTGGAAAGGAGACGCCAACGCCGAGCGTCGGCCAGCTCGAGGAGGAAAGACGGAGATCGAGCGCTCGCTCGCGACGGCGGTGGCGGCGGCGGCGGCGGCGGCGGTGGTGGCGGCGAAGGAGACGCAGAAAGAGCGAAACGCCAGACAGGGAGGAAAAGAGAAGAAGAGAGAAAGGGCGGGTGAAAAAAGATTTTATGAAAATCGATCCCGGGTGTGGAAGTGGTCGCCGCCTCTCGATCGCGGGCCCCAGGTTTCCACACGTGAACGTGGTTTTGCTCCGCCCCTGAAAGTAACCGCGGTCGGGTCCGGAGAACCGCCTAGTCCGGTCACCTTGGTCGGAACCAGAAGCATGGAACGACCCATCGGTCCCTCCCCGGTCGTGCCTGTCCTCGTCTGTTTCTCTCCCTCGGTCCCTCGCCTCTTCATGTCGGACCCATCCCTGCTCCGAGAAGTCTGACCCTACTCGACCGGCATCGCCGTCGCCTCCCGCACCGCGGCTTCTCCTCGTCCCGCTACTCCAGCTGGAGAGGTGACTGTCCAGGACAGTTTCAAAGACGCAGTCACCGGCTGCACCACGTCCTGGAGGCAGTCCCGTGTTACCTCACAGACACACGCCCGCGCACACAAACACCGGTGTGAATTCGAGATAAGTGCGCGCTTTCCGAGGATCGGAAGAGGCATGTGGCTGACAGACTGAACGGATATCTGGACAGATCAATATCGAAGATACCAGAGTGATCCGATTTCCGCTTCGCCTGAGGTATCTTCTGATGACTCAAGGACTCGCTTATGACTTCACGGTGATCTTGGAAATTGTTGGGCTGTTGCCGTCCAGCTGGCGGCGGACGGAAGTGACTGATATGTTTTGAGATAGTGGAGGAAGTGCTGCCTCGCAGCTAGTTCTGTGACGAGCGTGTTGGTGGACAGTGGTGAAGGATACACTCTGAAACTCGACGGTGACTCGAGCAGGACGTTGCGGCGAGGATCAATTGGATACCAATCAAGATCAAGTGGAGAACACTGGTTATTGGTGGGTAATCATAGGTTACGTTATCAGGGGTTTTCGCGCGGCTGACGACCTGCCGATTGAATTAAATTCCCGCCTCGAGGGCACAAGTGAGACGGTTGCACTAGTTGCATAGGATTCTCGGCTCGACTAACTATTCTGGTTCTGCTAGATCAGAAGCTCTTGGCTTCTCGAAGCTTCTCGAGAAACGAGAAGTCTAGACAGAAAAGAGACTGTCGCTTAAGGAGATCTTGAGAAACAAAAAAGTCTAGACAGAAAGGAGACTAGCATCACTAAGAATGATGTTTATGAAATATAAAGGAGAGATGTAACATGTCAGAACGGATATCCCTTCGAAGAAAGGAAATGGCCTGATTGTGATCTCCGTTCGGCAGGTAAAACTTAGAGGACTTCTCATTGTTCAGGTGACTGAACGAATTCTCGAGCTAAAGTTTGTGATTTCTTTAATGACTCGGGAATGGACTATAGATAATTAATGTGAAGCGAATGAGAGGAAGTTACAGCTGAACGAGAGTGCTCGATCTAGTGCAACGTTGAGCAAGTGTTCGTCCCGTCGGAGACCTTAACAGCGTCGAAGCAGTATGGGACAAATCGGTCGCGAATGCACGGACACTTTTCAGTTCAACAATTTGCATTACTAGAGTCATCAGCCGTTTGCCAGATAAAGGGCAGCGTCAATTATTTGATCGTCAAGGTACACGAGTCAGGAAGAGGAGGAAAAAGTGAAAAGTGACACGCGAGAAAATACTCGATCGCTCAGATAGACTGAAAGAACACACGATTGTGCGTCTGCTAAATTACAAGACCTTCCTCGGTCGAATATACTTCCACAGGACGAGAATGTCAAGCGCTGACTGATAACACGTAAGTACGAGATATTTCAGCCTAAATAATAATCTACGCGTTGTTAAGCGACGCATACCAAAAATGACTCATACGCATATGAAACCAACAATCTTTAACCATTAGTCAACAAGGGTCGGATCTCATTCAAAGCGCTATTGTTGTTTGCCTTCATATGTACAAGTTGTTCCCAGTCAGTGACCAAAAATGTAACGTAATCAGCCTTTTAAGGACTTTATAACGACTTTATAACGACAATGTCGCTAGCATAGTGTATTTAGAAACTGGATCGAACTCGATCCAACCTTGTTATTGTTTCAGCCATATGTCTTGTTGACTCAGGGTTAAATACCCCTGGAATACATCGCTGATCGTAAATTCGACATTAATCGCCGAGGTAATACTAATTTCCGGGTTTTCGTGAATCGCAGTCGCGATGTGTGTAATCACCGCGATCGGGAGTTAACGACTCCGATACATGTACGCAACTCGTACCGTTGGGCGCGCAATGGCCGCTTATCAGGATGCGCGCTTATATCACGATCATAGTGTATTTATTACTGGCACACTGACGAAGCTCGTTATCACGCGCGTTTCCGTGTATTGACATTAATTAGTGATAACAATTGCGGCGGTAGCTCGCGCGGAAACTGCGGCAACCGTTGCTCGCGCGCTGCTCGTAAATTTCCATGAAAGACGCGCGACACGCGGCCTGACGAACGTGCGGCTGAGGGGAAGCAGGGGGTGAGGATGGGTTGGAAAAAGGTTGAAAGTAACTGAGTTCGCAAGAGATACCGATCGGACGCAAATGAAAATCCTGCGCGACGATCGGCAGCTAATTTGTGCGCTGGTAAGGTAAAAGTACCGAATAACGCTACTCACTCAAATAGCGCCACTTTAACTTGTTTTGTACACCTAATAAAATATATCTGATTAAAAGAGTCAAAGAATTCCGAGAAAGCAATCGTGAAAGTATATCAAATGGCTCAAAGCAAGTATGTGAAAATATAACGTTATTTTCCGTGAAGGGCAGTTTCAAAAGCTCATATCGAGAATCCGTCACTTTTGATTATCTACGATATGAGCTTCTTTTTAAGTATCTACTATGATAAAATAACCTGTAGAATGATAAAATGAGATATTTTTGGGTTGTAATACAAAATGTTTTAGTTTTGTATGATTAATATGAATTAAACTGAATTAAAAATTCCTGCTGAATTAAAAATAATAAAATAATAAAATATTATACAATTATATGGTTTTTGTATAATATAATAGAGGTGGCGGATTTATGTGCACATAAAAACATTATGTACACAAAACCGTCATAGATATGCAATAACATTTTAAAACAAATTAGTAGGAGTTAAGATGCTTATTATTTTGAATTAATAAATATATATTTGAATATATAACAGATATAAAAATTTCATTTCCTTTACTATAATTAACTATATTAGAAACAGATTAGATAAGGTGACGTCATTTGGGACATAGTAACGTAAATCGAGACATTCCAACAATTTCAGTGGGCGTAATTCGGTACATTTGCAGTTCACACTTAATTTTTGTATACATAAATAATTTTGTTTATGTTCAATTTTTATACGTTTTACTAATTTACAATATTAACATTAGATAAAATTTATAGACTTACCTAGTACCGCTTTGTTTTTTTTTAATAATCTCTTAAAAATTAGTTCTTGTTTAGAGTGACGTAATTCGGTATGTTTACTTTATCTGTCCAGATTCGATCATGATTACCGCAAAAAGCGCTGATAATTTTCACGAGGTTGACGGGGACGCGCGGTGCGCGTTGCAGGGCGAACCCACCGCCGATAATTATCGATGTGGTCGGTTCACCACCCGCGAAACCGCCGCTGCAGCGGAAAGGGCAACAGCTGCCCCGGCAACATATACCCGGTGTCCCGCGAGTCTCGCGGTATTGCGGGAGATCCGTACCGTGTGACGAGCGGCGCGACGCGGCCTCGCGTGACGGAACTTTGGTGATTTAAGACGAGCGGCGGTGATTAACGGCCTATCGACAATATCGAGAACAGCCCTTGTAATTGTAAGAGCGATTCGATGTTAGTTGCCGACCGGTATCAATTAGTTTCGCTCATTACCGTTAATTATTGCGGGGAGGGAACGCCGCGGGGGGAGAGAGAGAGAGAGAGAGAGAGAGAGAGAGACGCGGTAGTGTTCCAATCCTTTCGGCTGGATATGTAGATGCCGAGCCGGAGACCGGAGTTGAGGCTGATTGGTTTTGTTGGCTCGCCGTTTAGCGCAATGCACGGCTGCAGGGAATTCTCGCGATTCTCACGTGGGATACCGCGGGCTTTCTTTCTACATTAAGTTTGCTTCACTTAATTTCTGCGCGGAGAGAATATATTATAGCTTTTCTTTCATATAAATTCTTCTCGATTTTACTATGTTTCTAATGAGGTAGAAGGTAGCAGATGGTCAGTAAGATATATCTTGCAAATTTTGCTGGAAACAGCTAATATTTTAATAACATATTTCAGCTCCCAGAATATAAGTAGAACATATAAAACAAACTTTCTTAAAGTGAATTAGTGAATAGTCACTGATATCAGTTATGATTATAGCACTTTCAGTGCTATACTTATGACTGCAATCAGTGTAAATTCACAGTTTTCAGTGATATTTGACTGATTCATTTTAAGAAAGAAATAATAGTCATTTATCACAGAATATCGATCTATTCCTTATAAAATACAAAAAAAAATATAAAATTCTGCAGCGATTCTGTACTATAAAATTCTTTTCGTGTAGAAAGAGAAAAATTAATAATAATTAAGAATAATTTTATGATAATAATAATTCTTTAGGGAACGCTGAAGAGAGTAACAAAAAGAAATGCTAAAGATGCATTTTTCAGAAAACGCTGTAAAAATCATTGTAAAAACATGTTATAGAAATCCTTTCAAAAACATCGACGTACGATTCGTCATGACGGGCTGCAGTGAAAAACAACACACAAAATAATTCAATGCTTTTCATACAGTTACTTTAAAGCTATTTTAGTTCGCGTTATTTTAGACGGAGTGGCGATTCGATATATTTTTTGATGGTAGCATGAGCAACGTGCTACCGATAAATCGCGAATTGTTCCGCGCGCCGGCCGTGTTATCGGCCGGCGGTTATCACAATCGAAAATACGAAACATTTTACTGCATGGCATGCGACGTAAACCGTCACATCTAGTGCACACGATAGACGTAAACAACGGCCGTCATACTTTCGTTATCGAGTCGGCTTTTATCTGAGACACGAAATTGAAAACGAAGTGTCCCTCCGAGCACGGATTTTCCGACTGCACGAGAACGGTAGAAATTTGCGGGGAATGAGTCGAAATACGGCCGAGACGAAGCACGAGACTACGGCCGGAGCTGTGCTCAAAATAATTGAAGAAGAAGTTAGCGTTTTTTGAGTTCAAAGGGCCCGTAGATATCGATTTATCGAGATTCAGAGTGCCAGACACGTCGTCGGCGGTGCAGCATCTGTTCCTCGAGATATTTTCCAGAGCCGCCATCACCATGGTCTGGTCGTACCGTTACCTGAACACTTCTCACTTCTTTTTCTCATCCACCAACTCTTCCCCCTCCATTTCCCTCCTTCTCCTCACCCGGTCGCGACCTGAGAGCGCCTTTATTCCGCGCGGCAATTAAAATCGTCCTTTGATGCCGGTCGCCGGATGCCCGCCAAGAAGAGAATTCCACGCGTCGCCATAAAGATTATCCGCGAGCTCTTGTCTTGTGCTTAGAAGAAGGTTACTCGCCCTTATCATCGCGTAAAAAAAACATCAGGGGAATGCGCGTAGCGTAGGAGACTCGGCACGGAAAGTACGAAAGAGCCGGTGTTTCTCTAAAGAGTCATCTACAATGGGATTGAGAATATTACAAGAATAATCGACTGTGGTTGATCACTTTGCTTACTGCTTACATCTTACTGTCTACTGCCAATCCCATTGCAGATGAACCTTAAGTTTATTCGCTCGAGCTAAGATGCTTAAAATTTTACGAGGATTTGACGGTATATTTGTCGCAGTAGAACATATTTCCACTTGAAGTTCCATGTGACTCGTTTGCGCCGTTAATGAGATATTTAATACTGAATATCGTAATTTTACGCAATTTTATGCAATAGAAGCAATACAGATGACTATTATTCTAGTATAGAGAGTGATAGCAGCCATCCGAGTAGAAAAACTGATCGTTACAATTGTCGCGTATCAAAAAACGCGGTTAGCGAAATAAATGAATGAAAACGTAACTTTGTTCGGTAAATAATGAATTTATGAGCAGCTTCTTTGATGCGCTACTGAAAATACGCTCCTTGCGCGCCCTGCAGGGGCGCTTACCTGGCGAATGGTCTCCTTAAAAACCCAATGTCGACGCGAAATCAATCGTGCGCTCGCATCGCATCGAGAGCGATTGGCGGCGGGAACGGCTGATTATTCTTCGCGAGGGGGATCGCGATTACGCAATTATTTAATCGCGTGTACAATCTGAGCGTGCACGTGTTCGGCAACGAGGTGAAATGTTAACACGGCGAGTGACTCCGTCAAACGAGTGGGCGTAAAATCGATTCCGCACACGGTCGACGAGCGTCGGTACGAGCTCCATAAAAATTACGTGCTGACGAGCGTTCCCGAGATAGATAATTAGCGAAGCTATTGTTGCCAGTTAACATACACACACACACACACACATGTATATACACCAGGCGCGCGCACACACGCGCACACACACGCAGGCTCTATCGCAGTGCGGGAAATAGCTGTTTAGATAAAACTCGTGGAGAAAGAATGGCGGTGCCGGCATATTTCGATGTATCGCGATACGTATTCATGAAGTTATCGTTGACTCCTTCAACATCGTCCTGTTTGTACGGCGCGTTATCTCCCGCGCTCAAAGCAACGATAAGAACAATACATTTGTCATAAAAACTTGCGAAATTCATCGGTCACATCCCGCCCGATCTCCCCGAACGACCCTTTGCGCCAGAATTTCCTCAGCTTTAACGGTGTTTAGCGTTAATTTTAGAAAGCGTTCGCGCTGGGAATGTTGGAGCGAACGTTTCTCAAAACAAAATGTATCGCTGCGTGTGTGAACGCCCAAAAAAATATAATTTCATCTTTGATGGAATTTTTTTGTGTATGCCCTCTGTGTAAGAAGATCTTCTTGTGTAAGAAGATTCTTCTAAGGCTAAACGAAAAATATTCTAATATCCAAAAAAGAACCTGAGATTTGTCCAAATGCTAATTCCTGCTAATTCCTGCACGGAAAAAAAATTTGGTTGAATTAACCAAATATCTGGTCGAATATGAACGATCCAGAAATTCCGATTGAAGTAACCCGAATTCTGTTTAAGTTAACAAGATCTTTGGTTGACTAACTAAACATGTCTGATAAATAACCAGACTTGTTTGGTTAGTCAACCAAAAATCTTGTTTACTTAACCCTTTCGTGCCTCCGGCTTTCCCAAAAAAGATGCGTTTTATGTGAAGACAGTTCTATAAGTTTTTGGAAGCGCTGATTTAAAATCAACTATCAAAATTGAAATTCAAAATGGCGGATTCAAGCTGATGGTTATGAAATGCTAAAATATCGATATATTCAAAATAAAAGTTTGAATTGTTTTTTTTCTGAATATTAATTATAATTCGAATGTAAAAATTTCAATATTAATTATAATTCGAATGTAAAAATTTCAAGTCAAAATAATATATTTCGGATAACTATTACAAGGAACTTCTGAGTACATTATTGCCAGTATGCAAATATGTCCGCAAAAAGTGAGTAGAGTTGCAAAAAAACGACCGCCATAGTATACAATAGCACGGGTGAAAACACAAGATCTTTCTAATTGATAAAGCTATCATGTACTGCTGTCAGATTTTAAGTATATAATTAGCATTAATTCAATAAATTTTCGACATAATAAAAAGTTATTCTTCACTACCTAAAAGTTAGATTTTTAGTAAAGTTTAAATAACTATATTTTATTGAAAACATAATATTTCAAAGTGTGCGATGGTTTGTACATGTAGCTTGAACCTTCATCTTTAAAACAAGTTAAGGTAGAAGTCGATAGGACTATTTGTTCAAAAATTATAATGATTTTTGTAAGTGGGACATATATAACCCAGAGACGAAAGGGTTAAACAGAATTCGGGTTACTTTAATCAGAATTTTTGGATTGTTCATATTCGACCAGATATTTTGTTAATTCAACCAAACCTTTTTTTCATATGTAATTTCATATTCTAAGCGAGAACTTTCATCGACAGAGTATCCCTCCTCTAAATGAAGTGGACACTTAATTAATACAAAATCTATTAGATATTATCCTAAATTTTTAATCGAGAAGAGTTTATTTACTTGAAGCAATATGTCTCCTTACACTGTTAAATATTGGAGGGTCAAATTTAAACCAATTTCTTGAGTTAAATAATATTTAGTTATTTTTAACTATCATGTGTGTCAAAATTTACTATTTTAACACAAAACATGTGTTTAAGAAAACAACCACATCTAATCAACCCATTTAAAACATACTAAAATATTAAGTCATTTTTTACTAAAACAAAGGTTACATTAACGTGCACATAATAAAAAATAAACTAAATTTTAGTCAAATTTAATACATTTCTTAAGTTAAATTATTTAACTCCATTACATTGGTTAAATTAACGACATATTTAGTAGGAGCAGTGGCGACTTATAGGAATGGTTCAAAATAACTCAAATTGAGTATAATTTGATACTACGGATTTAACAGTGTACCGCGCAGAGGCGGCCGAAATACGCCACGCAAAATTACGCGCACGCATAGGTCCGATAGATCGTGGCCGAGGCACCCTGTATAAGGGGGTTGCCCACGTGGACATACATACGACTATCGGCCGCTCATAAAGCACGACCCCGCGTAGGCCTCTCTCTCGCCATGGAACAATGCCTGTCCGCTGTATCGCGATACCGTCGTACGTACTCGCTTTTGGTATCGGACTCGCCTTTTATCGCGACGCGATGCTACGCTCCTACGTCGTCGTAGTCGTCGTTGTCGTCGTCGTCGTTGTCGTCGTTGTCGTCGTCGTCGTCTCACCATCGCTCGTCGTTGTTCCCGCCGCGACAAGTGTCGCGACATGCGGGTGGATCTCTGTTCTTTACTTTTCTTTCCCCTCCTTCTCCCGTCGCGCACGAATCGGACGTTCATAAATAGGCGCACATGTCAACGCGGTCGTCAACGATCTAAATATTACTACGATCGAGCGAACGAAAATATGTCTTGTAATTATCTCGAGTTGAGAACAGAAAAGAAGCTTCCACGTTACAAGCTTATGAAGTTTAAACTGAGAGGAATTTACGCATGTCTTTTGAATTTGAACGCAAATGATTCACCGAGTGTAAATTAGGCACTGATACCGAGTAACACGTCGGCCGGTGAGAATCGCGCGTCGTAATTTAGTCTGTAAACGGCATCACTTGAAAATTACTCGTGGTCGAGCCCGCAATGGTAGGCCAGAACATACTCCTATCGGCCGCTGCGCGATAGGTTATCGCACTACCGGGTGCTCTTCGGTGATTACTTCACATCCGCTTTGAAACAGTCATCCCTAATCAGGGTCTTTCTAGCGACGAGGTCGGCCACCTTCCGGCTGCGTTTCACTCTTTTTTACAGGTGACTTGAAGTGCTCGCGCGAGATATTATGTATTCACGAACGAACTTGTCCCACGATTAAATTCTCGCGCTCGGGAATTCAAGTGCTTCGTTTATTTTGGAGGAATTAGTTCGATATTAACTAATGGGTTCGCTACGAGAGTAAAGTGAGCTCGAGGTCTTCACCGTTTTATGCGCGATTTTTCGCTCAGAGTGGACACGAAACTTTATAGTTTTGCTAGAGTGCGCGTTGTCGCGCGCCATTGATTGCCAAGTGCATATAAAACTCTTCCTTATGTACTAATTTCATATAGCGATATCATAATTAAAATAATGAAGATATCGGAAATACACATATAATTGAAATATCATAATAAAAAATATATAGAACGCCCCAAAACTGTCGGGATACTAACCACTCAAAGTCTTCCCAAGTCGAAATTTTAATCTTACTTTCGATCTCAATGTTTCATTTAACGCTTACACTGAGACAAAATACTTGAACATTTATTTGTGGGATGCAAAGTTCGTTTCTGCGAAATAAAATCATTTTCTGTGAAATAAAGTCTATTTCTGAATGAACTTTAAATCCTGCAAATGAATTTTTAAGTATTTTTTAAGTATTTTTCAGTATACCTTGATATTCTGAAACCTGTATTAACCATTTTTTATTATATTTCATTTACTAGCTTTGCCGAGAGATTCTCTTTAGAACCTACAAGTGACATATTGTGCGTCATATAACATTTAAAGGTGCTAAATATGCTTCATTTTCGATACGCATTAAACATACACTGATTCTTTAGAATATATATATATATGTGTTAGAAAATTCAGGTCGAGAGTAGAGCTACAATTTCGACTCGGATTATGTGGCAGTATAAAACTGCCATCTTGACTTTGTTCGTTGAAAATCAATGCGATTTACCATTATGCATGCACTACGTTAATTTGAACATTGAAATTCAACACTCACCATTCTGCGTTGAAATCCACCAAATGCCCAGCCAGGTCCTTCAGTACTCATCGATGAAACGCACTGTTACACAGTCCCACGTTGGCCGTCACTTGATTTCACTCGCGACGCGATTGGTACTTGTATTTTTAATGACGTTTCTTTTTGAATATTTTGACAGCCGAACGAAAACGAACGGTTTAATCTCGAATTAATGTCGACACGGAGTTTAATGAATTTACGGCTTCGTTTAATGAATTTGTTCGCTGAGTGTTTATCTTGGTACATCCAGTTCTGTCACTTCGTGGATGCACACGCCGTACAATCAAATTCATCATTCTTCGGGAACATGCCTGCAAATCGCGTGAAAACTCACGAACTGAAAATCAATCGCGCCGACCGTAACATTGCTCGATATCGTACACGAAATGATCGAAGGTGGCGTGAAGATCTCACGCACGATGACTTTACAATAGTCATCGCAAAGAAGCCGGGAAAGATTACTCCCTAGCTTAGGGAAGATTACTCCCTAACTTAGAGATGATTATTTCTCAGCTCAAGATTATTTCTCTCGGATCCGAAGATTACTCCCCAGCTCAGGGAAGATTACTTCCCGATACAACTCCGCAGTATTTTTTGCGAAGTCTACTCCACAATGTTTTTGCGAAATTTATGTTCGCAATATTTCTTCGAGTTTTTAACGAGATAAAATCTAATTTTATGAACAATCGTAGAGTATGAAGAACAATCGTAGAGTATGAAAAAAGTAATCGCGACACAAATGTAAGCACAAAGAATCGAAAAATCTTGATACACTTGGGAACGAAACCGACGACTTGGATCAACGAAAAGACACATCAAAATTTGCGTGTTTTTCACATATATATTTATCACGATAAAACTAATTCTGTCTTCGGAAATGCATATTTATGATGCGATAAACTTCGCCGATTTTAAACTACATTCGTAATACGCAAATTGATTCTTATCGAAATCTTGAAGCTTTCTCTCGCGGAATTTTTACCAAATTTATTTAACGAGATCCTTCTTTGCAAAACGTAATAGCAACGCGGATATGTAGGAATCTAAAAAGCTAATGTCCGCAACAACTACTGCATCTATTAACGCGAACAAAGTAACAGCGCGTTTCGCGAACTTGTTGGCGCAATTCTGATGTGCATAATGGTTCAAAACAACTAGGGAATTACTGAGTGAATAATTCTATGGAGACTGCATTAAGTTTAGAGCATCAAGCAGTCAAGATTATCACGCTTATATAAATATATTTACTCAAGATTATACGCTAAGAGAGTTATTAGATAATCGAAATATCTATGCAGTAATATAGGCAATGGAAGAAACAATTCCCTAATTGTTTTGAGAAATAAATTTCATACAACGGCACATATATACTGAGAAAAAATTCGGTATATTTTGGTTGTAATTGCATAATGAAATAATTATAGTCAAGAGAACAAGTTTTACAGTAAATGCTGCTGCAGCGTTAAGAATAATAAACTAATATTGCAACTGTTACTTTTTATGAGAACAAGGAAATGCATGGCAGACACTAAAAATGACTATAATTCTAGAAAAATTAATCATTTTTATTTTCAGTATATAAGTGAAAAATCTACAAGCACAATTAAAATGGAAAAATCTACAAGTAAATCGCATCGATTTCAACGAATCTTATAAATACCCGCCACTTTAAATCCCATCACCTTTCAGTTATCAAACCCATTTTTTCTCACTCACCGAAATAGCAGAAGTCAGAGTCGACCACGTTCAGCTTTCATATCTGTAACAAAAATATATATCGCTCGTTAGATTTGAAAGTTCAGATTAAGGAGCAGGTATAGGCAGGTAGAGCTAGTTAACCCTTTGTAATCGCAATTCGACAATTTTTACTTGAACGACAGTTTAAGTATGTGCCACAGTTGTCGATCGGAAACGATTGGATGCGAGAATATAGAAAAAATTAAAATAAACCTACCTTCCAGCCGACTCTGCTCGGCCCGAACCGGATCCTCCGGTGCAGCATCCGCATTCACCGAAACTGAACTACATCCATCGTACAGCTATAATCTCCATTAAATCTGAAACAAAAAAGCAAGTTTTCTGGTTAGTTACAATTATATATATATATATATATATATATATATATATATATATATATATATTGAACTCAAGATAGGGTAACTGTCTTTGAAACCGATCTGAGTAAAAGGTGGTAGTTGCTCTCAAGATTCGAGAGTACTGGGAACAACACGGATCGAGATCTAGCAACAATTCGGACAGCCAATTGAGATAGTCAATTGGCATTGCGAAAAAGAGACAATGATGAGATTTGCATGCCTTATCCGCGGTAGGATTATTTCGTTCTCGCTCGATTGTCAAAAATTGTCGCAGTCGCTACGCGCGGAACACGACGGAAAGGCTCGCCGGTATGTAACCGAGCATCTCCCGCTTTCCATAAATCGCGCCGATGTGAACCGCTCGGCGAACACGAGTGCCGGTTTTTTCGACAAGGGGAAGGAGACCACTCGCGCCGATCTGAAGTGGCACCGAGTCCCTAACGCGTCTTCGACGACGCCACGTTCGACCACGTCTATCCGTGTACGTGTACGTGCACACGCACACACACACACACACACACACACACACGGGGAAACGCACGTATGCGTGGCCATGTGTGTGGGTGGATGCAACCAAGGCGGCACACTGTGAAAGCGATCGTTGGCCTCTTAGGCCTAATTAGTTGTCGCTTGGCGTCACGTCTCGTTCCCAGCCGAAAACCCAGGTCGGCCACGTTGACGAACGCGGCGATGACATCGTCATCCGACATCATCGGGACAATTCGACCTTTCCTTCTACTTAAACCCCAGTCCCCAATAGGTGTAGCAAGCGTTTTTAATGGTAGGTGAAACCTTAAATTGAAGTTTAAGCTCTGTTCAAATGCATCAAACACATTGTTAGAACAGAACTTAGACTTAAATCCAACACACGAAAGAAAAAAATATGGTGCATATAACCCAAAATATTGTGAGCAACGTACTCGTATCATCTTAGTCATTTTTCTGTACTGTTTTTACTGATTCAATCATAAACATTTTTACTGATTCATTTTAAGAGAGTAAACTTAGCTGAGAGGAAGTAATTCTTTAACTAAAAAAGCTGAGACTAGATTCTAGGCTGTCAAGGCACCGGGAAAAACACTTCTTGTCAGAAATTATAGGCTTTAGAGCAAAAGGCCGGAACTTAGAACTTCTTGGTAAACTAACAGTTAAATTATGTCTGCTTTATTTAATTAAAAGGAAAAACAAAAACAGACGTATTATTTAACTGATAGTTAGCTTACCAAAAAGTTGGGAAAATCGGTACTTAATCCTTTCCGCTCGCGTTTCGTGGCGTTTAAGCAATTTGCTTCGAGCCATCTTCTGCCGCGATTTTTTCTTTCGCTCGCGGGAAGATCTAAATCCAGAAGATGTTCGCGCAAATATCGAGAGCGAGATATTTCGCAGCGGCATAGCTCACGTCCTTAATCTTCGTACAATCGTGCGCCGCGAGCCGACCGCGAACGGAATACATGCGAAACCGTTACGAGCGCGCGTCGCCTTCTTCGTTTTCTCGAATTTAGGTAGGCGTCTTTCAGGTCGATTCGATGTCGTTATATAAGCGCGAAGCGCGATTTTTTTCGAAGATTTCGCGGTGAAAGTGCCCGGCTTCTCGGCATGAGCTATCGGGAGCAGATGGCCGCGGTGGTGCGCGACATCCGCCACTTTCGAAAACGTCATCTCTTCTTTTGGGGATCGTGTGCGAGTCTCGCGCGTAAGATAATGCAGCAAGAACCCACAGATTTCGCGAAATCGAAAGCGAGCTTATTGCCAAGCTGAAGTCATGCATTTCGGAATTCAGACCTGGTCATATTGACCTTCTCGAGTAACCAAGTCCGCAGTAGGATATTCAGATAGCGAAACTCACCACGTATAAGACATTGTATCGCGTATCGCAGAACAGCAGCATGTTTGTCGGCGCGATTTCGCCTTTCACCGGATTATTATGTTTTAATAACGCGCGTCGCGTTTGTGTGTATTTCACGACGGTCATTTTTGCGCCGGCAGGGCGAACAAGTTGGGAGAAACAGATCTCGCGGAGAAAATTAGCCGAGTCGTCGTGCCGATAAAGGAAATTCGGCGTGGCTTATCGACGGCCGCGCGCAGACGGTTATTACTTTTATCGTCGAGTACCGATGCACTTACGTCGACGTATCCGTGATACACTGAGAGAAAAATGTATGATATTTGGAACTATAATGGCATAGTAAAAATATTATAGTTAGGAATATAATTTTTATAGTAAATGTTACCATAATATTTGTAATATTTACAATATAAGTATAGTATAACTGACCCGTGTAAAATTTTTACCAAGAATTATAATTATTTGAAATAAAAAATATGGTAAGGTGGCAAATATTGAATGGTA
>NW_022639453.1:378797-433724 GCF_010583005.1 Odontomachus brunneus
CAAATATAGATACATGTAACTATATTCCCAAAAGGTGCTTTACCATATATATAACATGTTAGAGTAATAAGATGGTGACTATAAATCTGTGTTCATTCTACTATATCTTCATGTTTAGATGAACTATAAATATATGTTTGAGGCCAAAACGAACTATAAAATATAGTGAGATTATAGTTATTCCAACTATTTTTTTCTCTCAGTGTAGATACATTCATGGCAAATCCGAGTATATTATTTTTAAACACATAAGTGTGTAATTGGCTGAATCTATTTTTACATGTTTCTTATCGTCTTAAATCGCGTTATTTAACACGCTCAAATGTATAAAATTCTAATTTATACATTATAAACATGTTAAATAACGTGATTTAAAACTAAAAGACATATGAGAAGAATTTCAGCCAATTACAAATTTTCTCTCAGTGTACATCCGACGATTGTGCGAATCACCTTCGGCGTTTCGCGTCATTATTGACCACGCGGGCCGCTCTGCATTAGCTTTATTGCGCGCGTTCAAACGCCTTGCCGAGTGTTTCGTTTCTCAATGACGTTTCGGTAGCCGCGCGCTTCGTAAAATTCGATATTAAATAAGCCACGAGATAAAATACCGAGCTCGTTCGGAGCGCTCGCCAAGTGGAATAATGAAATCGCGACCAACCATCAAACTGGGCTCCTGATCTCACTCGTAATGACATCGCGGCGCACAGTCAAGCGAGAACCTGAACCTGACCCTTTATCTTGGGAACCTGGAACGCATAACGAACTATAATTCTTCTAGTTCTCAACTGAAATATTATATGTGACGCTCATTTAAGGGAGAATTCACAGCTTGGCAGAAAAGCAAAAAGACAGAAGCTGATCAAAATTCGCGCTGATGATCAGGTCAGGTGGTAGTCGACAGTTTCTGCTTTTCTACCAGCGTAACTTCTGACTGGCTTCTGCCTTTCTGTTCTACCAAGGCTCCCCCTTAGGAGCATTCCTCCTTTGAAGACTTTTGTACAGACTAAGGCAGAGAACAAGACATAAGCGTCGTAGTCGTAGACGTAAAGTAAAGCAGAGAAAAACGTAAACGTAAGCCATGAAAGACTATTAGCCTTACGTTTACGTTCTTCTCTGCCTTACTTTACGTCTACGACTACGACGTTTACGTCTCGTTCTCTGCCTTAGCCCTTACCTCCGGATAGAGCTGCAATTACTTTCTCTCTCTCTCTCTCTCTCTCTCTCTCTCTCTCCTCATGCGTTATGCATTGCAAAAGTCTGTGCACCCTTAGTTTTTCCAGCAGTTTCGAGATTCCATCACCGTGCACTGGTCGCGACGTGCGTGCACGCAACTCGCGCGCACTCACGCATATACACACAATCACATACACAGTTTCTCCCTCGCCCACGTCGGTCGCCCTGAATACGATCTGGATTATATTGCCCGGTTTTCTCAGTGCCGCGAGAAGGTGCCTTTTCTCTCGCTCTCACGCGGAGAGCAATCCGGTAGCGGAAGGAGTTATCGCGAGATCGGCTCGACCCGATCGGATTCGATTCGCGATCGCAGTCCGCTCCCGAAACTCGAGAGGCCGGCGAATAAAGTCGCGCTCGCGAGGAAAACGCGAAGATTCGCGCGCGAGATAGGAGCGCGTCGCGCGCCTTAACTACGCGCTCGCATCGCGTTACGTGCCGGAGGGAGCGTCTTGTGGGCGATTTAAAGGGCGTTTCGATGGTCGCCGGGGAGACAGGGGCTCGTGAGTGTATCGAATAAATTGAGTATAACCGAGGTTGTTAGCGGTTGATGAGGAAACAAGAGACGACGAGGTACAGACTTTGCGAATCGCGCGGTTAAAGTTGATTCTTACGCCAGCCAGCCTTCTCAGCCGTAGACTACCTTTACTATCTCGGCACGCGCGTAATGCCCCTCGTATTGCCTCGTATACCGTAAAAACGCAATTCTGCCTCCGCGGTATCGCGCAACTTCTCCATGCTTTTCCTTCTCTTTTCGTTATTCGGTAGTGACAGATAACGCGTAATAGCAGGAGGATTAATTTCGAATCAACGATCGCGAGATGGAATTAAACGCACTCACGCACGCACGCATGATACGCACGGGATATGAAAGTGAGGGCCGCGGGGAAAGAGGAGCGCACTGGTCCACGTTTACTTTCGTCACGGTGCCATTGCCCCGGCGGGCATCGTTCACGTTTCCACGGGAGATCGTAAAATGACCGTTAATGATTTTATGAATCGATAAGGATCGCGATGACTTTCTGCAATAATAATGTTGCCACGCTGTCTACCCGGCGCGATCGATAAGATCAGTAACGATCTCGTCTCGCGCGTTTAAGATCGCGCGCGCTTACTACGCGCGGCGATAACTGCTGTAATTTGTTGCGCGCGGAATTCGCATCTTTTCGCTGAAATCGAGCATTACATGAGCGCGCATCGCCTCATGATCGACATGATGAGAGTGTGACATGAGAAGAGTCGCGACATCCACCCTCCGAAGTGAGACATTGACAAGACGGAAGACACGCGATACAACGATGAAACAAATAATGTCTGAAACCAAACTAGCATCTCTGAGATCATAAATAATTGCGAAAATAATTACGTTCGTTGTCTAAGACCTATAGCACCCGCAAGAACGTAAGTAGGAAGACATATATTCGAAAAGAAAGAACTCTAGTTGCAGAGAGAGAGAGAAAGAAATTGCTATTTCTGCTGTAATACCATATTCTAAGTGAAAACGCTTACTGACAGAGTATTCCTCTTCTAATAAAGTGGACTATTAATAGGAAATCTATCAGATATTATTCTTCTTTTTTTTAATCAAAAGAAATATGTTTATTTGAAACAGAATATACCATCTTACTAGAAGACATTTCTATTAAAAACAAGACTTGTGTGTGTACCGCACAAAAAAGATGAAAAATTACTCTAACTTTAAAAATATTGTGCTTAGAATATTTTCCTCTTCTGGTTTGAAAAGAAATCCTCTGAATCATATGCAAAAATGAAATCCTCTAAGATTCACAAAGGATTCCACTAACGAAGAAGAAAGATTAGATGCGAGTTTTTTTAGTGAAATCGCGTTTGCAAATACAATGTCACGTATAACATGTGTTTCAACTAGAAAACTCAGGTCTCACTCGGAGTTCAAATCTGAGTATCTTATGCGAGACAAGTTTCAAGTAACGACTATTGATACAGGCTTAAGAGATGAAAAACAATGAAGAGTCTGAAGGCCTTCGACGGAGAGATTATGAATGCGCGCGTTCTCACTCTCTCTCATACGCACATATAGACACGCACACACCTGCTTCATCGGGATTCGAGTGAAGTGAACGATCTTTCGTACATACTATCCGAAGCGAAGTCTGAAGGCGCGATCTCCCTCGCTCTCTCGGCGAGTCTCACTCTTTCCTTCGACTTGGAATCGGACCTGATCGGGCTCACGGCGTCTCATTAGCCGGCGATGTAATTTTCAGGGAGCTGTCCGTTAATCCTCTCTCTTCCTTTTTTCACGCGATCGTCCCTCGTTCTCCCGCTCGCTCGCACCGCCGCGCGCCCTCCTCGTCTTCATCCGGCTGTTCCCTTTGATCCGGTCCGAGGGACGCTTTCCGGGATCTTGTCCGGCATCCACGACATCCGATGTCGCCGCCTTCGAGGCGCTCCTCGAAAGCGCCGACAAACTGGTTTCGCCCTGTACGTACCGTATTAGCGATATAAAAGTGGTGAGCGGCCCGGAATCGAATCGGCAGTGTCGGTCACTCGACGACGAACGTTCGAAAACAAAATTCCGTGACATCGGCCACGAGCAATGATTAATCCGCACGTAAACGGTTTGAACAACGGGCACGCTGGGTTAACGTGGTTGAACACGAGCGTCTCGCGAAATTACTCCGGCGATTCCGAGAGAGACGCGCGAAGGAGATTTAAATCTTCATCGCGAACCGGGCGGCGCTCAGAAAAATCGGCTGGTCCCCGAGCGCACTGTCCACACGGGCCCTCGCCGCGTTTCTTTTTCTCCGTCCCCCCGCGCGCGCGGATAAATTGAAACGGGCTCGGGGAGCCGCGATGGCATTAATTTAACGCGCCTTCGCTGGGCAATGACCGGCGGACGCGTTCTAAACGCTCAAAGCTCGGCCGCACCCAACCTTGCCGGTGTGTGCACCGTGCGCCCGGTGACACCCGGTATGCCTAAGGACAAGGTTGCTCCATCGCGGCTGTAAGTGATTATACGTAACTCGCGACACGTGAGTTGTAGTTACACGTATGCGTATGCTCGTAACAACGAGAATTACGAGCGGTGAGAACGAAGAAAGAGAGAGAGAGAGAGAGAGAGAGAGAAAGAGAGAGGAAAGGGAAGAGGAGGCAACTGGATAGCCTGTATTTTTCCCCGCGCGTAAACTTGTGAAAAATTTCATTGAATTCACCATCTGTCCACTTTTCACGAGTTTACGTTAAAGAAAAAATACATGACAGATATCCATAGGGCCCCATTCTGGATGCACAACGAATGTTAAGTGTACTGTTTTAATTCTAAGTTTCGTTTCGTTGGTCGAGCGTACTTCAGCCTGGGAGTCAGAGAGGCATATTTAATTATATAATTAGCTTTCTGCCAAAGCACAATTTTATTTATTCTACTCAAATAAAAGAATTTAGATTCGAGTGACTATGTTATTAGTAACCACACTGAGTAAATATTTCCTATTTTCAAATATCTTTTTTCTCAGAGTAACTATAATCGCGATTGTCCTGGAAAATTGTCATCCAACTCTGAATTGAAACTATTTCAAGTAATAACTGCTAGTTTCTTAGCGTTCAATACGTGTCTAGAATAAGACCGGTGAACTGCCGGGACTCGACACCGGCCGAAAATTACGGCGATCACTTCGCTCCACGTGTTTCCCGGTGAAGATCTTGTAAAATGGGACATCGCCGTTGCCGCTGCCGCCGTCGTGAGCGCGACTAGTACTCGTTTTTCTGCTTTATTTATTATTCGACATTCGAGGACTTCCGGTCCCCTTTCTCTATATCGATGATTCTATCGCGGCTTCGAAGCCTTACTCTGTGGTGCGCGCGAATGATCCAACCGCGTAGCTATTTTCTGTCGCTCATTCAGAGCCACGCGGAATGCCTGAATCTTTATCTAGAGTACGAAGCATAAATGCACCTGTCACGTGGCGCGTGCATTACCTACGTAATACGTACGTTGAGTTTTTTTCCATAATTACCAACGCGCACTTGAGACGCGAGATGTTTCC
Organism: Odontomachus brunneus; assembly: GCF_010583005.1. Classification (NCBI taxonomy): domain Eukaryota; kingdom Metazoa; phylum Arthropoda; class Insecta; order Hymenoptera; family Formicidae; genus Odontomachus; species Odontomachus brunneus. Next base: position 384,053 of record NW_022639453.1, read on the forward strand.
GCGATAAACTCACGTCCATCTTTCTACCGTGTCTTCTTTTCCTCTCCCTTTCTCTTCTGTCTACGTTAGTTACAAACCCGTGATCGTTATTTAAAGAGGCTCGTCTAAACGATCCTGTAAATGCCGGCGCGGCGTGGATATTTAAGGGAACTGGAGAATCAGATTGTCTGAAAATCGTGCTTGTTCTTTCATAATTTTTATGACAAACTGAGTGAATATGCGAAAGTGTTATTTTGATGTGTATTTATATAACATATAAAGAGAAGAAAAATATAATTTTGATAATCAAATACTCAATATAAGTGTACAGTACATGCAGTTAAAATATATTTTGTTTTTCTTTTCAAAGTCGTCATTTTGCAGTAATATGTTGACTTTCGGTGGTTCAATTAAGCTGAATTTTAGGTAGAAAATTTCCGTTTAAGCTTGTCGTTATTGTGTGAACCACTGACAAACTCGTGAAAATATTTAATTTTGAAATATTAATTTTTTTACTATAAAAGAACTGAACATTCAATAATATCCCATTAAGATACTTGCAATTTTGTTAACCTTTATTCCATTTTTATTATAGTGGTTCAGACGATAACGACAAGCTTACGAAAATTTTTTACCTAAAATTCAGTTTAATTGAACTACCGAGAGTCAAGATATTACTGCAAAATGACGACCTTGAAAAGAAAAAGGAAATTTATTTTAACTGCATGTACCATACACTTATATTGAGTATTTGATCATCAAAATTATATTTTTTTTCTCTTTATATGTTGTATAAATACACGTCAAAATAACACTTTCGCATATTCATTCAGTTTGTCATAAAAAATTGTGAAAAAACAAGCACGATTTTCAGACATTCTGATCCTTCAGTCCCCTTAAGTTCCCCTACACTGAGAGAAATTGTTTGATAAAAAATTAACAAACGAATATTCCCGATCATAATGGCATTTCATCAAATAAGCCTATCAAAAAATGAAGAACCGACATTTCTCATTGGATGTTTCCCAATCGGATATAAAATAATCGGTATTTTGATTGGAAATATCTGTTTAATTTTTCATCGGATAATTTCGCTCAGTACGTCTCGTTTCCTCACGAAATGTAAAAGGAATGTGTTTTACTTGTAAAAGCTCTTAAGTTGATTACACGCATGTATTTCATTATGTTCCAATTCGATTTCCAAAAGTGGAAATCGAAGTCTCTAATTTGACGCTTCTCTCAGTCTTTTCGTGCACAGTCCCTGTCGCTGAGAGATCCGTCTCTTAATGCCCGTCTCGGGCCTTTTAATGGCCTCCATTTGTTCCCGTTCACGTTATACTAGGTCTATCGGCCAACTTGTCATTGCTAATGGCTCCTACGCGATCTAATGTACGAGGTATTTATTCCGAGAACGATGGTGAGTCAAAATTTGGAAGTTCGACGGATTGAAGGAGAGAATGAACACCCGTCCTAATGAGTCCCTCAAATTTTTCGTCGCGTCACTTTGACAGTAAACTCGAGCCTTTTCTGTCGATTATTAACGATTCCCTTCGTTCTGAAAATAATTTTACAAGAGCAACGCAGACTTAAAATTCCGACAGACTCGAGTGACCTCCAGTGAGCGTATTAAGGTGCGATCTCGTCGCTCAACCGCCTCGATTTCGAAGAGATCCATTAAAATTTAACGTCTTCGGCTGAGGACAAAACACGACAGAACGGGACGGGACGGGACGGGCTCGCGGCAGCGTGTCGGCTTGTCCAAACTCGGGAAAAGTCTACTAAAAAGCTAACGTCCCGACGCGACGATATACACATCGCCATTAACCCGCGAGATTAATTATCGCTCTAACGCGGCCGTTACGCCCGAGAGGGTCGGACCTTTTAACACGCCTCCGCCTTCCATCGACCTCGCGCGACGGCGACGACGTTCAGCGACGTCGTTAGCAGAACGGACAAACGTTCGGCGTTTCTGCGAGGTCCGCGGGTCATTTGTCCGTGGAGAGCGCGGGTTGTCTGGTTAGCTGCTATTTCTTCGCGCGCGCTGTACCCGGCATAATCGTAAATTATAACAACACCTTCGGCCAGGGCGCTGGAAGCTCTGAGCTGCGCCCACGTGTGTGTGCACGTGTATATGTGTGAGCGCGAGCGCTCACGACTCGCGAATACGAAATCTGAAATTTCCTTTCCCTTCGAGACTGAATGTTAAAGAAAAGGATGTGCGATATGTAGGAATAAAAAAGTTTAAAAAGAGGCTGAGGGGGAAGAATGTTAACCCCTTGCTCTCTCCAAGGACGACGCAGCGATCTAGAATTTCTTGTGAAATTCTTAAAACGCTACAGTAACGCCTTTCGAATTTTAGATTTTGACTTAAGCTAGGTAATGTTAATTTCAAAGCTAATTCATGAAATGAAAAGAGTCATCACGACATTTCACAAGATTTCTGAGAAATTTTAGACGCCGCTCTTGGAGTACAAAAGTGTTTTCGCATTTTGATTTTATTGCTACTACCTCCTAGCTGAGGCTTTTCTATATCTCTGGAAAAAAATGTATCCAAACATATTGACTTTCAACAAAGTCATGGTAGTTTGGAGATGCCTGGGTCTGACAGATCCAAATTGTACTGCACGTCTCAAAAAATATGTTTATACGCGAAAAATTAACTTTGTTAGAGTGAAAAGTTAACTTTGTTAGAGGGAAAAGAGTGTTAATGTCCCGAAATGCTGAATTCGATCTCACAGAGAGAGAGAGAGAGAGAGAGAGAGAGAGAGAGAGAGAGAGAGATCGGGTGGATCAACATGAAGAAGTCTTTTTCCTGCCAGGCTCTTATTACGCGACACGAGATTTCGATTTATATTATTTCGAAAGCAACAAACGAACGAACGAACGAGCGCATGCATGGCGTGCATGCATAATTACGAGGCTGCGGGAGCTCGTATGGCGCTACTTGCCGCGATTAAACGCGAGCGAGAACGATCGAGGTATTGCCAATTAGTCGCGCGAATCGTCATCCTTGTCTCAGATCGGGGATAGGAAGGGACCGAGTTAATACGCGCCGCTCTCATGCATACGAAGATCCTCTCCGAGGATCTCCTCTGCTTCCTTCTCACCATACGAGCGTCTAAATAATTTGACACAGACGTGAGTCGTTACGAGCCTTAAAGAGAGAGAGAGAGAGAGAGAGAAGAAGAAGAAGAGAGAGGAAGCACGTATACGGTACAGCGCGAAATTAAAAACGTATCCCGCCAGCGCGTAATTACGGCCAACGACGACACACCGCTAGGAATGTTAACGATATAACGCGATGTTATCGATGCGAAAGCATCGATACAGCGACGCTCTACTCTCTCTCTCTCTCTCTCTCTTTCTCTCTCTCTCTCTCTCTCTCTCTGGTGCAGATCAACCAGCGTCGATAGTACGAAGACCTTATTCAAATTGCTAATTGATTGTCTACCAATTATCAAGTCGTCTTGAATTATCACTCGGTGCTTTTTCCTCTGAGATAGAGCGGTTCTCTTAAAAATCAGACCCGAGCACTTCGCGAATCATCGCGAATCACCGCGGATCGACTCGCCACAAAATCTTGCGAGCTTCATTATGTCGTCTATAATTCCGCACAAAGTACACCGCTAAGAGTCACTTCGCGACTTCGTAAACCGATGGCGAAAAGCGAACAACGCGCGTTCACAAGACGCTCTCTCTCTCTCTCTCTCTCTCTCTCTCTCTCTCTTTCTCTCTCTCTCTCTCTTTCTGTCTGCGCGCCAATCTCGATCTCGATTCGATCCACATGCGAACACTGGCAGAACCGGCGCCGGGTGTCATACGTCAGATTTACGGACGATTACCGGGGCTAATCCCGACACTCTCGAGAGCGCGCAGGCCGGCTCGCGCTGGCAACTGTAAACCCGCAATAAAATCTGATAAAATCGTATCGAACGCGCAACGTATCGATGCACAACGCGTTGGCTGGGCTCTCTCTCTCTCTCCTTTCTTTCTTTATCTCTCTCTCTCTCTCTCTCCCTCCCTCTCTCTCTCTTTCTCTCGACATCGAAGACCCGTTACGTCGGAGGACGAGGTAATTAATTTCGCCTCGCGGTGCGCCACGGCACTAGGCCAATGCAAACACCTCCTTCGCGCCGAGAAGGAAGGTGAGCCGGCACGGCGATACGTAAATATACACACGCACGCATGCACGCACGCACGCATGTACACGCGGCCGCAGTTCGCGCGTTTTACCTCGCTCCGGCCACTTCCATAAATCCGCGCCGGCAGTCGTTCGTCCCGCGAAGAAATAACTGTTTCCACATCGAGGGTATAAGATATGTAACGCGCGCCGCTGGCGGCATTATCGTTATTTCGACGGGATTAAGTGTCGTCGTTGTTCTTGTCGCGGCTCAGTTCGCGGCTGTTCGCCCCGCCTATCCCGTTCTGCGATCGTCGTTCGCGAGGGATTAACCCTTTGAGGCCTGGTGCGTATAATCATGCAATACATTCGCCTTGAGTCTTCCCCGAATGATTTATATTGGCAGAATGACGATTCCGATATAACACCGTCGATCTATCCGAGATAGATGTGAAACAATGATTTTCGCGCTCGAGATCGCCAATCCGGCGATCAGAATCGTTGGCCGGGCCTTAACGGGTTAAGTCGGGGTTTCCCGCGGAGGAAACTGTCCCGACGAAAATAACCGTGTCAACCGCGACAGAAAACACGATTTGATCGCGCACACCAAGAACTCCTCGTTCGTCTCGCGAAATTATCGGCGAAGATTTCGCAGAGTCAGTCGCGGAGGGGCGAGGAGAAAGGTATACAGGTGAGAAAAAGTCGGGTCGTTTTAACGAACCGATCGTATAGCGTTAATTACTGCTCGGGGGAGAACGCGCTAGAGGAGCCGCGGCTATCTCTCGCCTATCCGCGAGTGCACAGCGATGCGTTCTCCTCGTCGCAGATGCATTAATCGAGCCCGCTTAAATTATTGCGAGCCGCTAATTGCGCGAGCCACGGCGTTTCTCTCGGCGGCGCGCAGGAGCGTCTCGTTGCGAGGCGCGCAATGACATTCTATAATTATTCCATGGTCTTACAGTCCGCAGTCTGTTTCTTTCTCTATTTATCTTTCTCCCTCTCTCTCTTTCTCTCTCTTCCCTCCTATTTCCTACAAATATCGTAGTGAACTATTCTTACGCGCGATTCGCAGCGTGACGCGTCACTTTACGGCTAAAAACCCGACAAAAATGATTATACACTGTTCATATACGAAACTATTCATATACACTTGACGCGATATGTAGCTATACACATGATCATATATATACAATCATATCTAATTATATATGTCCATACGGAAGAAAATGCTTTTGAGGAAAAGAAGAAAGGTAGTTTTATTTAATTAAACACATCATAGGCTGCCTACAAAGATAAGCATTTACTTTAATAGTACAGAGCGGTGCACATAAAACTGGCGCCAAACGCAAAATATGGTTCACCCTGTCAACCTGCATTTGTACTCGTGAGCAAAAAGGTTGTCCGCAATTTTTGGGGTGCGTTTATAAATTCCCTATTTTGTCCAAATGAGAAAAGTCGTTTTCCAATGTGAGAATTCTCCTATTTAACGAATGAGTTCACAAATTCAGCCGAAAAATCACGGATAACCTTTCTGCCCGCCGGTGTATGTGCAACGGCATTTTTTTCTAGAGGTAGACATATATAATTATATATGATTACATACGGCCGTATCGCGTAGTACATCATGTATGACCACTTTTTCTCAGGAAGGAGTAGGAAGAGTGTCTGCTGCATTGTTCGCCGTGCAACCAATAACCCCGCAAAGTGCACCGCGCGACACCCGGCCGTCGCACGATGACGGTGTCTTCGCGATGACGGGATTAAGATACCAGAAAGATCGAAGTGTGTTACTAGATCATTCGCGTAATCGGCACGAAGCCGACAGCGAGTCTCCTTCGACGGTCGCGCGAGTCCCCTTGTCGGAGTATCCGCGAGGAGAGGAGCGCGAGGAACGCGGAGGCAAAGGGCCGGCAACGTTCTCTTCTACCTGGCCGCGTCCTAGCGCTGTTCTTGATAGGAATTACGATACGATAGAGCACGCGTATCAGCCCGCATTCCAGCGATATCGCGGGCATGCGGATGATCGCAGGAGCGCGCACTAGCTCGCCTCGTAATGCCGACATTCGTTGCCGCATCGCCGATACGTCGATCCGACGTTGCGACCGCATCGAGGAAGTCGATGTTGCTCGCAAACTCGCCAATGCGAGTTGCAACCGGACAATATTAAACCGGGATCGTTCGCACCGTTAGATAAGAGCTCGCGATCTCGCATTTCTTTCTTCTTGCCGCTGATTCCGATGCTCATCGGCGGCAAGGAAATGGCATTGTGAAAAAATTTCGTTTAACAATCACTTAGGGCCGACTGTTCGGTGATTAGTTGAAACCTTAAACTGAAGCTTATGCCGCAATTCTAAGCAGAATTGTAGGTCTCGTAACTTGTTCTCGTAAAATTTGTCAGAACTTATGAGTAGATTTACAAGTCTATGCAATATCATATGTCGTAAATATTTACGATTTCATGTAATTTACGATATTTACTAGTGATTGTGCGATATATGATATTGCATAGACTTGTAAATCTACTCATAAGTTCTGACGAATTTTACGAGAACAAGTTACGAGACTTACGATTCTACTTAGAATTGCAGCATTAACCTCTTAACTACTGTACGCCACTATAGTGGCTTTCGCATATGTCATCTTTTTGAACGGTATGCCACTATAGTGGCTCACTTTTATCTCTAATAAATTATAATTTATTCATCTAAAACTGTATTCCAATGCACTTGCGTAGTGAAAAGCATTACCAGACACAAATCGCAGTGCTGCATTGTTTACGCGCAGTCCACGTTGAACTTTGCCGTACAAAGATACTCCGCGGAAAGTCCAGCCGTAGCTAAGAGGTTAAACTCTGTTCAAACGCATTAAACACATTGTCAGAACAGAATTTGACTTGAATCTAAGCTTAAAGTAACTTAAATCTAACTTCAAACTACGCGGAACAAAAAGACACGACGCGTATAACCAGAAATGTTTAGTTATGAGCAGCGTAGTCGCATCGCCCTAGTCATTTTTGTGTGATGGTAATGTGCCCCCTAAAGTACAATCAGTGTACTCTTCACTGAAATATTGTACTTATAACTGGTAGTAGTGATTGCTCTGTAGTTGCAACAATCACATAATTAGATATCCCATATTTTACTATTGAATCTGATTGGCACAACCAGATTTATATGTAGTACTGTTTTTTCCGTGTACTACTGAAAAGTCGGTCCTTGATAATCCTACTATGAAAATAGTGCGTTAAGTTACGTAGTACTAAAAATTATCTAATTCATTATCACCTCTTTCTCGTACGTCGCGCTTTGCTACATCGTGCATTGACGATTTTGACAGTCCGTGGTTAAGTATCTTGACAGTTCGTGTCATTCACGTAATTTACATTTTTCGATCTCAATAATAATAAAGCAATCCCAATATTTTTATATTATGCCAAAGACATCTAGTAAAAGCTAAATGTATCGCTAAACGCGAGCTTGTATCGTGTCTGCTAATATTAAACGCTGGATGATGATACGAGTCTGAGAGAAGAGGAGAGAAAACCTCGTCTTTCCTCAAAGTAATCTCCATTTTGCGTGAAACCCAGCAAATTGCACGGTACGCGCAAAACGTGACAAAAGTGTCGATTTTGCGACGCGGGTCATCGATCATCGGAGGTGGTGGGAGGACACGCGGTGATTACGGTGCTCGGTGCGTGACAAAATCTGAGAGTGTCGTTGTGCATCTCGTACACATCGTATCGCGCGTCGCCCGTTCTCCGACGCTCGCATTAATCTGCGATCCATCACGCGCGACGTTAATTAATTACCCGCGTTTTCGGGCCGACGGACACCTGCGCAATTTTGAGAGCCTGCGGCCAGACGCACGCATATTCGTCAATGGGACTTTTCCTTGGTGATGCGCGCAAGAGCGTCGCCCAGAATCTTTCTCGGGAAAGAGAGATACAGCTTCGCGAAAGCGCGAATTACTTCCGACTTTCGCGAAATAAAACACGTAGATAGAAAAACGAAATTATTCTAACTTGAAGAAAATATCCCTCCAGACCATACGTAAGAGTAAAATCTGCCAGGATTCTTCAGAGAACTCCGCTAAGGATGAGATTATATTTTTCGGGCGCACGTCGCGGTATCGAGACGAACGTTATCTTTCGCGGTCCTTTGGCACTCGTTGGGATTAATTCTTGTACAATTGGATGTTAAGTGATTCGAGAAAAGGCTGCCAGGATTCGCTCGGTGTGTGTAGCCTCCCTTCGCGGCGCCCATGCGGCCGCGCATCAAGGAGCTAAATTGTATCGCCGCGCGCGATATTACCTGCGTGATCGGCTCGCGATCGGCCGATAGTTACGACCGTGTCCGGCTCACCCTCAGGCGGATTCTCACAACGGCCGAGGGTAAGTCATCGGCGTGGACCATAAATTCGCACGCATGAGCAGCCTCGCGTCGTCCCGGCAGCGCCGGAGTAAGAGAGGAAGAGCGACAAGAGAGAACCCGATAACTCCATTAAACCTCAATAAAACTCCGCGTTGGATTCCCATCTCTCGCCTTAATGCGTCTCCGCCGGCGGGAATGTCGCACAACGAGCGGCATGTGGTCGCCGGCGACCGCGCGGAGCGTCTCCATCCCGAGTCCTCGCGAAATCCGCGGCGATTTTTCGCGCAGCGCGCTCGACGCGCTCCTCTACGCCTCTCGGCCGATTTCGATTCCGCGCGCGTAACTCAGTCGCCGGGTAGAGCGTGAATTATTCTCACCTCGGATCTGCGTGTTATGCAAATCTACAGGGCATTGAAGAGAAGCGTGGGAAGGTAGAAAATACTTTGTGATCAGTAGTAACATCTTCTTTTTTTTTTTTTTAAGGCAATCCAAAACGATCAAGATGAATTTCTTTTGGCTATTTTTCTTTTTCTCTTGTGTCGAACTCGCGCTTGTATAATCTATACGGAAATATCAAAAATCACGCCAAAATTCTATTCACACAATTTCCTTTCACACAATTTTTTGCAAATCTTGACTATAGCAAAATTGTAGTATATAAATTATTATGGAAATAATAAATATATAAGAATATATATATAAATTCGACGATCTATTTGACATACGATATAAATAAAAACACTCAGGTAGTGAGAATAATCTTGCGGTAAAAAGTGTGTAACATTTATAACCAAATATATGGGAATTTCGGTCGTGGTTCTGTATAGCTCAAGATTACAAAGATTTTGCCGTAATTTTTACTACAACATTTCCTCCATGTGTACTATCAAGCAATTACGTAAACACTTATTGTATACTCACATACATTGCGTATACACTTGTTGCGTAATGGATTAAACCCGTAAAAAACAAATAAGTAAACGAATTCCCAAGCAAATCGAAAGGCTCACATCTATGACCGATTTCTTTCGGCGGGCGCCTTCCCGGTTCCCCGATTCGAACGGCGGACAGTCAATCGCCGTCTGGCGCGGAAACGGTTTCGAGTACCGAGGCGCGGCACGCGTGTTCGCGTGCTCGGCTTCGATATATCGCGATTGCGTAAGCCGATTAACGGTAAAATCGCTTGCAGCGAGACGAACGCGCGCGCGCTCGCTGGTCGATGCGCTAAAAATCGACACGCGATCCGCGCGCAGTGCAATCGGCGCGCGATGCAACGTTATGCGGCCGCGAAGGTGTCTCGCCGCCGCCTCCGCCGCCTCCGCCACCGCGTTGCAGCAGCAGCCGTTGCTGCGCGACTGCAATCGAATGCATTCGAGCGAGACGCCACAGCACCGCATGCGGTCCGGTAGAGCTTCCTCCGGTAGCCCGAGTACCTCGAGAACACGGTGGAAATTGCACTGTCGCGCAATTTGCCAATCGAGAAGTTGCAAGTTGTTATGAGAAAATTGCTCTTTTGCCGAGGCAGGTAAGCGATACCGCTTATCGACTATTAGTATGCGCAAAAGACGAGCAAAGGAAAGATCTCATTGGGGGAAAAAGAAGCGCGAAAATGTAATATCGGTAATTCTGCATGCTTTTCGCGACGAGTCGAGTGCCGTTACTTATCAGAAAAGATCGTTATTCGATGCGAAATGTCAGCGCAGGGCGATTCACGCACGCGCAGAGAGATGTTAGGTAAAAAAGTGCCCAGACGATTGGTTTTAATACGTTAGTTGAACACCTTTTTTCTTGATTGGAATACAGCTAATGCTGCGATGAGAAAGAACTTGTTTTCGATTCATTTCCGGAAGTTTTCTTATAGAGACGCTCATGTACTTATAGATTAGGTCCAAACTGAACATAAAATTTCTCTACCATTTTGCAAATAACCGTATCGATTAAAGAATTATCGATCAAAGAAGAATTGGCAATTGATTTCGAGGATCGCCAATTTTCTTTAACTGAAAATTCAGGAACCTTCGTAGTTATTTGCGAAATGATAGGGGACTTTTTTGTTCAGTTTAACTTAATATACAAGCGTTTAATTTAATATACAACAGTTTAACTTAATATACAACTTAATATACAACGGATATTGTACTTATCTTGCACCGCATAACGCACAATCACTCATAAATCTTCTTCAATTAATAACTATACAGCTTTTTTAATTAATATTACTCAGTTTGATCTAATCTACATGTACACGAGCGTTTCTCCAGCTATGTGTGGCCGAACACCCTGTACACATATATTCTATCGTAAAAGTTGAAATATTCAAAGAGCAAAGCAATAAGGATATCCAGGATTAAGTACATGTCCGTGAATTGCCACATTTGCCTTATTCTCCTCGCAATCGCTGCAATCATGAGAATTGACGAGAGATCGAGATTGCGCGTCGAAATAGATACTTCGAGCCTTGCTTATGCTCCTTATACTGCTACATTCTTACGAGCGTAACGTGTGTCCACCGCGCGACCGCGGATGAAGTTATCGCGTAATGATAGGAGGGAAAAAAAGAAGGAGAAACAAGAGGGGAGAGAGACGAGAAACGGAGAGAAAGAGAGAGGAGGAGATCGCGAGCGGAGGAGAGCGAGGCGGACTTATCAAAGTCGCGCATCAGACGATTTAACTACTTCGCAGATTAGCCGCGCGGATATCGTACGGGCGTCCCGATAAAATCGCGGCCGTATCTACCGGGCACAATAATCGTAACGTCCCCTGGCCGGCCGAGATGCAATAATAATCGTCCGCCGGGGCGAATAAACGTAATGGAGCCTTATCGTTAATTGGATGATAAAGGGAAAAGTATCGTCGCGCGCCGTCCGCGGATCTTCTTACTCGCCATATCCGCGATTTATGCCGCGGTTGTGCTGCCGATCCGCGATGCTTGACCGGTTTAGATCGCCGCCGGAACGGAAAAAGGACCACGCGGGGAGGAAGAAAGAAACGCCGCTTATCGCGGCCCGCGCGCGTTATAAATACGTCCGGCAAAGTAAATACCGCGAGTAACGAGTCGCCGTGCGAAAAACGGCAAAATCTCCGCCGTTATTTAGAACAGAAGGCGCGATTATTTTCGTGTCCGCTTAATGTCGTTAAGCATTTTCGCGGACTCACCGGGGATCGAGTAGGTCGTCGCAGGTACACTACTAACATACTGCACGCCGGGTAGCACGTTGGTAGCTCGTGAATACACCCGAGCAGAAAGGTAACTAGTTTAGTAGGAATGAGTGCGCGTAGATAATGTGTGAGTAAAGGCGAAACAGGGCGTTTGGTAGAAAGTAGGATTCGAAAAAAGTGAAATAGATAATAGAGATTATGCAGTTATAAGGAACGGTAGTTAGGATAGTGTGGGGCAGGAGTAATGCAAGTAAGCTTAATAATGATGCAGAGAAAATGAATATAGGTGAAGAAAAAAAATATAGAGAAAGAAAAAGAAAATATATAGAAAATATATAACGAGAAAGAAAATATATAGGTGGTAATAGAAGACAGAAGTGTACAAGAAATAGGGGAAAAAAGACATAAGAAATGAAGAGAAAAGATTTGTTCATTGGATGAGATCAAGAGACAAAATACAGTATAAAAAAAGATATACAGATAAAAAGGATAACACAAGGACTGGTGAGACAGGTGCTATGCATGTAAGAAAGATGAAATGTAAAGAATAAGAGGAAGATTACAGGATATGGAAATCTCCTTCTTGGCGATTGAAAGCTGAAGGAGACATATAGGAAGTGAAGAAAAGGGAATCGCTTCATGAAGTTAGTAGGAAGTGTAGAGAGTGAAATAATGAAACTAATAAGATATGAAAGAAAATTGAGGGCAAAGAGGATGAAGAGAGAATGAGGAAAGCAGTGAAGAGATAGGAAAGGAAGAAGAAAGATAAATAGATAGATGTGTACAGTTGATGGGAAGCACAGAGTTTGGGGTATTGTGCATAAGGACGCGCGATATGGTATCTGTTGAGCGTGAAATGGGAAAGTGTAATTAGACGATAAATGGAGAGAAGGTGTAGTAGATAAGTAGTGTGAAGATTAAGGATTGTGTGAAAGTAGATTGCAAGTAACGAAGATAATATTGTAGTCAATTGGAGTCAATGTAACTACCAAGGAAAGTCAGGTAGCAAGTCGAAATTGAGGTTACACTAATTCATAAAAATCTAAAAAAAAAAAAAAACAGACCTAAATGTAACTCAAATCTTCATTAGTCCTTCAAATTCGATGGAATTTGTAGGATTAATGCGGAGCAAAAATTTTGAAAGTATTGGCAATGCCCGGTAATTTTCCACCCTTATTCCCCAACGCGGAAATCTACCGGGTGGCCAAGACACAAATCGATCGTCCCAATTAAACGGGGCAATTATTTTCCCAACGTACACCTCGAGACCGGTTTCACGCGCGCTCGTATGCACGCTTTGCAATCCGATTATTCGGTAAACATCCGGTGGATGCAATGTAGCAGAAGGCGAATGCACGCGCGTATATCGTCGTCTTAATATCCGCGGGCACTTGTCACGACGAACCTTGCCAAAAAGTGTGTGTTGGCTTCTTCTTATTCTTCTTTCTCTTTTTTTCACGGCGACTCGCAAACGATCGATTCGTAGGTGATCGCTCGACCGGTCTCCGTTTCTCTCTCCTTCTCCGTTCCTCGCTTTCCTTCTCTTCCCTCGAAGCGTGTGCATATGCATGCATTATGCAGCGGCCGGCTAACGGATTCAACTCGCTTAATTTTCTCTGTTTGTCGCGGCCGCGCGACTGACACCTAATTAAGATTTACTCGTTCTGCTCCCGAACGGAGCGTATAATCTATTAATGACGATAACGAACCGTGGCATTAAATATCTCGCGATACGGAACGGCAAGGTAGCAAGAGAGAAAGAGAGAGAGACACAGCAGTGATATGCAGCAGTGGGCGGATTTCATTTCGCATATTCACAGTATTCAGATCTCGGGCGATAAGCTCGCCAAAGAAAAGAGGGAATCGTTGGAAAACGGTTTCCGCGTACTTCCCGATCGGAGCATGTTCGTTAATATTTATGGGACGGTGTGAAATACGATAATGTTGCGAGATACGCTAATAGCGTTTATATAGCAGGCAGACTGGAGCATGTTTGCGCGTTTCCTCGACGTGATCTCACGCTAATCGTTTGTGTCAGTCAAAGTGACTAATAGACGAGTAGATCGATCCGTGTGACATATTAATTATTACGTCCGCGAATTTGGAACGATTCAATTATGAGCCGACGTAACGACACCAAACAAACTAATACTTATAGCAAACGATCCCGCCGTGAGATCGAGATTTGGGTCAGGCGACCCGCTGTGCGAAAAGTCACGGCGCGACCGTCGTCGGCGGGATCGCGACGCTCGATCGGCGATCCACGGTAAATCCGATTCTGCCTGCGCTTTCACGAACCGCGAATTACGATTGCAATTCCGCGCTTGCAGACGCACTCTCGGCGTCTAGCCAAAAAGGACGAAATCAGCGGTTCGCGCGGCCGCTAACGCCGGTAGCGCCGGTCTCTCTCGCATCCTGCGAGCGCAATCCAATTATAGCGCGATCGGCCGCGCACCAGATCGCGCGCTCGACTTCTTATCATAAATCAAGATTAACGGTCAGCGAAGATTTTCACAGTCCGGTCGGCGACCGTAAGTGCCGACTTTTTGAAAACCTGTAACGTAACTGCACACACCCAGCACGCGCGCGCGCGCGCGCACAGCGCATGATCTGAGCGCGCGAGCCGCCCCAGACGGAAAAGAAATTCCACGAAAGCATGATCGATTAACGCGCGACGCGCGTTAACGGGTTAAACGTCCGCGCGATCGAACGATATTTCATGATTTCTTCGTGCTTTTCCGCGATCGTTCCGCCGCCGCCGCCGCCGCCTCCTCCTCTTTCTCCTCCTCCTCCCGCGCCCTCTCTTCATCGTCGTCGTCGTCGTCGTCGTCGGTGACGACGACGAAACTGGTTTGTCCCTCGTCACGGAAGAGGAGCAGACTTTCCAGGGTCGGATCAGTATGCGAGTTGATACCTCGATAGCCGAAATCTTTCGCAAACGTATCGAGAGCTCGTCAATGTGAAAAGACACTTTTCCGTATCGATGTCGCCGCGCGCGGCTCCGAAAGCAATGTGGGGCTCTATTTTGGATACGCATCGAATGTCAATTATGACTTTCCAGTACTCAGACTGAATCTAGCAAAATGTAATCTTATTCTTAGCAAAACCCTCTTATTGAAGGGATTCTTAAATAAAAGGAATTTTTCTAAAACCAAAAAAAAATATTTCAACACCCAAAATTATTTCTTTATGTGAGTTACAAATGCCAAACATTTTTTCTCAGCATGTAACTCCGTATTCTAAGCAAAAACTCTTAGCGAAATTTCTCTTTTAATAAAGTGAACTATCGATGGGGAATTTTATTGTTCCAATTTTCTTTTCCTTTTGAATCAAGGAGTACGTTTATTTGAATGTCCTTTTATACTAGGAGAGGACTACATTGAGAAAAAAAAAATATCTAAAAAATACTACATATTCATTAATAACATACTTATTTATACTAATATAAGATGTTTTACAAACAATAAAATGCATGTATTCTTGAGACTTTAGCCTTTCATGAAAGAAAATTAGTTATTATATTAAAATAAAAAAATTTAGATTTAAGTGAATATGTTATTAATAGTCACTGCAAATAAATATTTTTCAGACTTCTTTTTCTCAGTGTAGGTGAGACTCGAAATTTCTCTAGCTCTAAGAACATCGTGCTTAGAGTATTTTTCTTCTGACTTTAATCCTCTTGAGACCACATATATAAGAATCTCCCGCAGAAGTTTATACTTTTTGAGTAAAACGATACATGACATTCGTATTAAAGAAGCGGAATTAAAAGGGTACACTTCTTAATGTTCGCTATGCGTCCCGAACAGGACTTCTGGAGGATTCTCGCGGGTTTCGCTCGTGTCAGAGGACCTTTAATGTCATCCTAAGCTCCCGGGAGAGAGCCGCGAGAGCGCACACACACACACACATACACACGCGAGCCTGAAACTTTCCTATCTATGCGTCGCATGGGAGAAACGGATCTGCGACGGGCGATCGGCGATTTTCGATCGTCAATCAAGTCGGGCGACCGATCGCGCGATGTACGCAAACCGGTCACCATCGACCAGATCCCCGACGGGTTACGATAAATCGCGAGTAACGGCAGGCTGGAGGGACTCGCGCGCGCGCGCGCGCTGCCGGGTTCGTGTTAATTTTCTGTTTGTTTTCTAATTAACTCCTCGCGAGCTCGAGGGAGCTCGAGCGAGAACGCCGCTTCGCCGGACTCACTCTCGGGCGTGACTATATTACCGCGCCAGTTTCTCAGGATTATAATTCCGGGTCGCCCCGCGCGCGGATTACACATCGCGCTTTAATAAATTCAATAATTAAGATACTACGGGGATTAAGAGAA
This sequence comes from Odontomachus brunneus, assembly GCF_010583005.1. Taxonomy (NCBI): domain Eukaryota; kingdom Metazoa; phylum Arthropoda; class Insecta; order Hymenoptera; family Formicidae; genus Odontomachus; species Odontomachus brunneus. Next base: position 400,017 of record NW_022639453.1, read on the forward strand.
TAATATAGTAAATCGACGTGTCGCGCCTGGTTTCGCCTCGCGAAAACATACCCGCGAAGAAGCGTCGCCTACACAGGGAACACGTTATCGTCTCCGCCTGCAAAAAATCCCCTCTGAGGTACCCCACGCGCACATTGCACTCGAACATTATCTCGAAACACCCGCGTTCGCATAAGTCGGAAAAAGAAAATGGAAGTAGAGATTAAAACCTCTCTAATCTAAGTAAAGGTCTCCCTAATCCCGCATTCCTTGAGATTTCCTACGAAGAGAATAGATAATAGAAGATACGAAAATAGAAGATAAGAAAATAAAATAGAAGATAAGAAAGTAGAGAAGAGGAGGGTCTGTAAGAGCCCCAAGTCTCCTGGAAAACTGTGCGCAAAAATAGGGAGAATCCTACATGTTATATTGCATTGAAAAAAAGTGCTTGGTATTTGCGAAGAGCCCAGACGAGATAAATCACCTTACGAACGTATCAAGCATACAGCACATGTACTCCATATGCAACTCCTGTGCATTGAAAGTGCATCGTACTGGCAGAGTACGCGCGGAGCGGAAGGCGTCCCCCGCCGCAAATGGAACGAATGAGATGTCGGCCAGATAATTCAGCGGAGCTAAGTGAATTTTTACGAGGATCGGGACCCTCGTTCCCATGTGTTACCGACGTTTGCGCGCGTGTGGGTGCGTGTGAGTGTGTTTACGTGCGTGCCACCGGCGGGACCCCGCTTCGCCCTGTTTTTCTCAACCGGCCACGGTCACAACAGGCATGCGACCAATATAACACGGGGCGCAATAATATTTCATCGAGCCGGCGAACAAGATTCGCGGCAACGAGCGGAAAGATATGGGCGGCGCGGTCGTCGCCAACTTTTTCGGAGCTTTCGGCTAATGTGGATTGTACATACCGTGAAGTCGTGGCCGACCAGCCGAGTGGAGGCTTCGCATAGCCTGTCGTGCTGATCGAGCCGGTCGGAGGTATAGAGACACGACCTGCCAATGAGCCGACAGCGGTTCTCAAGCGTCAGGTCGCGCGCTCTCCCACTCGGGAGAAAAATTCGAGGGTTTCAGCTGCTTGCCCGGCAGGCTGTTGCGACGAATTTCGCAAACGCACAGTCCGCGTGCTTTGAAACGATTGTCTTGTAATGCGACTCTCGATAGCTCGTCGTTAACTGTCGAAAGCTTTCGTTTCGTTATTCAATGCGATATGAATTTCATATGAGTATATATAGCGACGAATGTTAATTACATAGCGTATTTATGAGTGGTAATGATCGAACGTTATCTCGAGCGAGATAACGTCGGTTGAGGACGCCTGCATCGCGGCGAACGGCTACGTGTTCCCGGGCGGAGGTGGACAGGGAGTCGCGATGGGGAGACGACAAGGTGCGGCGAATTTTATATTATAATTGCACCTCCCTCCCCATATTCCCGATTTCGGCGGCGATGTTCATTTTCGTTCGCGAACGCGGTGCCCTCATTAGGCGTTATTTTCATTTGCATTTCGGGGACCGCTACGATTTCCGTACGTCGTAATTAAGAACGGAGCACGCGCGCACGAAGATGACGTCCGCATAATTAAGGGACGTGACACGAGCGTAGACATTACTGCCGATTAATTGACTCGCTCAATTTCCCCACTGACGATCGGATCGTGATAATGCGCGACCGACAAATTTCAATAACGACATTATGAACGTCGTGCGAGGAGGCAGAGAGATGCACGTCTATGTCGCGTGTTCGATCAAGTCCGTCATAATTAATCCACACGGAGAGAACTTCAGAGTTCTCTTTTTTTATATAAATTCTTCTCAATGTTAGTGTATTAAATTTAATAGTATTTTGATATATTAAATAAAGTATCGGGCAAATTATGTAGGAATAAGCGGATAAGATAGAATAAGGAAATAAAGCTATACAGAAGAAAGGTAATATTGGTGAGACAGGTGCAGTACAAGCAAGAATAATGGAATACAAAAAATAAGAGAAAGATTATATGGAAATTTGTAGGAAATATAGAGAAATAAGAAATAAATAATAAAACTAACAACATTAGGGAAAAAGAGGATGAAGAGGGAATAAAGAGAACAATGAAGAGATTTTGTATAGAAAAAAGAAACATAAAGACAGTGTATAGCTGAAGGAAAAGACATGGTTTGTGTTGAACGATATGGTAGCCGCTGAGTGAAATAGTAAAGTATAATTACACATGATAGATAGGAGTAAGTAGTGTAGACAGTTTAAAGGTTAAGTGAAAATTAAGAAGATTGTAAAAGGAAAATTTGCAAGAGCATTTAGGTAACGAGGATAATATTGTAAAGTCAATTAGAAAAAGGCAATGTAACTATAGGAATAAGTAGCATAAAATGGAAGGATAGTCAATTACTGCAGAATGTCGACTTGTTTCTCGATAATAAAATTCCAAAACGACTTTTACTATAAAATGCTCACCATGCATGTATAATAAATCGCGGACTATCGCGATAGCGACACACATTACTCGTGTACCGAACGCGTCTGTTACAGAGCGGTGAAGCGCACAGGTGCGTTTCACGCGATTACATCGGAGCGGGAGGGCCGTGTGATTAGCCGCACTTATCAAATCCGCGTAATTGCAATACTAGTGCAAAAAGAGCCGTAAGAGCGGGAAATCGCGCTTCACAGAGACATACGAGCGAATGGCTGCTGCGATGGCGCCTGAAACGCCATCGCAACTGAATACCCCTCTGCTATATCGAGGGTGCGACGTTGATGGGGGAACTAATGACAGGTCGGCCCACCGTAATGGGAAGTAATAGCCGGTTGCACTGACATAATAGAACCCGGCTTTCCCAGAGATTAAATGGAACGCCCATATCGCCAAGATGACGTGGCCATTACGCCAACAGCTCACATTTAGCGTGTTAGTATTCGGTATTAAAATCAATTTACGAGTTGAATCGAAGAAAAAGGAGGATAAATGGGGGGAAACGTCGAGACGAACGCAGACAGGCATTCACATGCTTCTGTCTGCAATTTCTCCCCACTTAAAAAAAAGGAACTCTAGTTGCGAGATGCTACTTCCTGTAATCCCATATTAAAAGCGACAGTTTTTATCAAAAGAGTGTTTACTGAGAGAAAAAATTGTTGATCTAACTAAAATCATAATTGGCCCCAACCATACTTTTTATTCTAACTCAGAAATGATAGCAGTAACATGGTTTTATAATAACCTTATATGCATATAGTGGCATATAAAGTTATTATAAAAAACGAAAATTTCTCAAATTTTAAAAATATTGTGCGTGAAATAGTTTCCTTTTGGTTTTAAGAGAATCCTCATATTAGAGTAAAATCTTCTAAGATTCAGGGGATTCCGCGGAGGATGGTGATTATACTTTACAGAGTGTCTCATTACTTGCCCATGCTTTACGATTTACTGTAGCCACTTCTACGTGTTCCTGTTGGACTCCGTCGCGATCTACACGTCTGAGTTTGAGCGTTACACGAGCGTTGCCCATCGATCGGCACACCGACCGGTCGACCGGCGGGCGCGTTAGCGCATTTCCGGTCGCGCGTTCCCCGCTTCTAATCGACTTCGAGATCGACCCTACGACGGATTCGTCCCGTCGCTCGTCGGTGTCGGATGGTGCGGTGCGCGCACGCGGATGGACGTTCAGATATTGCGTGTAGATAAGGCCGCATGATGCGTCACGAGGCCGGCTCTCGTACCTGGCAGGCTGACATCGCCTCCACGAGTCGGCGTTTCGAAGGTATATAAGGTACCGGGGCCTGCAGATGCCGGCAACAGCCGTCGACCTTATTGGAAAGTCATGTTCCAGACTAAAACCGGAAGTTCCAACGAGAGCCCGGTTTTCCCATCGCGATGGCACAGGACGACGGAGGCTCAAGATACACGTCGCCTTGTCGCAATCGTCATCGATGACGACGTCACATTTGGAAGATATCGCGCGGACGATTCCTTGCGCGACAATTTCGCGCGGATTAGCCCACGTCTGCATAGCTTTGGGCTCCGGCATCCCCGACGTCAGCCGTAACGCGTGTTCGACTCTTCCGCCCACGATTCGCGAGATAATCCGAGCAAAAGGACGACCGGCGTGCGTATCTCTTCTCCACGACGACGCGACATACACAGCCCGAGCACAAGCCAGCCAGGCGACCAGGCAGTCATCTCAATCGCGAGCGAGGAGTCCAACGCCTACTAATCGACCGGCTCGGAGCCTACTAAACGACGACGACGAAGAGGAGGACGAGGACGACAGCGAAGACCCGGAATCGCGCGCCCGTTATGATATTCTTACGCGAAACTGGCGGTAACAAAGTTGCTCGTGAGCTCCGGCCTGCCCGTATCAATTCGCGATGTCCGGTTTCAATTCGCTGCTTTTATCAACGACTTACCCGTTACAGCGTGGAAACTCCGGGAAACGGTTTCAAATGGTCATTAGATTTCTATTAGCGCGCCGGCGAGTGCACTACGCAACGCACATATACTTCCGCGCTCGCGCGCACGAGTACTCGTGTAAGAGTATCGCACCTGCGTGGATGTCGGCTAGATGCATAAATCTCTCTGGCGACCCGAGTGAATAGCAGGAGTACCGCGGGAAAGAGAGAAACAGTGTGAAGAAGAGAGAGGGAGATGAATATATATATATATACATATATATATATATATATAGAGAGAGAGAGAGAGAGAGAGAGAGAGAAAGAGAGAGAAAGAGAGGTTACAGCTCATGCTTCCTGGTTCGGACTCCTGGTCACGCAAAAATGGGAATCTATAAGGCAATTCATGGTGTAATTCATAAATATTTAAGCAGCGCCAGAGAAAGAGAGGGAGAAAGAGAGAGAGAGAGAGAGAGAGAGAGAGAGAAAGAAAGAGAGAAAGAGAGAGAACTCTTCGCATGTGCTATATCAAAGTACCCACATGTACGCGCCCACATGCACCGCGCGCGCAAAATATTGGCTTTGAGACGAATTTTTCCGCAAAGCCGGCGTTACGTAATTCACTGATCGCGCGTCTGTCCGACTGTCTGTCGTGTATCTGTCTGGCGCGTTCGTGCTCTGCCTTGTTACCGCGTTCGCGTGATCCCGTGTCCTCCTGCGCGCGGAATCAATTTCCGCGCTGCGATCTACGGGCCGGGGCTTCCAGCCGGCCGCGCGGCTATTAATACGGAATAGCGGTGTCGCGCGCCGTGATAAATGTGCGGTATAAATATATCGATAATCACGTGGGAAAACTCGCAAAATTACGATAACGAAGTCGCCGGACGTGTTCGTAGTCGCGCAACCGATATGCAAAAAGGGTCTAGCCACGGCCGGCGTAATTCACGATCTAGTTAAACGTATTAATAGGTCCGCCGGGATAATCGCCGGTGGCTCCGATTTATCAAGAGTCATCGACATATTCCGCGCACGCACACAAATACGCGCGCGCGTACAGCGAACGCATACACACACGTGCACGCACAAGATATGATGTATAATCGAGCCGAGCATTATTCAAATGTATTTTCATGCGAATAAATTTCCATCGATGCGGCACGAATAAAATAAATGAAATAAAGAGGTCCCGGGCTCTTTAAAAGCGCTGTCGATCGCGCCTTTCGTTCGCGTCGCTCCCGACGATTCCATTAAAGCCTGATTCGCGATCGGCTCGTTGCGGTGAGCCAAGATCGAAACGCGACCGCGATTCGCGCGCATTCCTGAATCCGGCATGATCCGAGAGCGAATCCTCTCCCCAACTCTCCTCCCCATATCTCCGTCCCTCTCTCTTCTTCTTCGATCTCGTCTCTTGGCGTTTACCGTCTTTTTCCTTTCTTTTATTTTCGCAAGCGGGACTCGCCACCCGCTCAGAGAATGTTCGAATCGACCGTACGTTTCATGTAAAGTAGGCGTAAGTAAGCAAACCGGGCACCGCCGATCCCAAGTGTGCGCTTTTTTCTTATTTTCGCGAGGAGAGGAGTGCGCGAGCCGCGAATTCGTCGGGAAATTCGACGCTCCGCGTTCCGCAGCGACCAGAATCAACGACACGCGCCGACAGAGCGAACGCTCGCAGCAAAGCAAGATATGATCCACGTAATCAGAAATATTTAATTGCGAGCACAGCGTAGTCGCATCATACTTAGTCATCTTTGTGCGATGGTAATGTGTACGGTTTATGTGCTCTCTTAAAGTGAATCAGTGAATAGTCATTGATATCAGTTATAAGTATAGCACTGAGCAGTTTCAGTGCTGTACTTATAGCTGCAAATCAGTGTATATTTACTGCATTCAATGATGTTTCACTGGTTCACTTTAAGAGAGTGAGTCAGTTACTTCAGCAACCACACGGTCATTAACTACACGGAAAAAAAAGTCTCAGTTCGTGCAACTGAACAGGAATCAGAGAAGAACTCACTGATGAGAAATAATATTTCTGTTACTGCGAGCAAGAATATTAGTCTGAATATTCAGTTCCATTAAAACACAATTCATATAACCGAGAGAGCAATTAGCAATTGCTACGTAGAAAATTTCTATGGAAACTCAAAGAAACTTTCTGTTCCTACAACTGACTTTTTCATCTGGTCTCTAGATAACAGAAAATTCATTTGCACTAACGCAGTTGTTTCTTTCCGTTCTTTCTACATCAATATGGTTGCACATAATCTGACTGTAGTAACCAGAAATCGGTTGGATCAACATTTAGCATGCATACACTTTGCATGGAGCAACCAAGTGATACCGTCGCTGCTGCAACGCCAATAATTCAATAATTGCTCAGTGGTTGCAGCAAGCACGTAATCAACTGTTCCGTATTTCGCTATTGTATCTGGTTGGCACTACCAGATTTATGTGCGGGCCAACCATTCCACTCTTTGCCGCGTGCTTTATTATGTTTCTCTCTTAGAAAACTTTCTACTCCCCCCGCCCTCCCCATAATAAATGCGAGAGCGCACGCACGCAGGCACCTGTGTGGCGACATGCATGCACGCACGCACGTACCTACCTATCTACGTAGACTACGTACCGCGCTACTCGTCGCAGCTCGTCCAGTTGCCGTGCTTACGAGCTCGCGTCGTTATTCCGTATGCGCGATTGAGATCTCGTTTATTCCACACGCGCGAAAAGTCCGCGCGCGTAACTAACAACGGCGCAAGTAAGCGGAGAAGGGCCCCGGCGAGAGATCCGAGCCGCTCATATGCGCGTTCGCTTGCTCGCTTGCTTACTTACTTATTCGTTCGCGCGTTCGCCCGATCGCCGGGGCCTTATACTCGCTTAACGCGTGCGGAATTTTACGTCGGTCGCACCTCGGTCGACCGGCCGGCCAGTCGATTTTGCACAGCCCGCGCGGGAGTAGTGCACCCGCTGCATCGGCGAGCCGTCCGCGTACCATTGAATAATAATTGGGCAATAATATGCCGGGTATGCGCGCGGGATAGGTCCGCGTGTATATACAGCCGCGAATGCATACAGCACGCGGCTGCGGCGGCTCGTCGCGGACGTATAAAGTAGCGCAACAGTGAGTGCTACTTCTACCGCGTGCGATATGCGCCGAAACGCCACGCATTGCGCTCGCTTCCTCGCGTCAGCCCTTCCACAGCTCTCACGAGAATATCACAAGGAGTGAATATTTAAAATCAAAATTGCAAAAAAAGGCCAATTAGAGCCGCGCGCAAGAAGTTGGTGCACGAGTTAAAAAGTAACAAAGAGCAAACCTCCTTCTTGTACATAAACCTACCCAAAAGGTACACTCCGATTTCTTTCTAATTTGGCAAAAATGTAGAAGTATAAAAAATATTTAAGTCATTTTTTCATTTTGACCCACTTTGAGTTTCAGCAGTTAGTTAACATCTGACACAAGATATAGGCATTTTCGGTTTGCTGATTATGAATATAAAGTCAAATGTGTAAAATTATTTGTATAAATAAAAAAATATTTAAACAAAACATGTAAAAAGTTGAAAAAAAATTATTTATACAAATAATTTCTCGGTTTGGCCAAGATTCGAACTATTTTTGACTAATTTAGCACAGATTTGAAATATTTCGGTTGGAATCTCGGCTAAAAAAATTTAGAATAGTTCGTGTCTCAACTATGCCGATTTTGTTAAAATTTTAATTAAAATTGCCGGATCTCTCTCGATTTGACCAAGATTTGAACCATTTTTGGCTAATTTAGCACAGATTTAAAATTTTTCGGTTGGATTCTCGGCTAAAGAAATTCAGAATGGTTTGTGTGTATCAGCTATGCCGATATTGTTAAAATTATTTAATTATATGTTATATTCAATTTTATTTCTTACGCATTTTTGTAGCACTTGTTGGTGGTAGGAGTGATAACATTAAAAAGTTATAAACTGCCCGTGAGATTCAAAGTGAAAAAATATGACTTAAATATTTTTTGTATTTCTATATAATGAAAAAATATGACTTAAATATTTTTTGTATTTCTATATTTGTGTCAAATTAGAAAGAAATCGGAGCATAATTTTTGGGTAGGTTTACTCGTTAGTGATGTAAGCTGAAAGGAAAAATATGCTGATACTGATATATTAGAATCATCAAGCCTAATAGGCTTTCGACACGTCCGACGCGTACGAGGCTCGACATGTTTGGCATTTCCTTCGGCCTGCGCGTTTCTTCCTCTTCGCGAGATTCTCGCCAATATTCTGAATCACGAAAAAGAATAGCGAACAAACGTTGTCCCGGCGTTCCATTCATGAAACGTGAAACGGGGGGAAGTGACTCAAGCAGCGCGACGTACGTCTAATTTATATCGCCGATCTTTTCGGCAAAGAGCCGCTTCCTAGGTAGACGGATCCCGTGCCGTGTAACGCCCAGACCGACAAATTGCTCCACGAAGCGTCTGGTCCCGGCGCCAACTCCCGTGCTCGCCGACTTCCCTCCAATCGCCGGTCGCACCGAAAGCGGCACGCCGATTTTATTGCTCTGAGATACCGTAAAACGTTTTTAGAAAGTTCAAATTTTTGTCGGTTGGATTTTATGTAAATGCGCTACGCACCTCCTCCTCCTCTCAGTCAAATCCTTCCTCCTCCTTCTTCTGTCTTCTGTAAATCTAGCAACAAATCGCGCGATAATCGAGCGATCGCGCGTCGATCGAAGCATGCGACTGTGATGTTAGCGTTCTTTATGTAATTGCCGCATATTCATACATCCTCGAGATCGCCGCGACGCCGCATTAAACGTCCGTCGTTCTGCGCGCATTTACGCGCCGATATAACCGTCGCAAGGCGCTCGGTAAAAAATCGATGTCCCGGATAAGCTGGCCGAGGATAAAGCGCGCGCGATAAAAAGGCAGAGCGACGCACGAGGGGCCTCCTTTTCCTTTTTGCGATATTTCGCTTAATGGCCGAACGCTTACGGCGTCACGTAGGTACACCGGATGCGCGTCTCTATCTACGGTTTTCCCGAGACGCGTCCGCGCAAACGTATAAAGCGCGCTGCGTCGTATCCCCACGAGCGTATTTCAGATTTACTGCTAGATTCGGCCACGGTGTCCTCGCAAACGTGGCGGCCAATAAAAATAGCGATAAAAAGAGATTGTTATTACCGGCGATTTTCAACGGGATATACGCAGCCGTAAATCAGAGGCGGATCCGTCGAAAGTGTCGGCCCGAACGACACTTTAATTGTTTCGGAGAGGACAGATAAGTTCGCGGGCCCGTTGAACGACGTCGAAAGAAGAGAAGGACGAGCACAGAAAGAGGATCTATCAATTTTCTAAAGCACAGTCGGTGTATTCTTCACTTGAAATGTGCTACACTTGCAACTGCACAGAGAGGGAATTTTATAGGAAAAATTACTATAGGATCTCGTAAACGAGACATTCTGCAAAAAAGAAGTGTCGTTTCGCAAGAGGGAGTCGAGGGATGCGAAAAAGACGCAGCGCATTTCCCACGATAACTCATGCGACCAACGCGCGCGTTAATTTCTCGCGGCTGGTCGCGTTCGCAAACGATAATGCAGAGGATCGCGATGTCTATCCTCATAGTGTTTAAAAGCGTTTAAAATTACCTTTTACCCCGAGCCTACCCACCATGCGCGTTTTCCCGCGTACGTCTAATCGCGCGTGCGCCGCGCCGTCGTGTTTGCCCAACGTCGAAAATGCTAAAATTTGCATCGGAGTCCCGGTTGCCATTTACCCGAGACTTCCTCTCCACCTAGCAGCGCCATTAATTCGTGCAATTGAAACGAACGCACCGTAGAGACATGCACACGTACACACGCGCGTTCGTACACACGTGCCCGAGGGAAATCGAGTATTTCTACGTGGAGAGGATCGAAGTAGCAGAAATTCTCGTTGTGCAGGTACGAGAAGCCTGTCCTCCTTTCCCCGTTTCTCTCTCCGCTCTTTCTCTTTTCTCTCTCGCGCGCGCACGTTGCATCTCCGTCTCCTCCCTCCGTCCACACTTGCACGGCCGTAACGCGTGTCTGTGTTCGTAAAGCGCGTGGCGTAAACGCGAATAAATTTATTCCACCAAGATTTATATTAACGACGAGGGCTGAGCTCGCGCTGAGGCATTTAAGCCGGATGAACATTGACATTAGACCATAAGTGCACGCCGATCCGAGACCCTGTCTCAGAGATGCAAGACACGCATCTGCGGCACATGCACGCACATACACTTGTGCTCGCGGTTATTATTATGGTCCGCACATCGCGCGCGTTCTATGGCGCACTTTATGGTCAATTATACATACTCTCTGGTAAAGTCAATAAGTACACGCCTATCATTTGCGACACATATTTAGAGCCGACGCTGACAAGCGCGTTCATATGAGCGAGGTATTAACTCGTTGTCGTTCCGAGCTGCGTTTAATTCGTCCAGAAGCTCGTAAAATCACGAATTTTTCCTCATTTAATATGTAGCGCGGTGACACATTTTATAATAAAAAAGAGGTAATTTCAAATTTCACGAAATGAAGAAATCAGACGACGCGCAAAAACCTGAACGGTTTGAGTCGAACGCAGGATGTTCCTTCTAAACTTTACATAAACAAAAAAAATAGTTGAAAATTTATTTGTAGGGTATAAAGTTGATGTTTTGGTGAAAAACAAACTTTATAATCTGCAAATAAATTATAATATTTTCCATCAATGTATATAAAATTTAGCAAATTTGTTGCTAAATTCACATAAAACAAAAGAAGGAGGAGGAAGGATTTGACTGGGAGGAGGAGGAGGTGCGTAGCGCATTTACATAAAAATCCAACCGACAAAAATTTGAATTTTCTAAAAACGTTTTAGTATATCTCGTATATCTCGTTTTTGGCTCGACCAGGTATTTGCGTTGTTTAACTTAAAGAAGTTAATGTTTCATTTTTCTTCTCGGAGCAACTCAAAGTAGAAGTTTTTCGCCACGTTTTTTGTCAACATATGATCTCTGTTATCACGATAATACAAATACAGAACAGTAGTGGGAAACACGTGAGCGACTGCTCGCACCTTTACGAGCACCTGCATCATCGCGAGTTTCTCGCGTGATCTCAGCAGGAAGAGGCGCGTGCCGAAACTGGACCACAATCCCTCGGGGGGATCTTATCTGGTGTTTGCATCTGCGGTCTCGGGTTACCGAAAGGCAGATCTGGGCACCCCGGGGCGATAGGACACTTATGATACCTGCGCCTCCACCTACCTCTCTACGTCTCGCATATAATTCCCCGGCAAGAGTGTTAATTGAACAGGATAAGATCGATATCGCCTCTCCCACACATTTCCGCCGCCAGTGTTAAGCATTAATCGATAAAAATTTTCTCGTCATCGACAAAAATAATCGGCAAATCAATTATCAAAATTCATCAACCGTCACGTATGAAATCACGAATAATCCTTATAATCGATTGATGAAATCAATTTTTAATCAACCACATCAAAGTTTGATGATTATAATTTATGATTATTATTTGTGATTTTATACATGACAATTAGTTAATATTGAGTATTGACTTGCTGATTATTTTAGTCAAAATAAATTTCAATCAATTAATGATTAACTTAAGGCGATACTACACGCAAAAAAAATTTCAGTTGGTACAATCAAATAGGAACTAATTGAAAGTTAGATGATCAAAAGCGATATCTCTGTTATGAAAACTAATATTTTTGTTGTCGCAATCGAAAATATTCTTCTGAACATTCAACGATATTAGAACTCGGTTGAAACAACTGAGAACAATTGACTATACAGAAGCCTCATAAAGGAATTTTTCTATTCCTACAGCCGAGTTTTCGTCTGATCCTTGAGCAACCGAAAATTCAGTTGCACCAACAGAATTGTTTTTTCTGTTAGTTGATATCCCGAAACGTCGTAAAGAATTTCGCAGAAGCAGAGGATTTCGCGTATAACAGCGATAACAATTTTTATAATAAAAAAAAAAATAATTCTAATTTAAATAAAATAAATTGGTGTCACAAATCAGAGTGGTAGTCTACTCGCTTTTCTTTTTTGAGGAAATCAGAATATTGATTTTTCGCATCCCTGGCCCTTAATAATCTACGGAATCAGCCTGACGTTTCAGCGTTAATGCGCTCACTTCAATCACGGTCATGACGCTTACGCGCGAAATTTATTTTTGGAAGGACATCGCACCTCGGCCAGGTAGCCGCGCACCCGCTTTTTAGGCGCAGAAAAGAGTCGTTTGAAAGATGGACGGTCGAGTTGGTTTATTGGCTCAACCTGGTCGTCGTCCAGCTTTTTCTCTTATCCTTGATTTCTTTCTCTCGAAGCGCCAAGAGAGAGAAAGAAGCGAGGCGGACGGAAAACACGCGACATGATCACCTTGACTGCGGTTTTTGGATTGAGAATCGAAAGAGGCCAACTGTAAGAATCTCCTTCTCTTTCTCCCACTCCCTGTCTTCTCAGTGGTTGGTCAATCGCAAATAAATTTGCCGGACTCTTGCGAGCGCGGATGACGCGGTGAACGGCCTCTTTACGAGCGCCAGCAATTAGCATAATGCATCGCGCGCGTGTGTATGCGCGATCGGGCGGGTCTACTGCCGAATTAGAATCCTAAAAAAATTTCAGAGGGCCCCTCTCTCCCTCTCTCTCTCTCTCTCTCTTTCTCTTGCGTTTAGGCGTGCGCCGCGTAGAAAGATCGAACGGTGGTCGATCCGCGTATTTGTTTGGCGTTTAGCACCCGCGCAAAAATTCAATTCTCAGAAGAAGAACTCCCCGACGCACTCGCTCTCGTGACACCTGAGGCACGATTCGTCCGCGCGCGATCGATAAATCGTGACTGGAGTCTCTTCAGAGAAGGACCGCTTATTTATTACACACGTCAAACTTGCAGAACCGCGTCACGCGATTTTCACATCTTTATATGTCACGCATGAAAACCAGCGCGAAAAAAGCTCGCATGAATATCACGGGCATTAGCTTTTTTAGACGTGTACGAATAAACGCGCCACTCTGAGTGCTTTTCCCTCTAATGATAATTCGCTAATAACTCAAGTGAAAAATTTCCCTCTAAATTAAACAAATAAATTCCGTCGGACTTAAAAGATCAACGAAAAATCTTAGATGAACGATAAACTATCGTTTTCTATAACTTCTCTTATTTCATTTCTTATATCCCCCGAGAATTTTAATAGAATTTGGATATTCAACAAGAGTGCAAAGAAAGAAGTTGTAAGAGTCGCAACAGTCGTGTAAACATCAGTAAGGATTTAAATTCGGTACGTTAACAAAGGTAAACAGAAGTAAAAAGTGTTGACATATTCAAAATGGGACCTGCTGTTCAAGGAATGTTGTTAGAAGCGAAAAATCAACACTTGCGAAATTTAGGGCCCGTATTCATAGTTGTAAATTATTTAAGATCTTTAATTGAGAGCATAATTGATTACACATTCGTAACTTAGGACCATTATTCAGCTATTGGTTCAATATTTCTCGATCTCATATTTCTTGCATAAAGAAAGTAGTAAATATAGTAGTAAATATATAGTAGTAAATATAATTGACGCGTGCAATTTCTCTCGCTCAGAGATTCATGAAATTATAATTATTTACTAAATAAAGACAGATCATAAATGTCGGCACTCTGTACTGAGAGAAAAAATATCTAAAAAGTAGTCAATATTTATTTGGTGAATACTAATAACATATTTATTAAAATCTAAATTTTTATTTCTAAATAGAATGAACAACTGCTTTCATGAAAAGCTAAGAATTTTTTAAGATTAATAGAAAATGTATATTTTCTTACTTGAATAGAAGAAACAATTGTTTTCATGAAAAACTAAGGTTTCCTTGATATTTTAGGAAAATCTATATTTTCTTAAAAATTATTTTATATCAGTTATAACTATGTTATTATATATTTTATAGTAATATATTAATATATTTATTAGTATTCACCAAATAAATATTGACTATTCTTTAGATATTTTTTTTTCTCAATGTAGAGTATAATATATAAATTTCTCTCGATTTAGATATCTTCTAATTTCTGAGAAATTTTCACCGAACTGTTGGACATGTTAGAAATCATTTTACTCACCAGGAAATATATCGCTCGCAAATTCCTCCGACCCGGTTTCTCCTATCAGCATCCTGCTCCTGATTGCTTCGTCGCAGAAGACTCACTGACACTCGCGAAAGTTCGATTCGATCGGAGAAACGCATATTAATTAATGCGACGCCGACAAACGAAAAGACCGATTAAATATTTCAATAAGCGACGAGCACTTCGTGCGATCGCCCGACGGAAATCTTATCTTACCGATACACGTGCGCCGCGTCGCGCCACGTGTGCGTCGCTCGATGCCCGGATACGTAATAACTCGATTGCGAAATAGCACGCGCGAGAGTAGGCCGTATCAACAAAAACACGTATAAACAAAAACACTGCGTCATCTCGCGTCAACCGCCGAGCGCGTCGTTGTCCGTTAGTCAATGTCAAGTACATACAGTGCCCGAGGGATCGCAACTAACGCTGCGAAAATATTACGCGCCGAGAGACGGACAATATTATATCACGACCGTGCATACTAGAGCCGTCGCCCCATGGACGTAGTATACATGGCCCCGTATACGGCCAGAAAAGTGAAGCCAAGTAGTCTGTTCTTTTCAGCTGCACTGCTGAACTGGTGCAATAAGTTAGAGTGAGAAAACATATACTTGTCTCACTTTAACTTATTACACCAGTTCAGCAGCGCAGCTGAAAAGAACAGACCAAATATGTATAACCCCTCTGTGTTCTCTGTCTCTTTCTGCACAAAGTGTATGATCAAATTTAAGTAAGACTTTTACTTACTTAGTCTTACTTACAGTCTATTCGGGATGCTGTTGCGTTCTATAATTTATGGAAACAAGAAATGCACGCGCAACAAAAAAGTGACAAAATAGGAAGAAAACTATAGCCCCTCCATTCTAGCTCTCTTTCTAGATGTTGGCTTCACTCTATTAAACGACAGAACATAGGGTATTCGGAGTCCATACTATGTCCATGCGTCGCCTGTAGTTTTCGTCAATTGTTGCCGATTTATGCGTGATCACTAATTAACTGTTGCGCTTCTCGCTGTCTTAGGTGTACTTTCGTGCGAGACTACTGAGTATCTGTCACTGTATCTGATGGAAAACTACCAGGATGGTGACTCCAGAACAGAAATCTTGCTCAAAACGAGTGAAAAGTGACAGTATTTTCATTCCAGAGGAGACTGAAAATACTGCCACTCAACATCGCAAGAGCGAATGTTTCACTTGAGTTTAGAGTGAATGGATTCTGACTTCATATAAGTGAATGTTTTAGACAATTAGAGAATATACACCTGCAACAATGGAGCATATCAGATTCACCCACTAATTTCAAGTAAAAACTCACAACTTAGAATAAAAGTCTGAGTATCTCACCTAAGAATCATCTAAATTTCAAGTAACGATTATTAATACAGGTCTTGGACTCGCACTAATACTTGTCACTTGAAACTTGTCTCATATGAGATACTCAGATTTTTATTCAGAGTCAGATCCAAATTTTTCAGTTAAATTATATGCGACATTATATCTGTATATCTGAATATCTCATTTCAGAGGAGTTTCAAATAACGACTATTAATATAAGCCTAAATCTCTATATTGCATATCGAAATTTCCAAGACAAATAAGGAAGAAATAAACAAAGAGATTATGAGAAGGAAAAATTTGTTGTTTCGGCAAAGGGTTTTTGTTGTTAGCCAGCAGTCTTTACACTTCTTGACGTTACAAGACGTTGAAGATTAGTTGTTCGAGTTCAAAGGAACGTGCAAACGTCAACATAGAACCAAAATTCCGACTGGGTAAACCAAGAAGGATAATCCGCGATGGTGTCACGGATACCGGGGTGAGCTCGATGAGACCTCTCCCAGAGAGGAGATCATCGGACCCCAGTGTGTCACCTCGGCAGAGCCGGGCAAAAAAAAAAAGAAAGAACGACCATCGTCGTCGCGTCGCAACGGCACGATATACGTGATACACGTGTGCGTGCGTGCGTGCTGCGTACGCGGGCAAGAATGTGTAGGGCCTACAAGGAAACCCTTCTACGCGGTCGGCGCCGTGGCGCCTCGGCACCAGCCGTCCTCGGACGAGAGAACACTCCCGATGCGCCCAAGTACTTCGTCGTAATCATCAGGGACTCGTCTTCCACGAATATGCCGGCGGATTAAAGTTCTTCGATCAGGCGCGCTCGCCTGGCTCGCCGCGACGCGTCTGGTCGCTTACGCAAATAGCTGCGCCGCTTGACCCTACGATGCACTCCGAGATGCAACATGACCCCGCCGGCACGCACCGCGTACAACTCACTTCTCACGTGCTCCCATCGGCACTCGCGTTAATCCAACGCGAGCGTGTGCCAAATGCGTGTGCGCGCAATAGAATTATTTCAATTGCTCAGCTGATCGTACGTCAAATTGAATGGCACGCGATCCCACGCAAAACATAAGATTTAATTCTTTGTTTTCTCGATGAAACTCGAGCGTCGTTAGTCCAGCAAATGCAAAAGCACGCACTGAGAAAACAGAAATGTCTAAAGAATATGGAATATTTATTCCATACGTATTAATATACATATTTTTACATCATGCAGAAATTTCCTTGAGAAAATTTCCACAAATGAAGAAATATATATTTTCATAAAATCGTTGCTTTTCATATTGTTATTCTATTTAAACAAATGAATTTAGATTCAAGTAAATATGTTATTAATACCCGTCTCTCGCAGTAGAATTATTTCAATTGCTCAGCTGATCGTACGTCAAATTGAATGGCACGCGATCCCACGCGCATAATCCCAAAACATAGGATTTAATTCTTTGTTTTCTCGATGAAACTCGAGCGTTCACATTAGTCCAGCAAATGCAAAAGCACGCACTGAGAAAACAGAAATGTCTAAAGAATATGGAATATTTATTCCATACGTATTAATATACATATTCTTACATCATGCAGAAATTTTCTTGAGAAAATTTCCACAAATGAGGAAATATATATTTTCATAAAAGCAATTGTTATTCTATTTAAACAAATGAATTTAGATTCAAGTAAATATGTTATTAATGCCCGTCTCTCGAATGAATATTTTTTTTTTCATATATTCTTTTTTTCAGTGCACCAATGCCCGAATACGCATCTAATCCCGGATATTCTTATTATTTTAGTTCTTAAATACGAATATTCAAACTTTCAACATATATATACATGTCAAATACATATTTTCTCTATGCTGAAAGTTTAAGTATTCGTCTTCAGAACAGAGTAAAAATATCCAGGATTAAGTATAAGAATTATCTTAATGAATGCGTGTGCGCGCGGCAATGCTACTTCTTTCTATTGCTCGCCTGGCCACATACATTAAATAAAGTAACACTAATAATTTTTTTTATGAAATTCAAGCATCGTGCTGAAAGAAAAGAGACAAATCGCCACGGAGTCGCCCTTCGTACCCGCATACGCACGCCTCATATCACCCCGGCGATATAACCTGGTGCGTTGCGACACCTGACTTCTATGCGCCGTAAAAGAACGCCCGAAGTCTCTCTCGCATCCCTCTCGTTCTTCTATTTGGTCCCTTTAACCGGAGTCCATTACTGACATATACCTGGTGCCATCGAGGTGGCGTCGGACCCTTCTCGTCCGTCGCAACTCTCCCGCCGGGCTCTCTCATCTAAATTCCGTGTGATCCGTCGAGGACCGTTGAAAAGTACGGCGCCGCGTTGATGTGGCGCCGCCCGTAACATCGAAACGCGATTATTTTCTCAACCGGTTCCCATTAGAGGATCCGATATTTTCCGCTCCGCTAGAGATCGCCTTCCTCTTCGTGAGACGAGAAGAGAAACACAGAGAGAGGGAGAGCGGGAGAGAGAGAGAGAGAGAGAGAGAGAGAGAGAGAGAGAGAAAGAAAGAAAGAAAGAAAGAGAGAGCGAGCCGCGATCGCGCCGGGGAGTAGTTCGTAATCGTACACTGCGCTTAATTGCGCGCTTTTTCGCGTTGCGATAAATTAGCACCGGTCATGCAAAAAATATATATTGCATCGAATCAATGCACGCACATAACATACAAACGGGACGCGCATAACACATAGCAGGGTTTGATCGGAAAAGGATTCTAAACGTTATCCAAGAACGCGTGTCAGAAGACGTTCGTTAGCAGTTCTTTACGTAAAACACTCAAGGCATGCGGTGAATTACTGCGCGCGATCAATATGCGCTTGATTTGCATCAGCGTGAATTATCCCGCTCGCGTTGGTGATTAGCGACTGGGCTTGTTCGCGCTGCAAATCTCTCACTAAGCGTATTCGCGGTCGTAAATATCCCCGCGAGGTACCTCGAAAATCCACGCGACCATGAATCCGACATATCGAGAAGTGATGGCCAGCCGGCTGCGACAATAACGTGACACGATGAAAGTAAAGTGTCGCGTAAAGTGCAAGCGTATCGTCGTTTAAATATGTAATTCGCGTTAATGAAGCGTAAGCGGTGCGTTTTATCGCGCCGGTCGAGCCGCGCTCGTTGCAACTTCGCCACCATGTTGTAAATCAGTGCACGCCTGCGACGCCGTGCGGCGCGCGTAAATTTGTAATGCAAGTCGCGGACGGGATTATCACTCATTGGCCTAATGTTAATCTTGCGCCGTAAATCATAATCACGTTAATAATAGCAATAACGCGGGAGTACCTAGCTCGCTCGTTCGCTCGCGGTCGATATAATTACGACGCGCCATTATTGGCGTAATAAGCGTGCGTGCGTGCGTGCGTGCGTGCGTGCGTATACGTATTAACGAGCCTGGCGAAACGTAATCGCATCCGCACCTGCGGGAGACTCGAGCGCATCCTTAAACGTATCCATTAGCGATGATATCCGTCCCTCGCGTACCCTTTTCCCCTCCCCTCGGCGATAACGATAGCGACGCGATAGAGTTGTGCGCTGAAAGCATCGACGGTTTCAATGAGCCGACTGCGACAACCTACCTCAAGGCAAGAATGTCGATTTCACTTACACGGGTATGTATAATACATAAAATAACCGTCAGTGAGGCTATCGAAAAAACTTTGTTCTCTCTCAAAACAAACAAAGAATAAGGCAAATAAGAGCCAATCGCTGATCGTAAAGGCGAAATTCACAATTTAATAAAAGCCAATGTGATACATTGACTTATATTTATAAAAATTCAGACGTTTCTGTCCAAATTTCGGACCATCTTCAGTGATAATGTAATTACAAAAAACGTAATTTCCATCAACGTCGCTTAAGTCGCTCCAATTTACGTGTGAGATATTGGTCGTGACAATAGCATTAATTTTTTAGATATTAACATTATATTAGTTGACAGTATTTTTGAGTTCGACTGGTGTCACAAACCTTCTTTTTCCGAAAAATATTTAAACTTTTCTACAAAACATTCTCTATGTCATAAAGTGGACACTATTATTGACAGAGCCTTCTTATTATCACATCCCAAATACTATAAAAAGAACCTATCCAGGATGATTAAAATCTTATTAACGAATGGTTACCCACTACAGATCATCTTTAGTACTTTAAAGAAACGTTTGTCTAAACTAATAAATTTTGAACAACAAAATGTTATCAAGAATCTTACCATGACCGATAGCGATACTCCAAACACTTTTAAAAGATTTTTCGTTATAACTTATATTAATAAGTTCTCTGAAAATATTAGTCACAAACATAAAAAAACTGTGATATTGGAGTCGCGATTGTGAGTCGAAATAAGCTCAATTGGTTAATGAAACAAAAGGATAATTTGGGAAAGGACGTACAAAGTGGTGTAGTTTACAAAATTTTATGCCAGAATTGCGATGCTTCTTATGTGAGACACACACACACACATACACACAGCCAAACAACTTAGAACACGCTTAACCAATTGACAAAAAACATGTTAACTAATTGACAAAAAAGACTACTCAAGACTACTCTGTTATTTCCCAACACAGACTCAGTGGTCATGAGTTTTATTGGAAAAACGTTTTAATTTTGGACAAAGAAATTTCTTTCACAGAACGCATGATTTCAGAAATGTTTTGCATTACTCGACAAAAAAATGATTTAAATTTATAAGTTTTGAAGGAGATGTTTTGGATCTACATAGAGATTACATATCGATTATCGAGAGACTTCCGAGTGTTTAATCTTATTCCATTTCTATTTGCTATTGGTCTTTCCGACTTTGGTTTCACTTAACCTTTATCGAAGTAATTTTGTTTTGATTCTTATAACATATTATATATAAGATGTATGTATTTCTCCTCTGCTCTGTCGATCTTCATATTTGTGCCTATATTGCTCTGATGATCATGTTTGTTAAGTTTGGCAGTTTGGCTGTCGGGTAAGTTTGAAATTGTTTCTCCTTTTTGTACTAAATTGTAATATAAATTTTCTTTATTAAAAGCCGCAGTCAACCTGTTAAATTTAATATTACATTCGCTCTACATGATTCGCCGCTGCGTGGTTCATAAGTTTTTCAATGCGACTTAAGCGATATTGATGAAAACTACGTTACATGATCTTACACGTTACATGAAATTACATTATCACTGAAGAGGATCCAAAACATGGGCCGAAACGTCTAAATTTTGGTAAATATCAATCAATGTATCACATTAGCTTTTATTGAATTGTGAATTTCGCCTTTACGGTTAGCTCTTATTTGCTTTATTCTTTGTTTGTTTTGATTGCATTTTAAGAGCCTTTAACTTTTTAATTTTTATTCTCTCTCTTCTTTCCTCTTTCAACTACCCTTTTGAAATAAATCAGTGAAAATGTTTCTGATTGAGTCAGCAACAAAATATTTCACTGATAATGAGTGAGTTCATTAATTTTCAGTAGAAATATAGCTTCGATGAAAATAGTACCCACTCCACTGTTTTTATATCTCTCTGACTTTGACCAATAAAGGTAAAATTTCATTGAAGTAAAAAAGAGAAACATTTCTCTAATCATGACTTGTTGAAAATGTATCTGTTGCTGTGACTAAAAGTTTGCTGCTGCAACTAGAACTATTATTGCTGTTGCTACCACATCGGTTTCACAGTGATGCATAAGTAATATAATTCACAAGTATATATATGTCTACTGGCAGCTGTACTTTTAGATATCCGTATGTTACAACGTATGTTACAATTTAAAGTTATAACACACACATTCCTGCTGCCACAGTTAACCTTTTCCCGTGTACTCAAGCAACAATATTTAAGCAACAATAGACGCGTGTACTGTTGATCACAGCAAAAGGCAAAAGGATCACGCGACACGCGTGATAATAAATTAGCTTTCATTGGATCGCGTGACACGTGCCTTGCCGCCTTTCACGCCAATAATATGTCGCGCGCTTGATGAATAATAAAATACCCACACAGAAGGCACGATACATCTCGAAGGCTTTGGTTTCTTTTCTTTTTACAAGTATATATCGTTGATGTGAGATAATATGCCGCGGTGTGCGCGGAAAATATTAAACCGAGCACATCAAGCAAAGAGCGAAATGAATTCCGCGCGGAACTTATGAGAAACTACATTCCTCGAGTGTGACAACACGGTTGCGGTCTCGTAGGTCAGTGATCAATAACGTAGCGCATGCACGTGTGCAGGCTGTTCTATTAACGATGAGTATTAGTAAATTATTTTAACAGCCAGCAAACGGTTGGACATACTTGATATCAGTATAGATTAATAACGGCATTCGTCACGTTTCGCTTATCACCATCACAGTACAAGGATAAATTGATTTTGTCACATTTACAAGGTTGCGCGCCTTCTCACAACGTTGTTGAGCGATATCGAAACGACTCTGATGTCGATAAGTTATGTTAATTTTACTACTGCCGCTATAGTGGCGTGATATATATATATATATATATATATATATATATATATATATATATATATATATATATATATGTCTGTGTGGTTTTCCTATCGTAAATCGAGATAAACTCTACGACACTGCTGCGACACGCTCCATCGAACACTGTAACGTCGTTAACGGCGATTAGAAAAATCGGTATTACCGGGCGGGCAGCGGAAAAATCAAGGAGTTGCACGACGATCGCCCTACGGATCGCGATTACGATGCTGAACCGATCGGTTGAACGGTTGGAGTTTGAACGCGAATCGTTTACGATATCATTCGTAAAACTGTCCGTCGTTTCTTCAGAGCCTTCCCGCGTTTTCAACCCGGTTAGGAAAACGATGAGAGACACGGGTATATCGCGCAGAACACGAGCGCGTCGTAATAGCCTAGTTTACATCGAGCACTTGATACGCGTACCAGGTACTATATTCGTATCAAATTCGTACTAAATATTTAATACGCACGATGTAAATACTGACAGATCAATTTTGTACAAGCGTACCAAGTAGGAGTATCGTACTAAACTAATACGCGTATCAAATGATACAAATGACAATGTAAACGTATGTTGACGTGTAAATGAATGTTAGAGGAAATCTAATCTAATTAAAATCGGTGTTATCAGTAACAGTTGGTTTCTCTCAAAGAATATTATAGTAAAATGTTTTGTAAAAAGGGTTATAAGTTAGAGAGAAGAAGAAACGGGAATATTTTTTGAATTATGCATTCTGACTGTCGAACAAAGCTATCTCAAGCAAATTGCAATTTCAAATACCGCCACTAGGAAACAATCAGCATGAATTAAATTCGTATTATATTTTTCTTTAATACGTTCAATGTAAACCCGTATTAAATCATTGGTGTGCATCAAATTTAATACGCGTACTAACGTTTTGACGATGTAAACCAGGCCAATATATGCGGTGCGTTGCTGCTTTGCGTCGCGAAGAGACAAATTCGCGGTCTTGAATTGAATACGTGCGATTCGCTCGACGCGAAATAGAAAATTTATACAACTGAACTTTTACGCGGCACACGCAACCAACTATCTAATAACCGCGCTAATATATACCATAATATACATAGGAGTAGAGATTCCTGAGATAATTTCTAAGATAATTTCTGAGTCAAAAGCTAGTATTTAGTATAGAGTACATAAAATTTTCTAACTCTTTACTGACTCGTTGTTGGCTGATTATTCATTAAAATGTGAACACTGGTTTTGTGATCTAAACGTTGTCTATCACATATGAAATATGAAAGTCAGATGACTTATAGAAATATGAAAGTCTCAAGTGTGTGGATACTTGGTTAATATGGTGCGTGAATTTGGTATGATTTTGGTGTATTGAGTCAAGTATACACAAGAGATGGGTGAAAAAAAAAGGATACAAGAAATGAAGAGGAAAGGTTTGGCCATCAGATAGGATAAAAAAAACAAATTAAAAGCGTGTGGAAAAAGAATGATACAAGAACTGGGGGACAAGTGCAAGTAAGAAGTGTAAAGTGTAAAGAATAAGAGGAAGATTATAGGATATGGAAAACTTCTTCTTGGTGATGTAAATTGAAGAAGATGTATAGAAAGTGAAGAAAAAGACAGAGAAAACGCTTCATAGAATTAGTAAGAAATATAGAGAGTGAAGTAATGAAACTAACCAAATATGAAAGAAAATTGGGGGCAAGGAGGATGAAGAGAGAATGAGAAAAGATCAGAAAGGAAAAGAAAAGATAAATGGATAAGTGCGGTGCAGCTGAAGGGAAGGACAGAATTTGGAATATTGTTTAAACGATATGGTACTCGTTAAGTTAAATAGGAAAGTGTAATTAGACCTGATAGATAAAAATTCGTTGGTTTAACCATCAGCTAACTTGATTATCTAGTCACTAGGAGAAGTGAACGTTGCAATGCTGGCTGGTAGCGATGTCAAACACAAATTTATTATCTCGTGGCTAGATACTGACGTACCATATGTCAATTTCTACTAAAGTAGATACAGTTACCTGCACCGGAATTTCATGCGGGCTCAGTGGTCTCCGCTCGCCCCCTCCCCCCTCCTAACACCACAGTGAGGAGTGCGTAGTGCAACTGCAGTTCCGGTAGCCGGTGGTACCAGATATTTAATCTATAACTGAATAACAGTCGGGATATCGTGCGGGAATGCGTTGCAGCCGCGGCGACCCCAACTAGTTTTATCGCCATCAATAATAGCATAATTTAATGGCTCGCGAACGTTCTCAATCCTCGGGAACGGTATCGATCAGGTGCGACGCGTTTCACGGTGTTACGATCACGCGGCCGCCGCAGTCCAATCAATTTCCTCACGATCTCGAAATCAAATTAATTCTACGCTCGAGATTAACGAGTCGCTTGGGAGAAATCTCTAACCAAGTTTGAGTTCAGGTAAAGCAATTAATGATGAATATTCAAAAGAATAGCTCATCCTTAGCGGAATCCTATTCTACACGAAGAAGATTTTATAAAATTATTATAGGACTCTTTGTAACCGAGGAATAGATCAGAATTCTACAATAATTTACTTATCCTTTCGTTTCACATGCGCTACTTATATTTTAGGAACTGAAATGTACTATTGAAACATTTGCTATGATTCTAGCGATATCTGCTGTATTTTTAGATTTATTATGTTTCTTAACAATTTTTCTCGAAGATGCAGAGTGGATAATTCGCTCTATATGAGTGAAAAATCGAATTTACGTGATTCGATGATCGTTCTACTTCTCGTGTGAAATTTCACTCCAAGAAATTTAGAGAGTAAAGTATGGGAAATAACGCCTTGCAATTAGTTCCTTTCTTTAAATGTTAAGGTACCAAACCGAATTAAAAATTTTCGTTTTAGAGAAAAGAATCTTCTTGAGACCGTAACATAAGATGATTCCGCTAAGGATGAGATTATATTGTTTTGGGTGAATAAAACTGGATATTTTATGGTACGTCAGAGACTGATTGTCACTTGGTGCAACAACCCCCAATCAAGCTCGACCCGATCAATCTTCATCCACTTAGTCGAGGGGTCGCTGGCGCGCGCGGCGCACGTCGCGTCAGCACCCGGGTTCCCGTGCACACGTGTGCGTGAGTATAGCTTTGGACCCGCCTACACGTGGTTCATTCGTGGCCGCAATGGCCGCTATCGGTATCCCCGATTCTACGGTCGGGCTTCCAAGCACTGAAGGTGGAGACGCGTCTGCGCGTCTCGCACCTCTCTCTTTCTCCCACGTGTCAGGCGCCTTTATTCAGGCAGTTTTCTCTCACTCCGACACGTGGACTATCATTCGATCCCCTCCATTGCACGCGGCAATTCCCCTTTCTTTCGAAGCGCCGCGCTTCTCTCTGTCTCTGTTCCTCTTTAGCTTTCATCAGCCGAAGACTCCCCCACTCTACGCGCGACCGTGCGTTCAACCCTATAAACTAGCCCCGAACCGGAGGAATTAACTACGAATTGTATCTTAATGAAAATATCAAAGAGGTCTTCAAGAGAATTCTCCACTTGTGGAGAAATCAAGAAAATAAACAGAAATACCCTACGATATAAAATTATACTCTAAAAGAGACGAGCTGAGAGAGACAGAGACAGAGAGAGAGAAAGAGACCGGGAGTGGAACGCGTATGTGAATGTACAAAGAAGATCCATAATGGATAATATGGATCCTCAGAGAATTTATTCTAAAATGTTAATAAATGCTTTTCCTCTCTCTCTCTCTCTCTCTCTCTCTCTCTCTCTCTCTCTCCCTGTCGCCTCTCAGCCTCCTTCCCTTCCCCTCAACGCAAATGCATCTCGGTGCTTTCTCCTCTTGCGCGAGCTATACGTCGAAGACGGCCATAAATTACCTACCCTCCGCTCTTCAGAGGCTGGTTCCTGGACCCGTTGCGGAGGGCCGACTCATGGAACGTGCCGACCATGGCGGCACTCTCCGGTCGCTTCACCAGAGAACACTCGCGTCCCAGACAATGGCACGATCGTGGGCGGCACAGCGTATGGGAATTCAATATCTACTCACCCCGTAGCTGGGGTTATCTCGCGCTTGGGGATGTTTAAATTTCGTCAGGTATCGGTACTTTTACTCATTCGGTACCGAGCATCGCCGAGTACCAATGTTATGCTCCTTGCAACGCCGATCACTTACGTTTCGCATCTCACGAGAGAGAGAGAGGAGAAAAAAGAGAAAAATCTAAAAAGCAACTCAACGAGAAATGATAATTAGAAGAATAATTTGACGTTGTTAAAATACACGTAGGCCGAGGTAATAAAAGAGAGTGAGAAGTAAAACTCAAATTTGTTCGCTGTCAGCAGAATAAAGGATCATGAGCACACCCTACCCCATAGACTCGTAGAATAAACTGCGCACTCTTACGAGACGACTGATGACAAAATTGAAGAGCAGAGATGCGCTAGTCAAATGTTTTCTCTGTTATTATACATAGTACTCAAGTGCACGTATTACTCATTTAAGTGACGAGAATTCTCGTCACGTCGATAGTGAAGGGAGTTGATGGCTATTATTTGAAAGTTGCCTAGCGTGAGATACTCAGATTTCTATTTTATTTAGAGTTTATTATTATAGGAGTTACTACACTGAAGGAAAAGTTACTTTAAAATCAACAAATATTTCTTTAATGGGTGCCATTAACATATTTATTTAAATCTAAATTCTTTTTATTTAAACCAAATGTTGTTTACTTAAATCAGGTAAACAATATTTAATTTAAATAAAGAGAATTTAGGTTTAAGAAAATATGTTAATGGCACCCATCGAAGAAATATTTGTTAATTTTAAGGTAATTTTTCCCTCAGTGTACATAGAGTCTAAGAGGAAGCGATATAGAAGAAATAAAAGAGAGAGCAAAAAAAGACAATTAGATAAAGATTAGATAAGATTAGATAATTACATAAAGAAAAAATATTCCTTACTTTATATTGCCCTCTTACTAATGCTGACTTCATCCCTCCTACGGGATCACGCCTGCGGCAATGCGCAATCTATTCCATATCCCTATAACCCTCTCTTCAATGGCTAGTGGTGTGCGCATCCGCATCCTCTAAATTTCGCGATGCAAAGCGCAGCGTGTTCCATGCATCGTGCTCAAATGGAATGCATAGATATGGCGAGACTACGCGGCTATTCTTAAGGAGATGCGTATCCTGACAATGAGACTCGTGGGCGGCGTAGGACTCACGTACCGAAATGGTCGCGGTGCCGCGAGAGATACCGATATATATCGAACCACGTGCGCTATTTTCATTTCTAACAATACCGCGAGATAAATTCTCGCCGTGCCGCGAAATAACGCCGGTAACAGCGAATATCGTCCTATGAAGTCCATACGCGCCGTAAAATCGCGCAACGACAATACACGCATACACACGCATACACACGCGCGGATGGGAATTACTCTTCGGCCATAATTGCCGTAATTATGCGAGAGTGGTGCATTCGTTCTATCGTGAGGGAAATTAGAAACGTGTCAGGTCAAAAAGAACTTTTTCTCAAGGAGACCTTCGCGAGTTCCCGCAACATGTTCATTGATATCACCGTAAATTTAGAACATGGTTTCTCGTAGCGTTATTCGCTCGAGAAACTTTTGGTTTTCCGATTCGCGACCACGGGCAATCAGGTTCTCTTGCGCGAGAACAGACAAGAGAGAAGAGTCGGCCGTCGACGACCGTGACAGGACTCGGATGATTTTTTTCACGACCATCCTTGGTCTCTCACGGGCGGCCCACGCCGCGTCGCGCATCGTCGTCCTACATGACGTTCGCGGTACCTCAATGTGTCCGGTCGGTTATCGGCTAAAGGGACCATTAGCATTATCTGTCCCGGGAGGATGTATTATTACCGCTGCCATATTATTACCGGCGAGTCTGTCGACGATATGTCTCTGCGCGGTAGCGAAATAAGATTGCCGGCGGTAACTCTTTAGCCGCGCGCAAATTGCGCGGCCGCCGCGGTACTTTGCACTTTCGGCCTTGTCTCTCCGTATATCGATGCCGGCGCATCGAGTGGCACGATTATTCATCCGTATCAAGGTGAGCCTCGCGTCTCGTTATTGTTTCATTATACTATCCGCAAGATCATTAAATCGCGAGCCTTTTATTTGTCCCACGATGAAGGCGGAAGCTAACGAATAATTATAAAAAAAGAAAGAGTATAATTATACACGGAAAAGAAGGTTTGGTTGAATTAACCAAATATTTGGTCGAATATGAACGATCCAGAAATTCCGATTAAAGTAACTCAAATTCTACTTAAGTTAACAAGATTTTTAGTTGACTTATGATTGTTTCTACCAACTTTGGTTAACTTAACCGATTGGTTTTTTCAACAGAATTGACAAATCGCATCTGTTAATTCTGACAAAGAGAAATGCAATTGGTCAATTCCGTTGGAATAACCAGCCAGTTAAGTTTAGCAAAGTTAGTAGAAACAGGCATTAAACAGAATTCGGGTTACTTCAATCGGAATTTCTGGATCGTTTATATTCGACCACATATTTGGTTAATTCAACTAAACCTTTTTTTCCATGTAAAGAGAAAAAGGAAAAGAAATATTGTTGTTCCCGCCGCAGATGCCGTGGTGGTAGCGCTCTCGGGGAGGATGTTCCACGGGGGCGGAAGTGGCGGGTACGGCGCAGGTTCCGACTACCAGCAACAGTCTCAGCAGCAGCAACAACACGGGCAACAACTCCAAGCGCCCGTCTACGTTCCCTCGTCCAGGCCGGCGATTCCATCCGCAGCAACGGCGGCGCAATATCATTCTTTCCCCACTTCTGCCTCGCCCGCATGGTACGTAATCTACTTTTCCGTACTCTTGCACAATAACCCCGTAAAAAGGCTAGCGCCTAGCACCCTAGTTCGGCGATAGTTTTATTTGCACGACACGCAGTGTTGCGGAAACTATTGCAAAGCTACACGGAAAGAGAGCACAACTTCGTTAGTGTGACTGAATTTTTTGTTACTCGGACACCAAATTGGTTATAAAAGCAGAATAATTCCTGTGCGCCAGGGAGATTTCTATTCACACGGAGAAAAATAATTTTGCTCTTTTAGCAAAATCGTCGTTGCTACTGCATATTCGTAGTGACATCAAAAAAATTTAGTTGACGTAACTAATTTAGTTGACGTAACTAATTTTACAAATTATTCGTTATCAGAGCAGAAATAGTTTCGTTGCTAGGATAGAAAAAATTTGTTGAGTATATTTGTCCTAAAAATCACGTTAATTTACTATTGATGCAAAATGTATCCTTAGCAAATTGATTTACTATCGGAGCAAAACTGCAACTGCTTATATAAATCTATCATGGTTAGCAAAATAATTTGTAGATTCAGCAAATTATATCCGGCAAATAGTGATTAGTACTCTTAGCAAGTATTTTTGGTGCCCATATAATAACGAAAAAATTTTGCTAGACTAGAAAAAAATTTGCAGAGCCAGCAAATTATTTTTCTTCGTGCGATTAGAATGTATCCATATTTATTATATAGAAAATGAAGAAATAGAAATACAAAAGAAATATGAAAAAAATTTGCCCCAAACAATATGTTATGATAAATGTAACATGAAAATCCGAATACAACTAAAACTATCGTGATAATCATGAAAATCTATCTGGGTTCGTTTGCGGTAACAGAAATATTATTTCTTGTCAGCGAATTCCTACATGTTTCTTTCAACTTGCATTCCAATCAGGATAATTGCATTTCCTCTAACAAAGAGAATAACAATCCGGAGAATAACGGAATAATTCCGGTCGAAATCAATTAGGGCACATAAATTTCCATAACCGTAGACGTAAGACGTAAACTTAAACTGAAGAACTAATCAGCTTTATCTTTGCGTACTCTAAAAGAAAATAGAACTGACAGTAAAACTGAATGTTATGCAGAAGTAACTAGAATCTAACCGGTTGAAATTCTAATGACTCAGTCTAAGTTCTAATTACATATACGTTAGTATGCAAAGATAAAGTAATATCCTAGTTAGTTCTTCAGCTTAAGGAGACTAGAAGGTAAGATTGTCTGAAAATCGTGCTTGTTCTTTCACAATTTTTTATGACAAACTGAATGAATATGCGAAAGTGTTATTTTGACGTGTATTTATACAACATATAAAGAGAAGGAAAATTTTGATAATCAAATACTCAATATAAGTGTATGATATATGCAGTTAAAATATATTTTTTTTTCTTTTCAAGGTCATCATTTTCAATAATATCTTGACTCTCAGTGGTTCAATTAAGCTGAATTTTAGGTAGAAAATTTCCGTAAATTTGTCGTTATCGTGCGAACTACTATAATAGAAATTGAGTAAAAGTTAACAAAATTGCAAATATCTTAATGAAATATTATTAAATTTTCAGTTATTTTATAGTAAAAAAATTAATATTTCAAAATTAAATATTTTCAAGAATTTGTCAGTGGTTCCGAGATAGATTGATGTAGGTAAACTTGACAACTTTAAGTACATTAAATCACAAAACTTATATAAGCCCCTTACGATCGCATGGAGAAAAATAATTTTGCTCTTTTAGCAAAATCGTCGTTGCTGCATATTCGTAGTGACATCAGAAAAATTTAATTGACGTAACAAATTTTACAAATTATTCGTTACCAGAGCAGAAATAGTTCACATATTCATTCAGTTTGTCATAAAAAAATTGTGAAAGAACAAGCACGACAGGCAATCTGACCCTCCAGTCCCCTTAAGTTTACGTCTGCGATTACGAAAATTTGTGTGCGGGAGCCTTTGCGAAGAGTTCCATAATATATGCCCTCGCCTCCACACAATTTCGCGTACACACGTTACGAACGAGAGTGCTAACGGGAGACGATCCGACCGAAGGGAGAAGACGACATCCTGGCAACACGGAGTGGAAACGTACGCGGCGCACCACGCGCTCGCCGGTCACACGAGCGGCACCGCGGCGGCGATGGGACCGCACGCGGGTCACGGCCATACGCACGCGGGGCATCCGCACACGGCGCACCCTCATTCCTCCCTAGCCGCGGCCTCACCATTCTACGCACCGAACGTCGCGATGATGTCGACCTGGCGGACCTACGACGGCGCCGGCTTCCAGCGCGCATCGCCTTATGGTTCGTATGATACGTGCACGGAGAAAAATAATTTTGCTTTTTTAGCAAAATCGTCGTTGCTACTGCATGTTCGTAGTGATATAAAAAAAAATTTAGTTGACGTAACTAATTTTACAAATTATTCGTTATCAGAGCAAAAGTAGTTTCGTTGCCAGGATAGAAAAAATTTGTTGAGTGTATTTGTTCTAAGAATCATGTTAATTTGCTATTGATGCAAAATAATGTATACTTAGCAAATTTATTTGCTATCGAAGCAAAACTGCAACCGCTTATATAAATCCATCATAGTTCTTACAGCAAAATAATTTGTAGATTCAGCAAATTATATCCAGCAAATAGTGATTAGTACTCTTAGCAAATCTTTTTGCTGTCCATACAATAATGAAAAAATTTTGCTAGACTAGCAAATTATTTTTCACCGTGCGGACTCTTTGAGAGTCTTGTAAGGCGATGATTTGGCCGCAATATTAACTGTACAAAGCGTACTTTCGCACAATTGAACAATCGTCAAACTGATCCTGAATTCTAATTTTTAATATTAATATTCAATCAAGGAAAAGATTTCGCTAGATTAGCAGAAAATTTGCTGGGCCAGCAAATTATTTTTCTCCATGTGTTCTAAGAATCACATTAATTTGCTATTGATGCAAAATAATGTATACTTAGCAAATTTATTTGCTATCGGAGCAAAACTGCAACTATTTATATAAATCCATCATGGTTCTTATAGCAAAATAATTTGTGGATTCAGCAAATTATATCCAGCAAATAATGATTAGTACTCTTAGCAAATCTTTTTCCTGTCCATATAATAACGAAAGATTTTGCTAGACCAGCAGAAAATTTGCTAGGCCAGCAAATTATTTTTCTCCGTGTGATTAAGCACTTTTCTTTATACTATTTTAAAGTAATATAAGGATTTTAAAGTAATATAAGGATAATATAAGAGGATAATATAAGAGGATAATATAAGAGGATAATATAATTTATTAATATTAAAAATTAGGATTCAGAGTCGGTTCAGGTTTCATTCATTGTACGTTATAAAGACTGAAAGTTATCAGATATATTCTGTCAAACATTATTAACCTCTCAACAAAAATATCCTCTTCAACATCTGAATTCGGCTCTCACTGACCTAAAATATGTTTAATTAAAGTTGTGTACGTCGAAAAACATTTGTATAGAATTATTCAAACTATTAAGGCTTTGAAACTCGAACGCTACCTGCTCACGCGGATATCCGTCGGCGCTCGAGCTCACCGCGCTACGTGCATCACGCGTGAAGTCGCGATGATAAACAAACGAAAATTATGTGAACTACCCGTACGCCGCGGCGATAAGATACGTGCGGTAGAGGCATGCAATTTTCTACGGCTGTGCCGATTAGTTTATCGAAACCGCGGACGATATCAGGAGAGACGAGCGAAAGGGTACCCGTGGAATTTCCAAGCGGAAAATTTATAGCACTCGGTGCCTTCTTCCTTGGCGAGTATATTTTTGTTTGCCGTCAATCAGCCGCGGAGAATCCCCAACCGGGTCTATTCAATTTGCACTTCCCCTATGTAAATCACGCGCGATAAATAAAGAGCGATCAGCCACAGACGGACTCGCCGCGAAAAATTCGCACATCGCGAAAAATTCGTCCGCATCGATTCGCATTTGAAGATCATCGCGCGCACTTTTTGCAGTCCGGCACCGGTAATTTACGAGGTTCTCGGAAAAATTGTGGACGGCCTCTCAGCGCAGTGCGGAAAGGAGCGGCCGATAACGCCATCGGATAACTCGCGATAACGCCACGCTGGCGGCGACGGCGGCGGCGGCGGCGGCGGCGGCGGTCAGGGAAAACGCGCACCCGGGAGAGAGAAACTTTCCTCGCGGATGCTGCTGCTCGTCGACGGATGCACGCGGCGGGCCATGTGCGATGGATAAGTGATAGCGGCGCCTTTGAAGCGAGCCGGATCGGTCGATCCCCGCGGTCAAGTGTTTTACGGCGCAGCGTCGAGAATCGGGTTCAGAACGGCGGCCGCGCGGATGCTTTCTCCGAGAGTACGGGAACCGTCGGTCGCGCGGCATTCTCCGCCGCCGCCGCCACCGCCGCCGCTCTGCCTCGTTGCTGTCTAACTTTAAATAAACTCCACGGCGGGCATCCTCGAGAGACTCGGGAGATAAGACGTTAAGAGCGGTTTTATCCCGTCAGCTCACCGCGAGAGCACAAAAACGATCCCCCTGTCTCTGCCTCCCCCCCCCCC
>NW_022639453.1:433770-438420 GCF_010583005.1 Odontomachus brunneus
CCCCCCCTCCGATTTACGGATGCGAAATAAAGTCGCGGAGTCGATCTGACGCGAAGAGAGGCGAATGCGGAAAAATTCGCCGATCCTCTTGATTCTTGAGGCGATGCTAGATACTGCATAATGCAGTTTCACATTAAATTAAACATCAAATTGCATGCATCAAATTAAACATACTTTTACAGGGCGAAAGCAGAAACCTTAATAAATGGTTAAAGCTAAATAGTTGCGTAAAATGAACAAAAAATGTTTTATACTCGGTCAGTAAATAAAAAAATTTCTATTGCTTCAATAGAGATTTAATATTTAATAGGATTTAAAGGGATTCTTAATATAGATCAAGACAAATCAGATGAAAATAAATTTTAAGACATTCGTCGTTAGTTTTTTGCTTCAAACGAGCTGTTTTATTGCGCCAGAGGTAATTGGCTCTCAAAGTTTATTTGATCCGATTCGATCTACCCTACGCGTTGAGGGCTTTCTTAGCGTTTTAATGAAGTGTAAAAATAATAACAATAAGATCCACTTTCAGATACTATAAATAAGAAATAATCGGTTGTTGACGCTAGTCGTTAATCGAACGATGAAAATAACGATTGCAGACACCGCAATGGACTTCCAGTTTGGCGAGGGTCGTGAGTGTGTGAATTGCGGGGCGATATCGACACCGCTCTGGCGAAGGGATGGTACCGGTCATTATCTCTGTAACGCATGCGGACTTTATCACAAGATGAACGGCATGAATAGGCCGCTTATCAAGCCCTCGAAACGCCTGGTAAGTTCCTCCATGAATGATCGTATGGGAAACCATACTAGACATCTTTTTCCTTCACGCGTAAGAAAGGGGTATAACGCTATTCAGGCTGGGGATGTTCAAATCCGGTTGAACTATCCCGCTCCTGAATCACGCGGCCCAATATAGATCTTAAGTCCTACATGCAAAAAAATGATTTAGTAATATCAGCTAAACCGCGGTAGCTGATTCAAATTTAGTCAAAAAGCTAATCGTTTAGCTGTCACTGTTAAGAATTGGCTATGACAGCTAAGATATATTCGTTATGAAATACAAATATATTAAAAATGCACATTATTTCAAATAACTAAGAAAATGGCAGTTATTCCTAAATTTCTTATCGTATGCATATATTAAAGAAGTTTGCTGTACAGCTACAATCATTTGTTACAGTCATTTATTTCTAGCAGCTAATAGTCCTCGCTGTAGCGCCTAAGTTTAACAGCGAATAAATTTAGCTTTGGTAGTATCGACATTAGTCCCTATTTCAGTGACACATCTTATCTGCCACAGCTATTTTTTAGTTCTGGAAACTAGTTCTCTTTTTGCGTATACTTAGAACTGTCTAATTGCCTGTCCTGTCTAATTGCATTCACGTGATTCGAGCCGCATCACAGCGTGCGTTACAAATGGGACAGATGTCGGAATTTCAGACCGCGACGAGGCGACTCGGGTTATGCTGCACGAATTGCGGCACCCGCACTACCACCTTGTGGAGGCGCAACAACGAGGGCGAGCCGGTGTGCAACGCCTGCGGGTTGTACTTCAAATTGCACGGAGTCAACAGGCCATTGGCCATGCGGAAGGATGGCATACAGACGAGGAAGCGGAAACCGAAGAAGACCCCGGAGCCGAACGCGAGGTCGTCCACAGGAGACCACGAGACCAGCACCTCGACCACTTCCTCTCCCTCCACGGGTTAGTAGTTATACTTATTTTCGCGGTAAGAAAATATGATAACGAAACCGCGGAACGAGTGATAAGACACTACAAGTCACTTGACTAAGGCAATACTGTCTGCTTAAAGCCATGTTTTTTTTTCAAATTGTTTCCAAACGTCTCGTGGATATTTCAGTACACTTCGTCAAAGAGAAGAGCAATTGATCCTTTCAGATTTGAGAAACTATTCAAGTGTGCTGATGAAGAGGACTGATATGTTCACACGAAATTTTGAAAACAATTCAATGAAAAACACGACACTAACTCGGAAGCCAAAACAAATATTATTCCATGGGAAATATCAAATTATAATAATAAATTAAAGTTATTGTTAGGCATTAATCGATCAAAATCCTCTTTGACTAAAATAATCAGCAAATTGATAATCTAAAATGCAAAACTAATGAATCGTTATATATCACGAATAGTTTCATCGATTGTGGTGAAATTAATTATTAATCAAATTTTGACGTTATTGATCATACCCTGATTAATAATTAATTCACCGCAAAACAATTCTCAATCGATTAATGCTTCATATTGATTAAACCCTCAAATGCCAAATCAAAGCAATGTTATCGTCGTAGACTTAAAGAGCAATCAGCAACAGCAGCAACAGCAGCAACAGCAGCAGCAGCACCAGATCGAGGTGACGAAGTCGTCAGGCTCGTCGGCGTCGACCGACCGACCCGTTTACCTCGGTCATACCTCGCTGCTGGCCACCGGCACCGTGCCCGCCGTGAAAACGGAACCGCGAAGCTGCGACGGCGTCGTCGGCCAGCCATACGCGTCCTACTATCAGCATCCTCACCAGCTGGCCGCCAGCAGCGAGCACCAGCAACAGAGCTACTACGGCGCCCAAGAGACGCCCTATCATCACCAACACCACGTCACCGCGGCGGCGAAACTGCTCGCATCCTCGTAATTTGCTCGACGGATCGGAAGTCCATCGGAAATCACCCTGAGGACGAGTCGACATGATGATGCGGACACGTCGAGGCGAAAGTAGAAGACTTACCCGCGGCACGAGACTAGTCAAGAACGGGCGTATATGTGACGAGGAATCGCGGACTCGAGAGTGTTCAGAGTGCTCGAGACACTTCTCTGACGAGTGGAAAAACGGTTCTTCGTGGGAGCGTGGGACTAGTCAGTGACGAACGTGCGAACTATTTCGAAATTCGAAGGCCGGGCCGACTTTGGCGAAGAGAGAAGTCGAGACGCGGGGAACCCGTCATGAGAGATCGAGAGGAGAGCGCTGTTAATCGAGGAAGTGCTTTAACGGGAGAACGATTAAACGCGAAAGAATCTACATTTCGATGTTCGGCGAGAAACGATGTCTCTCAGGGGAAGAGAAACGAAGTGTCGTCGATGTGCCTCGAAGACGTCGAATTTGAACACTTGTCGTTAACGGGCGCGTTATCCTAATCGAAAGGCAGACTGGATCTCTAGTCAATGACAGGGATTGTAGAAATTCTACGGCATAAGAGGACGTTCGCTCGGCTGGCTTGACGATTACGATGAGACTCGCGAGAAAATGGGCCGTAAAAAATGGCGAAACGCGAACGGGACGTAACATTTCATGCGTTACGACGCAGCATATTTGCATGTTTAATTGCGCGCTCTTGCCCCTCCGTTCGAATATACAGCCGACACATGTAAATAGCCGAATTATGAGAAAGTAATGTAATTAATAATGCAAGAGTGCTTCCTGATTTGATACGAAATTTGAAAGACACGACACGCAGAACGAATAAAAATAGCGGATTATTGGTAAAGCCTGCGTGTACCGAAAAAAAAAAAAAAAAACGAATCGACACAAATAGAAGCGTTGTCCTTTTTGCATTTAAAGGATAACGGAGCGTCGCGCTTGTTCACGCTATATTTTTCACACGTATAATGACGTTTCGACATGTCGATAAATATAAATAGGAAAGCCTCCGTCACATTTAAGTGTCGAAATAGTACGTCCTTGCCTGAGCCGACACGATTATTATTTCTCGTTCACACGCTCGCACGCGAAGTTTACTTGATTGTAAATAATCGTCAACACGGCGAAATTCGCGGTTTTAGAAATAATTCAATTTATTCGATAACGCCGAATCGCAAGATTGTTCGCGATAACGCTCCACGATCGCCCGCAATATACGCTGAATCATTTTGTTCGTTTCTCTTAGATGGTCAAAAAATGCACAGTTTACCCTACTTATCTGATCTTGCGGATGTACGATAGACGTCAAATTTGTATAAGCTCACCGAGAGAGGTAAAATGGATAGGCGCGGATTTTCAATCGTAGTAGAGACAAAGATTTCTCGAGGCACAATAATATTTTATCAGACTCGTAACGATAATCTTCGCACAAATATTTAAGGACTCACCCCACAGGAGAAGAAGCGAAGCCTGATGTGAGAGTAACACCCGACGTACTTAGCCACAAACGACGTGAGGAAGACGACGGTGATGAGCCATCCTTATAATTTATTGACACGAGGCCTCCGGGACTACCACGTTTCCCTGAAACATATGTTTAGTTAACGTTAATTGAAAACGAACCTTTTATGTATAGTTCCTGTATTAACTACTGTTGCGACGCGGAATAAAGAAAACGACTTTTACTATCGGTTAAGACAGGCAGAAGCTGTGTTTTTCTCCCGTGAGCCGAGAGAAATGTGTATCCTATTCGGAATTAATCCGGTAACTCAGAAAACTAAATAATGAATAGAGCATAAACGATCGATCTGCACCGACACAATAAATTACCTCGTGAACTTTTGAATATGAATAAATTATCGCTGCGACAATTAATATGTTGATAGCATAAGGACATAATATGCAAATAGTGGCGATGTCGTTCGAGGAGAAAGAGAGAGAGAGAGAGAGAGAGAGAGAGAGAGAGAGAGAGAGAGAGAGAGAGAGAGAGAGA
>NW_022639453.1:438633-468214 GCF_010583005.1 Odontomachus brunneus
GAGAGAGAGAGAGAGAGAGAGAGAGAGAGAGAGAGAGAAAGAGGTTTATTTGCGCATGTTCAAAAGTGACGAGGATAAGTATGTAATACCTTGTGCGATGACGAAAACCTATTTGATATTGTTTGTGTAAAGTCGGACGCGCTCCTGACGCCTGATTGTATCACTGATCAATAAAAAAGAAGCTGAAATCACCTTCTCATTGATTGGAATTCAGATCACGAATATACGCGAGAGCAGCACCGTGAACATTTAGCGTATTTTTGTACATCCACAGAGCGCCAATGAGATATTGTAAAAAAAAGAAAGAAACTAAGACCTTTTTCAATAAAAAAATATGGTAATCCTACGTTATTGCAGGCAGAGGTATTAAATTGGCGAGCGCATTGCTTCTTTTTCGCTTTCACGAATGAGTTTCGAACAATTGCGTTTAACGCTAATTAAAAGCGCGCCAGTCTCGACCATTTCCATCGTCGTAGACTTGGCGACACGTACCGTCTCTTTTGACTATCTATCCTGGAATAATTTCACGATCGAAGAACGGTGTCACACTCGACCAGGCCGGCGCAAATATTATCTTTCCGCGTTCTGACGTTCGGAGTGACAGGTCGGGCAAATCCGATTCACCACCCTGTTTCTCTCTCCACCACCATTGACGTGAACCTCCCTGGCTAAGGGCTACGTCTCACGTCGTGGTAGAGTTCGTTTCTACTCGCGAACGCGATCGGACACAATCACTTGGAACATTCGAGTTATCAACGACAAAACAACGCCACGCGCTCTGTCTTTCACGGAGGTCACGTCTGAACTACGCGCGATAATCTCGAAATTGCGAAGTAGAGTAGACAAAAACATGGGTAAATAAACATCTTTTTTCACCTTCCCGATAACGACCGAGTTGTAGCAACTCTCAATGGCGTACTAGTAAATGCATACAATACGAATGGTTACCTTGTGTTAAGATTCGCGACTCGTAAAATTCATAAAATAGATATCAAGTGTAGCTCGCGTTTTGAACTGACGAGCAGTAATGTTTCTCGCGACAGGGAGAACTTTGCCTACACCGGTCTCCTGCAAAGTATGTGGCGACCGATCGTACGGGAAACATTATGGTGTTTATTGCTGCGACGGCTGCTCGTGCTTCTTCAAGCGATCTGTGCGCCGGGGTGCTCTGTTCACCTGTATAGGTGGGTACACCTTTTATCGGGATAAGATATAACACGTGGAAATATCGTAATTGTGGCCTGTCGTCTTTCAGCTACGGGCTCTTGCACCGTTGCAAAAGCCACGCGAAATTTCTGTCCGCACTGTCGTTTAAAGAAATGTTTCTCCGTCGGCATGAATACAGCAGGTAAGCGAGAATTTCCCGCCTTTTGACCGAATTAATTATTATAAGCTATAACGAAAGAAATTTTTTTATTTTTGAATTACTGCGTTATGTTCACGCCCTACTCGAAATAACAAAACTTTTTCTATTCCTGAAAGTTTTCATAATTATAAATCGTGATTTGCGCGAATTCTAACTTCTCACCGAGAGATTTAATCGCCGGTTGTTATCACACGGTTGTAGAGTAAAATATCCTATTAATTCAATGCGAAGACATCGCGACAGTATCTCACCAAACACGCAGAATCATCGTAAACATAGCAGAGTCTAGCTAGTAGTAACTCAATGAGATACAAACAATGACGTGTGCTAGGCACGTGTCTCTAACGCTACCGGGAGAACTTAATTGACAACAGTCATAACTAATTGACGTGAATAATTGACGTCAAGCCCTAATATTTAACATATTTTCTAACACGAGAATATTTTATCCGTTGCAAAGACAAAATCCGTAAAACTTACTCTGCACAATCACATATAACACACACACTTCATAATTAATATATAATCAAATCAAATAACAAATCATATTTAGTCAAAAACAAATTTGATAAAAATAAAAATTGTTTAAATGTAATATCAAGTAAATTTATGTGCGTAGCCACACGTAATATTTATATAAAAATTACATATAAATATAGTGGAAATTCTAAAACAGTTGGAAATAACGATCACATAAGCCGCCACAATCACATCTTTCGTGTAGATAATCTTGTAAATAATTTAACGATAGCTATTGCCACAACGTGTCACGTGAAACGACATCGAGTGTCACTTCGAGTGGTGAGCTCTTGAATACACAAAGCTTACCCTCTGATCGGAGAATTAAAGCTACCCCTCTGTGGAGTTGTTTGACCACGTCGTCGTTACGCGTTCTCATATCGATTTTAACGAAGACGCGAATATAAATAAATCCCTATTCTGTAAAGATAGACCGAAACACGTGGTGACGCGAATTGTTAACGTAAACCTTTGGGTCTCTATATTTTACGGGAAAGAACACTCTTCGGGTCTCTATATTTTACGGGATATCAAATTTTTTAAGGCAAAAAGATTTTGAAATTCTTTGGAAATATTTTTATAGCTGTACAGGAAGAGAGAGGACCGCGAATTCGAAGTAACACGCTATCGAGGCCGCACAATTCTAACGTGGTCTGGAAGCCTCAAGTTAACTCTACGGCGACTCTCTGTGCTCGTTTTAATAGTTCCGAGGTATATTTGCCATTCAAGAGCACCACGTTGAACAATACTCTACTGATGAAGACGATACACACGTCCGACAATAGGGAGGAGATCATCTTCCCTGTCTTGTCGCGCCAGATACAACCAACTATGAAGATTATATCGCCTGGTAATTTTCACTCATTGAATATTTCAGTTATCAATTCTCGCGGCGAAAAAATTACACCGCGTTCGCGATAATGCATCGTGACAGTTGCAACGTCTATTTTCCAGGACTAAATAAAACGAATAAATGAAATATTTATTTGTGTTGCATATCAGGCACGGCTATACAGTACGAGATTTCCGCGCAGATATTCCTGGCTGCCGTTCAGGGTGCTCGTCGACATCGAGACTTCTCGGTGCTGAACGTGGAGGAGCAAAATAAAATTCTACGTCGCGGCTGGTCGGCCCTTTTCATTTTGCGTGCGGCCACGTGGCCGGTCGATATAATGAACATACGTGGGCAAAGTGCGATAACTAACGACAGTGCGTCGGGTTATCTAACCGCGGCGCGCATCGCCATTGCTAAACTGCAGCTCGACGATGTCGAACTGTGCATTCTGGACACGTTCGTGCTATGTCGACCCGGTAAATAAAAGGCTACATGAAGCAAATAGATAATTAAGAAGACTCTAATGAAAATGAAACAAGACAAGAAAAAGAATTGATTAAGGTAAAAGTATCAATCCCCAGACGCATACCTAATCCCGGACATTCTTATTGTTTTAGTCTTTAAAAATGAATATTTAAACCAACATAGAATATATATACGTATTTAATATACACTATTAGAAAACTTAATTAGTATTAAATTTAATAACTGGGACGTGAAGTTTTTTTACATAACTATGTTATAAAAAGTAATAGTAAAATTAATATTATATTTTTAATAACACGTAGTTGCGATAGCATAAAGGAGAACCAATGAAGAGACTTCTGGAAAGCTCCGTCGAAATCTCGATAAAGGCCATAATGCTTTGCAAACTGAATCTTTCAGGCAGTGTGACTGAAACAGTATTTATG
The DNA here is from genome assembly GCF_010583005.1 of Odontomachus brunneus. NCBI lineage: Eukaryota > Metazoa > Arthropoda > Insecta > Hymenoptera > Formicidae > Odontomachus > Odontomachus brunneus. Next base: position 442,265 of record NW_022639453.1, read on the forward strand.
ATATATTAGAAAAATTATTCTAACACATCATAACGTGTTATAATGTTTCACAATTTAATGTGGAATTTAATAAGAAAACATGGAATATAAGAAAAAATATTAGATTTCATAAGAAATATGAAATATTATAACTAATTTATAACTAATAATCCTAATGTTATGAAAATAACATAAATAATGTTATGAAAATCTTCACTTATTAATTTTAATATCAAATTCTTAAATTTACTTACAGAAATGCTATTATTTTTAAGAATTTTTCTAACAGTGTATGTATATATATTTTTTATGTTGACACTTTAAAAATATTCGTATTTAAAAACGAAAATAACAATATCTAGAATTAAGTGCGTGTCCGGACATTAGTACTTTTACCTTAAATAAAAATACCAATCTCTGGATACTCTAATAACACTGGTACCTAACTCTGGACATTCTTATATTGTTTTGGTTTTGTCCAAGCATTACCATAGGTGCTTTTATGTATATATACGTATTATAAATTGCAGAAATCGCTAATACCGCGGATGGCTTTCGTATAATGTCGCGAGCAAGAGACAACGCCGTGGAGGCTCTGATTCGGCATCATCAGCATCGAGACGATAATAACAACAAATTGATCAGGATTCTATTTGTCCTACCCATACTCACCGGGTGCTGTCCTCGAGAATTGGCTGGAGAACTGTTCGCGCCAATTATCGACGATGCAGACATGGAGAGAGTCATCGCGTCTGTGCGATGAGTTTTTAGCAAAACGTCAAAAATTATAACATTATCGCATATTATACGTTTTTCGTAATTGTGATTCGACGCACGTTATATCAGACATGATTTTCGAGTAGAAAATTTCGACATAGGATGTACATGTGAAAACATCACGGCAAAAATGCCTTCTCACTTGTATAACGATCATTGAATTTTAACGTTACGTTGTGCACGCACGTCAATCGATTTCGCAGCGATCGAGGGCATATATCACGCTTGAAATCGCTATGAATCACGCTGCTTTGTAAACTAACGCTCAGTGGACGCACTCGACGTAAAATTTTACACGGCATACCGGTTCTGGAATGCAAATGCGAAGGATAGCTAAGTGTGTTGCGTGGATTAAGAAGAAAAATTAAGGACTCTGTGTGTATTAATTTGAGTATATACGTATATGTGTATTAATTTAAATATATATGTAAACCAACACCCCCACAATAAATCGTTCCTGTGCAACTAAAAGAGGTTCGTGACAATGTCAGGAAATTGGCCGATACGCGCTTTGATTTATATGTTCGCCGCTGTAATACTGAACCTGAGTGAGTATCGTTGCGAAATTATAGTAACAAAATACCGAAATAATAATCCAACACGGAGAAAAATAATTTTGCTCTTTTAGCAAAATCATCGTTGTTACTGCATATTCGTAGTGATAGTAAAAAAATTTAGTTGACATAACTAATTTTACAAATTATTCGTTATCAGAACAGTAGTTTCGTTGCAAGGATAGAAAAAATTTGTTGAATGTATTTGTCTTAAGAATCACGTTAATTTGCTATTAAAGCAAAATAATAAAGCTATTAAAGCATAATAATGCTATTAAAGCATAATGCTATTATGCTATTAAAGCATAATAATGTATCCTTACCAAATTTATTTGCTATCGGAGCAAAACTGCAACTGCTTACATAAATCCATCATGGTTCTTATAGCAAAATAATTTGTAGATTCAGCAAAGTAATCCAACAAATAGTAATTAACACTCTCAGCAAGTCTTTTTGCTATCCATATAATAACGAAAAGATTTTGCTAGACCAGCAGAAAATTTGCTGGGCCAGCAAATTATTTTTCTCCGTAAAAATTCCTTATTTTAGTTACCTCCGCGATGGAGATGCAGTCTAAACAGCAATATCAAATATACAGAACAGGTAAGAATATAAAAAAGAATATAATGTAAAATCTCTCCCTCTTCCTTACTTCGAGAGATAATGATATCTTACACACTGCTACAGAAACTGGCTGGAACGCGGCGATACTCGAGAAACATTGTGCGTATCATGATAAAAATAAGAAAAAATAATTCCGCCAACTACTACACAAATTGTCTTTCTAATTTAACAATTGTTCCGAAGGTAAAAGCGAGCCTCAACCGGTGGTCGAGTATTACAACTTGAACGGAACACAATACTTCTTTTTCTCTCAGAAATTGACGTGGGATGAAGCGCGAGTGTTGTGCAGCAATTACAACGCGAGGCTCGCCATCCTAGACACCATGGAGAAGGCCACGAGCGTTGCGCAAGCGATCGCGGATTCCAACATAGGTAATTCGTCACAACGTGACTATCATCATTCTATTGTGTATCTGGGACATGAAAAGTGACATTTGAATGTACCGAAATCAGAGATAGAAGAAGACTCGTGGCTCGGAGGCCGACGTTTGGGAAGCACGTGGTCGTGGATACACGATCGCGTTGAGTCTTGGAGGAACACCGAGATACCCGTGGAGCCGAACACAGAAGATTACCCCCCGTGGACCAGGAGACCGTTGCGACCAATGAAGGAATGCCTGGCGATCGATCGTCGTGTTCATTCTCACCCCAACTTCATCGACCTCGACTGTCGATTGCAGCGGCCATTTATTTGCGAAAGAAGTAACGAGATTTGCCTGATGTCTACGTTATCGTGTTTCCCACCTCAAACAATCAAATACGAGAATAATTGAAATTGTTATTGGCGCCCCCAGGCAGCACGATTTACTAAAAGATCTCTTAAAAACATCTAAGACATCCTATTTCTTTTAGATGTCCTTTAGTAATTTTGTGCCGTTTTGGCAGAATTCGAAGAGGACGTCGGGAAACCTGTGCCGTCCAAGTGGTTGCGGATTCAGCAACGCACGTATACTCTGTACCACGCCAGGGTTACCTGGGAAGAAGCCGCGATACACTGTCGTTTGTTGGGTGCCAGATTGGCGATCATGGAGAACTCCAACGTTATAGAAATTCTCGCCAACAGCATGACGAGGACTCGACCCGGTAAGAATGCGCGATTAATGATTTGATCGTTGAATTCACCATCGAAGCTATAACTGCGGCTACGGGCAGCGTGATGTCCGTGGCGCCTATGAAAGAGTCGTCGTCATCACTTCTCCGTAAATTCATACGTGTGACAATAAAAGCGTTAACTGTTACTCGTAAACACAAATCACACTTCGAAATAAAGATGAAATAAAGATACGTGGCTACACACAATCCGGACCATCTTTCCTCAGGGAAGATTGTAGAATTTGCGACTGATCGGTCACGCTAATAAATGCATAGCAAAAACTCACATTTTTCGCAAGATTTTGAGACTGTCTGGATCGGAGCGTATTACTCTTACGGACAGTGGATGTGGATGCCCACGGGCGCGAGCCTGAGCCCGATCACGGACAGGAAGAGTGGCTACCCACCGTGGAGATTCGGCAGGTCCGAGAGGAACGACGGTTGCCTGCTCCTTGACCGACACATAGACAACATGCCAAGCTTCGTCGAGACGAAATGCGACCGCAAACGGGACTTCGTATGCGAGGAATGTGCGTTTACTACCGTCGATAATTGCTAGGAAGAAATGCGACACGAATACGATAGCTAGTCGATATCCGTGGTTATCTGCTTGCTACTCGCGAATTTATTCGCACGGTCCTTAGAATAATAAAACGAGGAAGGTCCTACGCCTTTCTCGCTTTATTATCCTCGAAAGATAATCGCGTTATTTACGGCTTGACTTTTACATCAGATCCGGAAGACCAGATCAGCAACTGGCTGAATGAGCCGATAAAATTCACGCACAATGACAGCATCTACGTCATTTATCCGATGGAGAAGAGCTGGAACGAGAGCAGGGCGTTCTGTAACGAGCAGGGTAGCGTGCTAGCTTATATGAACGACATAAACGTGACCAATTTGATAGTCGAGGCAATGGGCGATCATCCCAAAGGTATATACGATCGAGATAATGAATTCCGACTTTCAATCTTAAAGAGAAGTATTTTGCAAATGCAGATATAACTCACGTGTGGATCGGAGGACACCTGATCAAGCCGAACGAGTGGCGATGGACGCAAAGCGGCAGAAGGATCTCGGAGAATAAGGACTCATCTGGATTCCCACCGTGGGTAAACATAAACGAGCAACTCGATTATTATACTGGAGTGTCGATCTGCCTAAATCTGGATCGTAGTGATCATGTGAAGCCGCATTTGTACGGCCTCGACTGCAACAGCAGGCAGCCGTTTGTTTGCAAAATAAGTACGAAAGACTAAGATCCTATCGATAAATAGATTCTATTGATAATCGTCACTTGAAGTTTGCCACGTGAAATGCTTAAATTTATATTCAAAGATAGATCTAAGTTTTTCAGTTAAATCATATGATGTAATCGATTCAAAACTTACACTTAACTCTAATTCAAATCTGAAAATCTCATTTGAAACAAATTTCAAGTAATGACTATTAATACAGACCTAAGATGAAAGAAAGAGAGAGAAAGAGAGAGTAACTTTTTTCTACGAGAACACGCGATCACACATAATAAAATTTATCACGTTTTAGCGTGTGATATAACGCCATTCGTGAGCAACGGCAATTGGATGTGCGAGCATACGCGTGACGGCAAACAATGCAAATTGCATTGCGACAAAGGATTTATAGTGCTGGGTGTGAAAAATATATCGTGTACGCATCAGGACGGGTGGAACACCGTGAAAAATTGGCTTGAGGTGCCACTTTGCCTCGGTAATCACTAATAAATAAAATAATAACTTAAGACTCCTGGCCTCTCGCATTGTCTATTTCTTTTTAATAATGTCAGAAGCGAGAAAATACATGCTAAAAATTCTTACGAAATATATGGAAATAAAAATATATATCCATAAAATAACACAATCAATTAAACAAATGTGTAAGATATTCCGTGCACTCCCCTTTTGCTCTAACAATCAATAATTTGTCGTAAATTAATGTGATATACAATTCATCTTCTTAACCAATTTCTTCGCCTATTTCTATTCAGGTTAATTTACAATAAATTATTGATTGTTAGAGCAAAAGAGGAGTGTACGGAATATCTTACAAATTTATTTAATCGATTACAAGTGTTACTTTATGGATATATCTTTTTATTTCAACGTATTTCGCAAGAATTTTTCATGCATTTTCTCGCTTCTGACGTCATTAAAAAGAGATAGACAATGCGAGGGACCAGGAGCCTTAAGATCTTAAATATAGACGAGCAATTTATATAAATGATCACAGGTTTATAATATGTATAATCACATCATCACATATTCCATACAAGTTCAATGAAAAGAAATATTTCGAGCAAGTTTTACTAAAAAATACTTTGCAGCGTCGAGGGATTATACGAGACGAATAGTGAGATCCTTGGATCACGATCTACAAAGCAGCGCGGGCTATTACTTCATTCTGGATCACGCGAACAAAAGAATGCGATCGCTGTCGTTGCGTTTTATCGAACGAATTCTCAATATCTTTCCGTGAGTAGCATTTCATTGACCATCGAAGTCAGCTTTGTCTTTTCGCTAATATTTCAGGGTAAATTATAATCTCAAAATGGGAATGTATTGCATGGCGACGAATCCGCCGGCTCAATTGCCGTTCAATCAAACTGACACTTGCGCCGTGCTACATGCGATTAAGTATCTCGCGACGAAACTGAACGCGACAGACGGTCGCCAAGAAACGCATTCCAATATCTTACAGCAGCATCTATCCGCGCACAAAGGAAAGAAAGTTGTGATATGTACGTAAATGAAATTATAACGAAGCAGCATTAGCTCGACACAATTTTTTCGAATTTTCCTTCGATAGTTACTGTCGTCGACACGAACCACATACCTCGCTACCTGGAAATTCTAGCTCGCATGAAAACTATCAATAATAGGATTGTTGCGATCGGCTCGGAAGACAACTGGGAGATTCTATTAGCCTTAGCTTCTATCGGTTTCGATCGTCGTAAAAATCTTTACCTATTCGATACAACTGAATTCGACACGATCATTAGAGAACTATACAGTAAGTAAAAGTATACAACTTACCTAGCTCTGAAAAATATTATATAGAACAATCGTTCCCAACTTAATTAAATTGCCGGGACAAAGTAATAATTCACTTTGTTGCAGGTTTCAAGAAAAAGACACTAAAATGTAAGAAGTTACAATATCTAACATTAATCCAAAGGTGTCAAAGTATATGACGTTCTGTGTGACTTGGATAATCTGAAATTTTAGGTCCAACGAAACAAACTACTATTATCAACGTACACCCAACTGAAGTAAACACAAACTTAACTCTTCATGGACCTAATAATACAGAAAATATTACAATGCAATCTACCATTCACGATACTTCGACCACACCAAGTAGTTTTACTGAAACTGATCAATATCAAGATGACACAAATTTACAAGAACAAGTACTACTCTCTGTATCATCTATGCTAAAAGAAAAATCAAATATCAAATAGAAATTAATCTAATTACTGCTCCTTACTTTCCAAATTTCGCAGAAAATACCGCAAGATGGGAATACAATGAAGAAGGATCAAGATCTGGAGTCGAAGGAACAATCACTGTGGGAAGATACGGTTAATGAATGTAAGTTTTTTCTTGCCTTACGCATAAAGTAGCATTCTTTGAGGAAAATATTTTCTTGTATTTTAATATTTTGTTTTACAGATTTATCAGATGGCACGTTCGAAGAAGAACCTGAAAATTTGTAAAATAATGTAGAACAATTTGATAGTTCCTGCAGAAGTTGCGGCATCCATCCTAGTGACACACGAATATATATATACTATTGCACGCTATTCCATCTATTTTCTATACGCCTCACGAACGACACAACGCACAGGAGACATTCACCCAAAATCATCATTTTCTTTGGCACTTTATTAACGTAAATAACAACTTATGAAATTATATATACAAAGTCTTAAAATAATATGGCCTATGATGAACGATAAGACGACATGCTGATCCTGTGGAAACGATATATCAATAATAAACACGTATACCATTGGAGATGTTAGATGAACGTCAGCCTAATGAAATTCTGTTCTACTTAATTTTATAAGAAGACATTTGTTTTACATAATTATGTAATGAAAAATAAAGACCACATAAACGAATAACGACCAGAATCTTCAATAATTATAACAAAATTATACAACAAAATTTAAATGACTCCATAATGGTCACAACTAAACCGAGATATTCCTGACTCTCTATGCTATGTGTTAAACTTTTCTATAAGTTAATTAGATGAAAAAGAGAGACCTGGCAAACACAGAAATAACGATCAATGAAATTATAATCATCCATCCTGATGAATTTCTATAAATTGTTATTAACAAAATCATATAATAAATTATAAAACTTAAAAGCAAACTGCTATAATAATATCTGAAATGCCACTCGTATTATGCATGATTATGCAAAGTATGATATTAACAATAACATATCTTACTTATACAGCATATTGTGTATAATACACAATCGTAAATAAATATTATTAATTAAAAAATAAACTGAGAAAGATACTATAGCACCCAATCGAAAAATATATCACTTCGAATTATTTTGTACGAATTGCTACTTTATAGTGCAATCGTAATATATAGATTAATATTTGTCATCGCGTAAAACTCTAAGAGAAATAAATTGCTCTTTGTATTATATGGAAAATTGTTTTTGTATAAAAACTATATGTATTTCGTGTAATGTGTATATGAGGCAATGTGGAAAATCTATTTTACTAAATTATTGCACCTCGAGACAAATAAATTGTTAACTCACTTGCACATACAAAACGTGCAAACCTGCAGTAAATATATGTGATAACACGATTATAAGCATATTAAAGATGAGGTGAAAGATATAGTATTATAATTGACTCTAGATGACCACTCAGAATCGCTTAAATAACATTAATTAATCTGAATATCTTATAGTCTACAAAACGAAGTGCTGCAGATCTCATGATATGCAGGCAGGCACCATTGTTATCTAGAGTTATGTATGTAAAATTACATGTATACGACTAATTTTTGTTTAAGTCATCTAACTGTAATCAATAATACTTTTTCTTGTATTTACGATATCTCTCTACCTCGGATTGCCGGCGCAATTGATTTATAAGTTCTGTCGGTACATACCATAACTTGTCGACATTGTTGAGCAGAGCTTCCGTTACTTGACAGCATATAGCAGCCATGTTGACTTGAGCGGTCAAATCGGCACGGTCTCGAGGATGAACGTACCGAGGTGGAAACAGCGATGGTGCTACTATCATAGCCACGTTGTGTATTGACATCTTGTTCCACACCTGATTCTCGATGACCAGCTTCAAGAAATTTAACAACGCCTCTAAGGTGCATCGATGTTCGACAGGCAGCAATAACACCAGCAAATTGAGGGAGTACACCAAGTCGTGGGGACTCTTTACACCTGCATATGTAATTATTTGTTCAATTAATTATTACTCTGCATACAAATATACATATGTTACATAAGTAGTAGCCTTACTAACCGTGACTCTGATAGAAGGCATCGATCAGCTCAACTGTGAGGAGAGGTTGTGGCAAGTCCCGCAACAATCTCTTTAAGATGGCTGATAAATCATGACATGGAGTTCGTTTAAATAGTTTATCCATCTCTTTTGGTTTACAGTAGAAATCTGTCTCTAATTCCGTACAGATCATTTCTACCTATAATAAATAAACATATAAACATGCATTTATATATTTCTAATTATTCACCATTATTGTTATATTTCTGTTAAATATACTTACTTTCTGTTTATGGCCGCCAACACGAAGAATGCCCTCCTCTTTTACTCCACGTTTCGTCAATTCATTAAGTATTTTTTGGAACACTAATGGTATGTTATTTTCCTCGCTAGTCAATTGACTGTCCCTGAGTAATAGTGTCGACAAAGAGACGCCGAACAGATTTCCAGCTTTTCTCCGTCGTTTATTGGGCTTTCTTCTCGTAAGTGGTATATTATATTTATCAAAAATAGCCGTCAATTCGAGCCACAGAAGAGGTTGCAATCTCGTGAGATCCCGTTGCGACAGCAGTTCTACTTCTTGTCGAGCGTAATCATCGTCAGTTACGAGATTGTCATAAGACTTAACTTCATTGGTCCTGCACATCTGCTCAAAACTGAGATGGCCGTGCGACGAAGTGCGACTCAACGGATGAGTTATGAGATTCTCATCCGCTGGCCTAGTCAAGCCATATAAACTGCTATGACTTCGAGTCACCGTCGCATGACTTCCTGAATTTCGTCTAAAATATTATATCAAACGGCTATTGCAAGAAAAATCCTAAAAACACGATTAAACGCATATATGATTATCCTAAACTTACCGGAGAGTCGATTCCTTTGGTACAGACAGTTTTTTAACCGATTCCGTGTCCAAATGCGTCGTGTTTTCTACATCGCCAAGACCGCCGTTATTGTGTCTTTGAATCTGCCTGGAAACATGTATCGTTCCCAATCTATGGTAACCAGTAAGCTGAATCCCTTCTGCAATAATAAGTAATATTTTAAATATCAAAATAGAAATTTTGATTTTGTTTCTATTGCTGTATCAAACTAGACAAGGACGATAATACCTGAATCATTTGCGACATCTCCTCTTGACCAATTACCAGTCCTCCTAAAAATTTCTTGTACAGGTACAGGTGCTGGAGCAGACGTTGGCACAGAATTAAGAACCGTTTGCGGCGCACTTGGTGTTCTACGAACTATCGTTTTCCCCTCATTCGACGTACGATGAAATATGGATACGAAACTTGGGACACCGCTATAAGAGATTAAAAATAATCTATATCACAAGAGTGAGACACTAAATATATGTACATATGTACATTATAATAAACTTTATAAATTAAGAATAATTATTTTAATAAATTTACCTTTGATGAGGATGATCGATCACGGTGACTGTTGGAGGTGAAGGAGGTGATGCGTTTTCTGGTGTAGCACCTGGAACTGAGTCTAATGAATCAGGCGTAGCGCTACGTGATCGTGTACCTGTGCTGGACACCTAAATAAATAAAAGATAAAATTTATTAATTATAGAGTTGTGAGTATAATTTAGTTATCTAACGTTATCAATTTGTAACGTACCTCTACATCTTTAAAGACGTCTCGAATGTCTGGTTTACGAACACGCTGACGTTGATTGAAACGTTGCTTAACCGTGTGGTTAAGTGACTTCACACGACGTTTCACAGCTTCTGCCTGGGCTCGCGACAGAGGACGCAAGGCTGCTCCTAATTCTTCTGGTTGTACCTCTCTACCTGCTTTCCATGCCTCCGTTAATTGCTCTAAACCTGCTGCACGTAACCATTCAGCTTCTTCTTCTCCCTCTGTAAAGCAATATATGAGATTTATAGAAAAAGTCTAATAAACACTTTTTTATAAATTCTAATAATGTTAGATTAACATTGTTCATTAAGGATTAGGATAGGACTGGAATTATTAGAAAGTTGCATGTTTGTTTGTGTATATAAACATAATTCAATAATAATAATATATATTAATAATAACCATCATAACATCGTGGACTGCACTCTTCATCCAAATAATCGTCCAACATTTTTGTTTCCTCTATCATCTTTTGATATTCCTCCCAGTATTCGAGTAGGTGGTTATCATCTCTCGCGTAGGTAGCACTGTGTCCTCTATCCATGTTTCCGTTTCCTTTATTCTCGTATCTTTGGTACTGTGTATATATTTGACAACTAAAGAGCCATTGAAAGCATTCAAGAATTCTGTTGCTCCTGGATATGTGCGTAGCCACTACTTTGATATCTGGACAGATTGCATGAATCATATCAAAAGCTCTGTTCTACTTATACCTACTTATACCTTATTTATGTCTTTCTTAGCCTAATCATGATGATTCAGACAGATAACATGACGATTATTGAGACACACATAGTTAAACATGGGTGGGTGTTACAAGCACAAGATTATCTTCATTATGAGTAACACCACAAGTAGTGTACGAAAGATAATTGTCTACAGCTAATCGCACTACATAGTTACTACTAATTACACAATAACTTTCCTATATAAGATCAAACAACGGGCGCGGCAAATTTTAAAGAACAGAGTGTGTGTCCGTTATTTATAAAATTCGATCTTCAAGAATTTGTACTACGCAGATGAAACAGAAATGGCTGAAACACGATCACGATAAAATGATGTGATTTGAATAACGTATCGACGTCATTTGCAATCAGGATTACAGATTTTAAAGATATACTACTCAGATAAACTCACACGAATGAGAGTTCAATCGAACATGCAATTGACAGTCAAAGAACGTAAACAATTACTTGACTTGCGGAGATTTCTTTCTGCGCGTTACGATTCGAACGTACTACTGGTCCGTTTCACAAAGTTTAGGGAAACTGAGCTAACTTCAGTAAAGTCGAATCGCGCATCCTCCATTAGCGCATACACACAAACACACACTCTAGCACAATTTTCAACACACTCGTATATGACAAACGTTGTAAACAATGGGCAGGCATAAAAGATCAATAAATGAAGCTGTCAGTAATTTATTCATACCATCGCCCGTTGTCTCTTGAATAATTAGCCTCGCGCGTATCGTGATGTACCTCACACTCACGTAACCACGCAGTTTCTCTTACACGCACACACAACACGCATACACATACCATGCATATGCAACGAACACACCTTACGCGGCAAAACGCAAAAATATTGTCGTTTACGGCAATCCATACTGCGCCGCGTATACGTTTCGACACATAACCTAATTTGTAGCGGCTATCGAGTGAACGCACCTTATGACACTGCGACGTCCTCTTCATGAATGGAGTACGCACGTCGTGAACAGGATTCCTTCGCGTGGGTCTCAATGACGTGTGCAGCAGGCGGCTGCTCATCGTGCTCCGGGAGCGAGTTTCGCTCTGCGAGATAAAGGGAGATTTGAAACAGAGAAAAAGAGTGAGAGAGAGAGAGAGAGAGAGAGAGAAAAAGGTTGAGAAACGGGGATACCAACGGAAGAGGGACCGCGCGAATGAGCGATCCGCTTTTTGATCCACGGCGGAGTAACTTGCGCGCGCTGAAGAGTCTCTCGCTTGAGAATGCCAAGTGCGACTTTTCGAGGCTAGCTGCTTCCGAGAAGTCCTAATGTATTCCGCGCGCGAACGCGCATCGCGACGGAGATCAGCAACGGCGATGGCAACGGCGGCGGGGGTGAACGCGACGCGTGCGTGCACTCGCTCGTGGAATACGCGCGCCGCTAATCCAAGAGCGCAAATACACCGCGAGAAAAAAGACGCGTTCAAACGCGGCCGCAACCTGTTGCGCGCATATACACGCTTACTTACGTGCGCGGGCACACGCACGGGCATTCTCGACGCCTCGGCTACACCGTCCTGAACGTGTGTGTACTCGCTCGTTTGTGCGCGCGCACATACAGTCGCGGCTTTTTTCTTCTTTTTCCATCTATTGCCGGAGTGACACCTGCTGTGCCGCGGCAACTTCAGGGTTGACGCCATCTTCTATAATGAACGCCAGGAAGATGGCTGTGATTTTCGGCGCCACTCACCAAAATCGAACGAACAATACGTTTCTCGCGGTAGAAGAAAAACGAGGGTTTCGAGATCGAAATGATTTTAGTAAATTAGATTCCCAGTTAAGGTTGTCTGCAACAAAGAGGACGTCAGATCGATTATGATCTCTCGTTCTCGTGTCGTATGCAGCCCGAACTCGACGGAAAATCTTTGTCTCGATCTCTATTCACGCGCGTGCAAGTTTACCTTGTAGGTAACTATATAACGAAGCCCAGTAAATATCAATTAACGGCAATAGTACATCAATGTTATAATTTCCCACTCGATAATGTAACTGTTACATACACTCGCGTCATATCACATTTACATTGTTGAGTAAGAAATGGAAACATTAATGTTATATACTGATAGCTGGTGTTTATACCAGTTGAGAATTCGTTATTTCATAGGCTTTAACGTCCAAAGATGACAAATTTATAGCGAAACTATGCCCGCCGTCAAACTTTCGCCGAGGATTTACTGCCTAAGCATCTCCCGGCCGCGACGAGATACTCGAGATATTACTACACAGACGCGTGGATGTAAGTTATTCGATATTTACGCTGACCGGTCGTTATTCCGGCGTTATTTCGCACTCGCCTTATTTTGTGCTGCAACGTTATATTTTTAGAATCGAGCAAAATAACTGCCGCAGTAAGCACGATAAAAGGAGCTGAAAAAGCGCGTAATATCGTCGAGTACGACTAAATGTGTGCGCAAGAACCGGACTACGTCAGTTGTGTCAGCGCAAAACAATCAACAGCTGCGGTTATTACGTGATGCAAGAACTGCTGTCGACGTCGATTGTATAAATTAGACTCGCAATTATCGGCACGATAACGTACCGTGTCGAGCATTCCCGTGGCATTGGCTTACGGTACTGTTGATCGCACCGATCCACACACACACACATACAGCTGCTTAGATTGTGCTGTGCGTGTGGGTGTGCGTGTGTCTGACAGACTGTTACGTGCTTATGCGGCACACATGTACTCTGTAGCGATGGGTGCTCGAATCCTCATTGAATGGATGTGCAAACAATGTTTGGAGATTCGCTTCGAGTATCTTACGAGATTGAAAGGTCCTCTAAGGCAAGCCTTAAAAAAAAATGATAAGAGCCTGAAAACTCTCAAATACATCCACGCACTAATAACAGATACCTAGAAAATCTCTGGACTTTCGTTGTATTCTCGTGGCGATTCGATGCGTTTCCAGTTCATCACTACCGATATACGCAATAGCCTTCTACGGTGGGAGCACGCTATATCGGGACAGCCATTCACAGATGCTCACGCGCATATTACAACATCATGAATCATTAGCATCGAAATTGAGACATGCGAGCGGGCGAGGCTCACGAGTGAGACGCGGGACGCATTTTCCGAACGCGTGAGGAATCTGGGACGGTGAGCGCGAAGAATTTTCTTTCTGCGGATTTTCTCGTTAGATTCCATAATAAATTACTCGTGACTTTATTCTTCTCTTTAATGGGCAACAATAGCGTATTCAACACCGAACAGAAGATCGATCCTCCGTCTCCCCGTCGCATCGTTAAAACTTAACAAAACCTTATTACAGATGTAATGCGCAATTATATGATACAGCTCTCTGGAAAAGACGTGCAAGACTGCCTTACTCATCGAGGATGGGTGGAGGTAGATATTTACTTTTCTTTTTATTATTCTATTATTAGTCTGAATTAGTCTGACTGCGAGAAATCGCCTCGCGATTTCGCGAATGTACAATCTTTCGTTTATTTTCGTTACAAAAGCCCATAGATCAGCTCGTGAAATTCACGTTTACGTATTTCACGTTTGTTTGAAAAATTAAAGCATCTTCCTCTACCGCTATTCCGGATGTCTTAAGACGGTCCTGCGAGTTTGCGTAAAATCCGGCGAAGCGTAATGTGCCGCGCAACATTCGAGTCCCTCACAAATGAAAATGTAGAAAACGGTATCATCGGTACAGTACGCGGCGTAACGCGCACATGAATCTTAGAAAAGTCCTTCTTAAGCGTCTAACTTCTGTTGGCGCGATTACCCCAGCCGCGACGATGCGTGTCCTTGTACTCGTCCACGGCGCGTGCTTGCGCGAGCAAGTCAGAATCATCCCTCTCGATCTTCTCCTCCTTCTCAGCAGCTTCAATATCCTCTTGCTCGTTTGAACTTTTATCGTTGCTCCCGATATCTTGTAGGCATCGAGAGTTTATTTGGTTACGCTGCGATGGATCAGGCCAGCTAAAACAGAAACATTACATGTATAGAGATCTTAGAATTAGTGAAGTGTCCAAAATGATACAATAAACAATATGCACTTACTCTCCATCTTTGACCCTTTGTTCGTAGAATTCTTGGACTGTTAAGACTGGTAAACTCGGATAGCCAGCGCCATAAACCTGCTTCTGCAGCTCATCACGAGTAATGATAATTGGTTGTAGTTTTGGAGTAGGTGGTTTTTGCTTTTGAGACATCTGTGAGGGCAAATTGTGAGGTCGTCCCATTCTCTTCATATGTTCTAAGATCGTTTTCTCCGCAGACAGAGAACTCAATTCCTCAATTGTTTGGATTACATATAACTTCAGAAGGGTAACAAAATATTCCCTCTTAGTCTCATCATCAATGTTTGGATTGTCTAAATTCTTCTTTAGAATATCTAACCGAGACTCCAAATCCTTCTGTTCTTTATATCTCTGCAACTTTGTATTTCTTCGACATACCTAAGATGAACAAGATTGTCACCCAAATGATGAAATGTTTTCTCAATAATAATGTGAGAATAGGAAGCTCACCATTTCTGTGATAGTTTCCTTGTTTGATTTGTTTTGATTGTCTCCTGCTTCGTCCTTTCCATCAGTTGAACTGATTTCTGGTATTTCAACATCCGTGAGACCGTAAGCTTTAACTCTTTTAAGAAAATCCACAAAATAGATTTCTGCTACTTTGACAATGTGCATCCTGTCGTCATTGCCACAGATTTTAGTAGTAAGTGTGCCTAATAGAGCTGGTAGCAAGAAGTATTTGACATTCTCCGTAGACACTTCATCAAAACTTTCATTGTCACTGAACATATCCACTATAGAGACCAGTCTCGTTGCATCCTCAAACATACTCATTGTCCGCCTTATGTCAGACTGTGATAAACAATAACAAAAACAATGAGATATGAATCTAAGTATCCAAGCACACAACAAAAGATTGTAACATGTAAAAGTTGAATGTATTTCTCTTCTTCTGACATGCAGAATGGCATGCAGAAAGAAACGAAATACATTAAACAAACGTTTAAAGGGATGCCGGAAGAAACACAAGATTTTTTCAATTCCCAATACCTGTACTTTTGGACTGTTTGTAGGCTCCTGTGTTTTATTAATACTGTTAAATAACTCGAAAGCGTTATCGAACAGCTCTGACAGCGTCGCAGGGTCCTTCTCTTCTCTTTCCGGGCCCAGGCCCTTTGACAAACTTCTTTCCGACATCACTGTGTTGTTTGGTAACCTCTCGAAGCACGATACACGTCAATGTTGTGTTCCTGTGAAAAATCCAGGAGATGCAAATCTCTTGGGACAAGAGGAACAACTTTGGCGACGCTACTCGGAAGATGGCGAACTAACCTCACTATGTGACGAGAGTGGGGGGAACAGCGGCAAATTCTAACCTAGTCGCCCGCGCGCAAGTCTCCGCATGCTTTTTTTCTTATAATTATTATCATTGTTAGTAACTAACGTTGAATTAAAGTTTTTTATTCATCATATTTCACCAATATCGTTGCACTCGCGCGAAAGTCGTTTTCTTCTAGGACAAATGTTTCATCCACTTGTACAGTTCCAACTTTTCAGCTTTTGGAGCAGCCGTTGCGCTCGCGTGAGGTTAGGGTAGAGCGCCGCTTATTCCTGCCGGGCGGATGGGGAGAAGGGAGGAATAATCTCGTAAAGCTGGAGCCAGCTCGCCGTTCGTCGTTGCCGCCGTCGTCATTCGTGTTGCGGCAGTGACAAAGAGTGTACGCTCGTTCCCCGTCAATTAGTGTCGCGCAGCACTGTGCCGGCGAGTAGTGGGTGTGCGAGGATCTCGTCCATCGCTTTCCTCAGGGAAAGAAAAAACAACGAAGCTTCAGTTCGCCGCAAGCATCAGTCATGGACAGTAAGTTTTCATGCTTCGCCAAGGCACGCGAAAAATTCACCCTGGCACACGGCGCTTAACTTACGTTCATTCACGCCCGGCACGCGGCTCGTCGATAACGTCGTTCGCCGATCTTGACCCAATGACCTTCGTGTCGGTCTCGCAAAGTCAGCCCGACACGAATGTTAATCCTACTACTACGATCGGTACGGTGTCGTCGTGCACGACGAGTTTCGGTCTGAACAAATTACGTCTGCGAGAGCGTATATTTTATATGATGGATTATGGAAGATAAGAGTGTGTACGTGTACAATCGGTTGAGCAACACTTTTTCTCGATGAGTCTTGCGACTATTCTATATCTAATAGAAAAACGTATATTCCCTGAGAATTACTAAAAAACAAATTCACTTATTGGCTGCGGGATGCGTTATAAGAATCGTCGAGAAAATGAGTTGCTACCTTTAATCAGCCGACTATACACTCCGATGATTGTTTTTATTTTTTTTCTATGCATGGACTTCGCGCCCGGCTTTATAAGCTGTATCCGGCGCACGTCTGTTCGCAGAACCAGATTTGGCGGCAATTCAAAAACTGATAACACGCGACGTGAATCGTGCGAGGAACACAGGACCCGTTCCATCACCTTATGATGGAAAAGAGAGAAGAGACTAATCAGTATCTAATAACTATGTGAAATTGATTAAGAGTCACTGTGTCGTTTGGTTTTCAGAGAACGCGCGTGGCAGCTATATATATAACGCTAATTAGTCGCGCAATTAACAAGAAAGAGGGAAAGAGAGAGAGAGAGGGAGAGAGAGAGCGAGAATAAATTTGACGACGCAAGGCTCCACGAGGCTGACGACGATGAAAATTTAACTGTGCGTTCCGCGTCGGTGTATACTTTTTATTTTTTAACAGACACGCCGGATTCCTCTCGTACGAAATAAGATAAGTCACCGTCGGCGGTATCTCTAAGGTTTATTCCTGGCCGTCTGAGAGGGAGAGAAACCCGACGGCTTCTTGCCAAACGTCGGGCGTTTCTCGTCGCGAGCGCTTATTTTTATTCTTCAACAAAGTAGACTGTAGTGAACTCGCCGTGATGGAAAAAGATTTTGTGGTCGTCGGCGCGTTACAATATCGTGCGCCGACCTGCCGACGACACATGATCGCGGCAGGTGGCGATTTGAATATATGCCAAACGCCGAAAGAATTGATCAGCGACACTTATATATCGCCGCCGATGTATTTAGCGTGTCGTTTAAGCTGCGTGACATTTCCTGCAACATGGGCAAATTAAAATAAGTCGAAGTTATCTAATTTGGGATTGGTCAAAATTCAAGTTCTATTCGCGTCTCGACGTGTGTGGGCGAAATAAACCATCGATATAAGTAAAAAAATTAATCAATTTTACACGAGAGAGATTACATGCAAATTTGAAAAAGTATCCGTACACTTTCGTTATCGAAATGTCGAAATTTAACATTATAGAAGATGTAACTGTCTCTGTGATTGTCGTTGCGATTGTTAGTGCGTTGCTAGTCTCAAGTGTCTCATGTCGATACATCAATTATGGCATATATAATTGAACGTAAGGTGATAAGAATATCACGCTTATCGATCGTTCAACCTCAATAATAAGGAACCATTTCGTGTACGAAAAAATTGCAAAATACTGAGTTTAACATCTATAAGGATCAAGATTTTGTTAGAGATCTAATCGTTTCTACTACATGTGCATTTCTACTAACTGAATATATTATTTAAAAAATCATTAAGCACGAGAGACTCGACATAGATAAAGTTCTAGCCAAGTTCATTGGACTATCTTATCGACAGCTAATAGGACTATTTTTATACGAGTTCAATCTTGACCCTCGTCTGTTTTACGTCAGGAATTCAGGCCTTCGACGTTAGAACCTAACACGTAGAATGCGTCGAAGAATCGCTCGAGACCTATAAGTATTAATAGTAAGAATTAAAATCGAAACAAGTAATAAATTATCTTATTTATAAGCGTGCTCTCTAGAATATTGATTGTCGACGTCTGGCTTTTACTCGAGGCAAGTATTAGCGTAGATTCAACGTTTTTGTCGATAAGAAAATTATATATTTTCGAAATGTTTTAGTTTTATCTTTGACCTGAACTTTCTGACATCTCTGTATATTCTGAAGGACCAGTATATATTTAACATACATGGGAACTAAAGTTCTAGTTTGTGCCTTTAAATGGCAAAAAGCACATAATGCCACCTGTACATAATATACTAAAAAATTAATTAAAAAATTTATTTGTAAGAGAATTGAAAATTGATTTGTGGCATATAAAGTTTTTATTACTGTAAAATAAAGTTTATTTCTATGGAAGAAATTTTATGTATGTGAAATAAACTTTAAATCCTATAAATGAATTCTCGTGTGCAAAGAGGATCTTTCGACAAAGTTTGTAGGTTAATTAGAATCGAAGGAGGTTGAAGCTGCGTGACATTTCCTGTTGATGTAGGCTTCAGAATATCGAAATAGGCATTAAATGGTAAAGTAGGTAAATGTCAATTTGGGTCCACATTAATGTCGCTGCTCATGACGATTTCCGCGGCTGCAGGCGAATCTTGTAAGGAAGTAGTAGTCAGTTGAACTCCGAGACACAAGTGCTTGACCTAAGACAAGGTGTATGAATGCATTTCGCTGCGAATGCGAGGCCGACTCGCTATTATAAGCTGGTGCGGCTTGTATAAATATAAACCTATGCGCGCTACAACGAGAAACGAGTGCCGGCCGGCCGGCGCCCTGGCTCTCAGGTTTCGGTCGGTTCGGTACACCATAACGTTATATACTCGGCCGACACCTCCGCGTCTCTCAAAGGGAAGATCAACCCTTGCCGTTCCGAGAGAGGGATTTAAATATAGCGCCGCCGAGACATTTTTCCCGCCTCGCACCCCGCGTTGTAATTTACGCGCGAGATGGCTCCGCGTCCGACTGGAAGATTAACCGTCTCGCTACAAAATTAGACGCGCGGAAGAATTCCAGTGCAAAATTTTCGCGCTCGCGCTTTCTCGCGACACCTTTCTCTTCGGCGCAGATATCTAATCGAGCGGCGGTTTCTCTCGCAATTTTCACACGTCCAGCTTTAAATAGCGAGTAACGAAAGTCCTAACTACGGAATAGACGACGCGTGCTTTGGCGCGACTCTTTTGTGCGTTCTTGAGAACACCAACGACAGAGAAATCCGATCCTCGAGACCTACCTCGTATCCATTCTCTCTTCCCTTTTTGCCCGCGTTCTTTTGTGACTCATTACTGTTCGTCTCGACACTTATCCACTTTAGACATATCGCTTTAACACATTCGCCTACGCACACCTCGTGAGCATACTGAGAGGAAAGTTTTGCTATTAATTTAATAAATACACCGGTACAATAAATGATTCGTTGATATGGAACAACAAATGACTCCGTAGTGGGAACAAATGATTTATTATTCTCAATCTGCTACTCTAAGCAACATTTCTGTAACAGAGACACAACTAATTTAACCCAACTTAACTTTACTTAAATAGACGAGAACAAATGAGATTTGTGTCTCAGACAATGTATATTTGTCAAAATGATAAATGATAAGAAATGATTTGCAACAGTAGCTATTTTCCTAATAATAATCAAACAGCAGATTCATGTTACAGAATTTTATGCAATATTAGCTTTACCAACGTCACTGGTTCGAAGTGAATCGCTCAGTTGCATGTTTCGCGACAAATTGCCACAAATATCTAATTATCAGTCTCTCGATATGCCTCAGAAGTAAATATTGCCCATATTTTCTATGATCTTTCGTGCGATGAAGTGAACTTTGAGCGAAGTTGCTTGCGTTATATTTCACTTGCATATCTTGCGTCATTCTTGTTTATTATTGTCTTTATCAAAGTATAACGAAGACAGACAAAAATGCTAACTTGGGCGCCACTAGAGTATTCGAAGCGACGCGTTACAAGGATCATACGACGAAACTCCGAGCTGCAGGCTGCCAAGTGCACCTACGTCTCGCGCGCTTTTGGATGTTTCCGTCGGCCTCCAAAAGATGATGGTGCAGCGAGCGCGGGGAGGCAGCCGGCAGCTTCGTCGTAGATCCTCCTAAGAATAGGTGACGTGTTTTATCCAGAGGGAAAACAGAGCGCAGCCAAAATTCGAGGGTCTGTGTGCGCGCGCGGTGGATACCGCGCAGTCACGTAGAAATAGGATACGTTATAAATAAAACGCTATGAATTTTACGCCTGCGAAAAACAAGCGGCGCGCAATATCCGCGTTTCGCGCCTCACACGACTGCCGCTGCCAAGTTCTCGTTATGCAATTAAAAATTTCGCATATATCGGATTTTGCGACTCGTGAACGTTGACGCTCGCCATTCTTCCTTCATATAGTTGTTCCACTGAAAATGCGACACGTTATTTTCTGCAATTAGTGAATTCTTCACTGAAATACTATAGAACTGCTGGTTCAGTCATAAATATAGCACTACTATCAGTAAAAGCTGAAAGGAGCTATTAATAGTACCGATTATTCTCCCATTATTAACGTACCTTGCGAACACAGACAATGTTATTACATGGAAGATGACGCGTGGAAGTTGTTAATTTCATCGTTACAACCGTAGAAAGTTGTATTTAGTGTAACGTATAACAAATTTATGTATTATAGATTTTGCAGTAAAATCTTATTTGCAACAGACAAAATGAGTGAAAAATCAGTAAAATAATTATATTTATATTATTATTTTACTGATTCACTTTAAGAGAGTAGTAGTTTGCAAGTTGAGAGATGATATTCGTCGCTATCTGTAACGTAAAACAATTATAAGTTATAAATCATAAATGTCATAAGAAATAATCAGTTGCAATCGCAGTCTCTCTTTCTCTCTGTATCTTTCCTAATACTGTCGAGTGGAGATGAGACCTATATGAGACAGAAAGAAAGATCTAATTATATATTCAGAGTTGAAAGATATATATACTGCGTTTATTTTCGTATATTTTTATTTTTGTCGTGTTTTTTTTTTCGTCTAGGCGTGTTTCTCCTTGCATTCCGTCGCGATCTTACAATGGGAACAGGGTGAAATCGGATGCACCGAATTCTTCACGAAATCTTGAGGCGTTTATACCATGGCAGATACGCGTCGTTTTGCACGATAACATTTGAACTTCATGGAGGTCGTTGGCATAATTCGTCGTCTATCTTTATTCCGTTTACGTAAGATCAGTTAATTCAGCGGAATCGGCGGTTTACCGTGAAATTAATACGTCGCGGACAGCGTCTTATCGACACGCCGAGTCGCGACATGCAATCAAGTACATCGGACATGTGTGTTCTGGGTCTGAGAAATTTATTTAGATTGGCCTTGGGTGTGAAAACGATACCATCGCCAATTCTGTCGTGCGTGCATTCGCGTCATCTGGACATCCACTGGATGCAACGACGCGGCGCGGCGGGCTGAGACTCGCTTTCCCGCAAATCGTCGTAGTCGTCGCCGGTCGAAAATAGACTCGACCCGGGTGCGCCCGTCTAGAAACGAACGCGTCGTTGAGTGTTTTATCATGCGTTTTCGTCTTTCAGGATACGCATGGGTCACGCTGGCTACAAACGATGCCTACTCTCTGGGAGCTCTGGTCCTGGCGCACTCTCTACGTCGGGTCGACACCAAGTACGAGCTGGTCTGCATGGTCACTCCCGGAGTGACCACGACGATGAGGTATCGGTCCTTGCTCCAATTCTATGCAGAGATTTAGTTGCAAGACGCTGCGACTAGACTATTAATACAATGGGAAGTGTACAGGAAAAACAATATAGTTGGCCCACATATAAATCTATTTGTGCCAGCCAGATTCGATAGCAAAATACGGTACAACTAATTGTATGGCTGCTGTAACCCCAATGAAATTACTGGCGTTGCAGCAGTAACGATATCTGGTTGCTCCAATCAGAATATATCGATGATCACCCCAATCGACTTCTGGGTGTCACAATTGGATCACGCACAATTACATTGATGTACATTGATGCACATCAAAGTAACTGAGTTGTATCAACTGTACACATTATCATCATACAAAGATAGGGTGATGCAATTATGTTGTTCAAATACTTTTGATTATATGCACCATATCTTTTTCTTCCGTGTGACACTCGAGTAACCGACATTTTCGTTGCTGCAGAGAAAAATTGGCGGCAGTATTCTCCCTGGTACAGGAAGTCAATGTTCTCGACTCGAAAGATGAAGCGAATCTGGCTCTGCTCGCTAGACCGGAATTGGGCATCACTTTTACCAAGCTGCACTGCTGGAGGCTAACGCAGTACGCTAAATGCGTGTTCGTTGACGCAGACGCGCTTGTGAGTCACGCGAAAAATTTTGCGTGTTTACTCTGTAATTTAACTGACTTTGACTTGCTGATGATAACTTTCTCCAGGTTATACGAAATTGCGACGAATTATTCGAGCGCGAAGAACTGTCAGCCGCGCCCGACGTCGGTTGGCCCGACTGCTTCAACTCCGGAGTATTCGTATACAAACCATCTCAACAAACGTTCGCGTCAATTATCTCGTTCGCTGCGGCGAAGGGTTCATTCGACGGCGGAGATCAAGGATTATTAAACATGTACTTTAGCGACTGGGCCACCAAAGACATTTCCAAACATCTACCGTTCATCTATAATATGTGCTCTACTGCGACATACTCCTATCTTCCCGCATTTAAACAGTAAGTGCATATATCGCATCCTCTCGTCTTCTCGCGATTGTTCAGACTTACACCATAATTCACGTTTTATCGTTTCAGATTTGGTGAGGACGTAAGGATAATACACTTTATTGGCATAACGAAACCGTGGTTACAGTACTTCGATACTCTGACTGGTCTCGTCCAGCCACCAGCAGGTTCTGAACATCTGCAACCGCTGTTGCAACTATGGTGGAATATATTCTGTGAGCGAGTGCATCCCCAGTTAACTACCACGATGGTAAGTTAAATTCATTTGCTGATCTATTCGCAAGTAGATAGTGTATGTTCAATAATGATAGTTATCTTCACCGATGAATGATACGTTTAAGTAACGCTCAATACACGCTTAGTTTTGTTTGCTGCAGTTTCACATTTCTAATTTTGCACACGTTTTAACGATGCAATCAATATTATTAAGCACATGTATATATGATGCAAAAGAGTAACGTTGTTAGAAAAACGGTCATCGCAACACTTGGTTTACTAACCGATTGAATGTATATTTTTCTGTTTTTGCATGACGCTTGTATAGGTTGCCACCAGAATATCGGGTCTATTGTTGCCTGACATCTCTCCCAAGCTCTATATATCCGCTCCCGCATCCTTTATGTCCTGCGACGTAAACCACGACGCATACAACGACATTTCTAAGCAAGCGCCGGATTTCTCTGAGTTTAAAGATCCCTGGGAAGATCACCTGTATTACAGTGCGTTACATAAGTCGCTTAACGAGCGTGTCGCATTTACTAATGAGAATGATTCTCATGAGGCCAACCAATTGTCATCACAAACGAGTCACAGTTGCTGGAAAGAGGAGAGTGTTTCTTGTCAAACCGACCGCGTCACTGACGAACGTCAGTTTGAGCTTGAGCGCAATCAACACAATTACACTATACACAATGAATACCATCAACATGTGATTCCTCACTCGGAAGACAACTATAGTCAGCATTCCATGCAACACTCTACACATCATCACTGGCAACCCAGTGAACGTGAACAGCAGCAACACAGTGTACAAAGACACCATAATGAGCAATATCATGACGAAGAGAGACAATCAGATGAACAACATCAACACTCTGGACAATTCCAACAAGACAATTATCACAAAGCTAACAACGAAACGCCTTATTATTCCACTCAGCATCAGCAGGTACACGAACATTATTACGCTCACGAGTGGCAATCGCATCCCGTCGAAGTGAAATATGAAAATCATGCACAACATCATGTTAGTGACAATAATCAAGCTAGTCATCAAAATTTAGACCATCATCAGTTCCATGCTCAACGTACTTCTGAAAGTATTCAAAGTGCGAGTAACGAACGGTCGTTGGAAGCTGTGGATAAACGTATAAACGAACCGAGAATCGATTCCCATCCTCTCCCTTCCGCACCTAACAGCGAACTCCACAATATAGCCACGCAAACTGACCCGAGCACATTCAACCATGTAAGTAATTGTTCCCATATATTTTTCTCTTTCTCGTTTCTTTTTCTAAATTCTCGAGTTAAATTTGCCGGATAATTCCGTGCTGTCGACAATGTCAATAATCAGGTAATCTCGTGTAGTAAAGTGTGTTGCGCTTCGTAAAATGTGTTACGCTCTCTCAATTTGTTTACGTGTGCACTAACACATGTTATTTCCATGTAAAAAGTACTCTATGTAAATGGTATTAGGTTTGTACGTGAACGTAATTTATTCTGAGATAATCGATACGGAAGAGACGTAATTGCTCACAATATTCGCGCAATTTGTGGCTCACCTTACTGTCGTGAGATCACAACACGTCGGGATTTTATTTAAGTCTCTCGCTATCGCAAGCAGTTTAAATTAAAAGATATTTTTGTTGATTATGCAGGCGGGTATTGCCGGCGCTCTGGCTCAATTGACTCTCGGCGCGGCCAGGAGCGAGCAGCAGATAGCCCTAGAGGAGCAAATGAGAAAGCAGAGCTGGGAACTTGGACACATCGACTACATGGGTCAGGATAGCTTTGATAACATATGGAAGAAGATCTGCGAAACACTTTCCCAAGCACAGCAACGACAAGCAAGCCCACCCAAGGAGGTAATTGAACATAAAATGATACTATCTCTCAAATCAATAGATTGTTAAATTTAAAAAAGCTTATATCTAGCACCGTTGTTGTTCGATTTTAATAATGTAAATTATTTTACGTATCAGTTATTAGGACCTTAACTTAGTTTCCGCCCGCAAATGTTAGATGGCAATGCAAACAGTTCTAGTAGTCATTACTAACGAAACAGGTAGTTTGTGATTAATTTCGACATTTCTCGATAACATTCAGTCAGCATACACAATTATTTTCCTAAACAACAATTTCTTTTGCTTTGTGAAAAATGGAACGCGATAAAGTGTTTTTTCGACATGTGCTTTTGCACTATTTTGATTTGAAAAAAA
>NW_022639453.1:468275-481470 GCF_010583005.1 Odontomachus brunneus
GCGAGAATGGGTGGACGAATGGATTGCTTCGAAACAAACATCGTTTTATCGAGATGGTATCGCCCAGTTGCCAGAAAGATGGCAAAAAGTTGTAGAAAGTGATGGAAAATACTTTCATTGAAATAATTTAAATAAATTTTTTACAATAAATGCTTTTTCTCAGTATTTTTTGGGCGGAAACTAAGTTAAGGTCCTAATATATAATCGTTACTTGAAACTTATACAATCGTTACTTGGAACTTATTATATATTATAAATCGAAACTTATAAATCTATAAATATCTATATAATCTTATATATACGATTATAAATATGGACATAAAGACTGAATTACAGTAATATATAATTTATATCACTATGAATGTTTACAGGATAAACCTAAAGATGAGGGGTCTTCTATCCTTATTACGCCTACCGTACAGCCAGCTGCTATTGTCGAACAAAAAACACCAGCTGGTATGTCTTGTCACCACCCAATTTTTAATTTACGTATACGTATTTACGTAATTAACATCGTCTATTCGTAAGAACGTCTTATCGAGTAAAATGCGTCTTACACATACTAGAAATTTCAATAACAACACAATATTTGACTCAGCTATAGAGTTGAAATGAGAGATCTGTGAAACATTTGAGATGTACTCACAATACAAAGTCATTAACCGTTTCCTCAAGTATGCTTTGCGTTTTTGTTTGTCTTTTTCGTTTTTACTTAATACAGCATGCGATATTCAATCAGGTATTTAGTAGTTTTGAATCCAGACCATTGTGACGTGCGAGAAAACGATTAGGTACTTAAAAATCAGACGCTTACGTTAATACATGTTTCGCGTGTCACTTTAAATCAGAAAGTACAATAACAATATACTGTTTTTAATGTAATTGATCATGTTTGAGCGTTTGCAGCAGGAACTGAGGACAGCAACTAACAGACCCGGGCGCCATAGCATTGCTGAATCTTATATTGTCATTTTGCTTTAATGGGGTAAATATTTTAAGTGCGCTCGCACAAAACGTTCATCACGACATCACGTAATATATTCTGAAGCACGTCTACAAGATCATGATACATTCTGAAATACATTGAAACTATCACTGGTCGTTAATTTTAGATTAATTATTTTAGTTACTCTCTCTCTCTCTCTCTCTCTCTCTTTGGCCATTGTTAAGCTGGCACGAAAGATCTTTCTCCACTTTGAAAATTTATCTGTCTCACTTACACCATAAAATACTCTATAAATCTCGTGATACATTACATCTGCACAAAATACAGTATTAAATTATTTATTATTTACATATTTATATAAAATTACATGAACGAAGTGTATGGGGTATAATTTAATACTTTGAAAAATACGATACTTTCCTTATATGAATGCGCTTTTTTCGTGTGAATATAACAGTATACTTCTATGAATCATCTATCGTAACTGCTTATTAATAGGACATTTTACGTTTAATACTGCTTTGTTAATTTCCTACGAATGGAATAATACGACTTCCATTCGTAGCGCTTCGAACAATACATTGTTAGATGCGTGAAATATTATGCTGTCATTATGCTTTGTTTGCTTCATACTAACACCAGAAACACATAGCATATTACATATATGGACATATATCCACGTATAAAATTATATATTTATTTGTAGTTTCATTTGTAGTTTCGCTCATAATTAATTTGCATTGTCATTTGAGCGCATCACATTATTCAAATTTGTGACACATTTCAGTATGCTGGAACGGGGTTATTGTTACCATTGTTTATTTCGTCTGACATTACAAATGGGAACGTCTAATATGGTATTCCGCATTAACTGATACTGCTATTATCATATATTCAAAAGACAACATATTTTGTAAATGTACTATAAAACTGTTGCACGATTTCTTCTTCTGTCTCTTTTTAGAATAATCCTTTCTGTATACTGTGCATGCTTTGTTCCAATTTTATACTTACATCACTTTTCTCTTTTCATCTAGCTGAGACGGACAAGGATTCGACGCAAGAGCAATCTCTAACATGTAAACTATCTGAGGAAAAGCTTCCAGCGCCAGTCATCCCTGCTGAGACCCGTGATGAAAAAGTCATCGTCGCGCAACCTTCTGAACAGAAGACACCCGCATTGGCTGCTGAAGAAAGTGTCACGGTGGAAGCTGCCGCAGTGAAACCGGTACAATCCGTGCCGGAAGACGTTTGTATGAAGCCGCCGACACAGGAATCGCAGGACGTGAAACCGTGCGAAACGTGTACTGAAGTGTCTTCTCCGAAACCGCCCGTAGAATTGCCACCGCCCGCGGAGACAACCGCAGAGCAATGCAAGCTTGTGAGTCCAACAACGCAAGAAGCAACGTCTCAAGATAAAAGCGAAAGCGTCCAATTACCTGCGGAAGCCACACCACCAGCTAAACCGCAAGCATGCCTTTTGACAAGCGCAGTTTGCAAGCCGCCTGTCCTAGAAGTAGTTGCTCCTGTTGTTCAGACCGAAACTGCACCAACACCAGCACCTGTACCAGCACCAGCACCTGTACCAGCATCTGCACCAGTACCAGCACCTGCCGACGACAAGCCACAGCTCCCAACTCCTACTACTCCAGAAACAATGCAACTTGCAGCTACTCCAGACACAACGCAGCCTATTGCTATTCCAATCGGTGCAGACACTCCACAGGACATCACTGCTTCCGCTGTAGCACCGAGCGAAACGTCGATTCTAGAAATTGGGAAGCCTATAATTGAATGCACGACTGATGTAACGCAGCCCCTGACGATAGATCCCAGCGAACGTCACGCGGAGATGTTGCTGGCAGCTTCCGAAATCTCGACCGTGAGCCCTGTGCCCATCCAAGTTGCAGAATCGGTTCTTCAAGCTGAGCCCAAGGAATCCGTGTCGGGCACGGCAGCAGCTGTGAGCGATCAGGCAATTGCCACAACGGTCACTGCTGTCACGGACGTAGCTCCCACAATAGCGACTGAGCCGAAAGAACAGGCTGTTCAATTAAACGGATTGTCGTGTGATTCTGGGAAACGCGACGACGTTGCGGCTGCGGCTCCTAGTCCACCAGAAAAGACTGACGCTGCCGCTGTTGCTGAACCCACGAAGGAACCAGCGAGTGACTCGGTTACGGTGAAAGATGTACCGGCGGAGGCGCAGCCGGTTGTCGAGGGGAAAGCAGAGCCTATTAGTGTGGTAGCCGCAGAAATACCGGCTGGGAAAGTGGAGGAAGAAGCAGCGAAACCTGCAGAACAGGTTCCGGTAGCAACAGGAACAACGGAAGCAGCACCTGCCGCGACGTCGGAAGCGAAAGAAACAAAACCTGCGGAAGCGAAAGAAACAAAACCTGCGGAAGCGAAAGAAACAAAACCTGCGGAACAGCAAGTAACGAAAACGGAGGCGACAGAAGCAAAACCCGCAGAACAAGTCGCACAAGTCGAACCGGCGGAAGAAAAACCGAAAGAAGCTTCAGAGCAGCCTACGAAAATCGAAACCACGAAAACGATCGCGCAACCGGAAGTTAAGATAGCGAAACCCGAAGTAGCGGAAGCAAAACCCACGGAATCTACTGAACAAGCGATTAAAGCCGAAGCCCCAGCAGCGGTAGCGACCGCCAAACCACCTGGCGAAGTTCCAAAGTTATCAATGGCCGAGACCCCGCAACAGCCACCGGCAGAACCTGTCGAAGCGAAAATTCCTTCGACGCCAACGGTGATTGAGGCCACGCCACCGACTAGTCCGTCCGTAGAGAGCGCGCAGGAGACGGCTGAGGGTCAAGAGAAAGCGGCGAAAAAAAGCCTGAAGAAGTCCGACTCCGCGGACGGTACGGACGGCGAGAGCGCAGATAAGAAGGCTGCGAAGAAAACGGTAAAAAAGGTGACGAAGAAGCCAAAGCCACCAAAGTCCGAGGAGACCGCCTCGGCGGCTCCGGAGGCAGCCCCTGCCGCCACTCCCGTCGCCGCCGCTGCCACCGCTACCGCCGCTGCCGCCGCCACCGGAGACAATTCGCAGAGTAAGGCGAAGAAGACGGTGAAGGTCGTGAAGAAGAGCGGTGCTAAGAGCGGCCAGAGCCTCGAAGCCGACACGACGGTTCCGGAGACGCCACCGCCACCAACTACCACCACTTCCGCCGCCGCCGCCACCCCCGACGCGCCCGTCCCGCCTAAACGAAAGACGAAGACTAGTCCCCCGAGTGCAAAAGGAACGGCTGGCAAGAAATTTGAGGCAGAAGAGTGATCGGCCGATCCAAGTCGACGATGATAAACTCGACCGACGCGGAGAACATCCGAGGATATCCGAGGAAATCCTCCGGACGTTTGTCGCGTTGGACGAGAACATGACGGAGTCCTACGACAGGAGCGTTAACCCTTTCGAGATCTTCTGAGACTTTATTTTCGTAAAACTAACGTAGAAAATTGCACGTAAAATGACATACGCGCGTGGAACAAAATCAGTTGTTTATTAATATACACCACCGTCGCGTACTATATAATATTGATTTATACTCATTCAAAGCATGCAACGATGCCGTTATGAATCTCCGATAAATTCAGGACACGGTAACACCGTCTCGAAAGGGTTAAAGGTAGAACGCTAAAAAAAGAGATTACACTTGCTAGTCTGTTACAGTTTTTTGATACTTTTAATATATCGCAAGAGTTTCTATATTGCCGTTGAGCTTGATACCGCGTCCGCCAGAGGTGTCGAGCGATATCGAGTTTAATCGACACAATCTGTAATCCGTATTTATACTCACTCTCTCTCTTTTTTTTTTTTTTTATTAATTATGTTCGCACTCCCACACGCCAAGCCGTATAGCACTCGCTTCTTCCGTAGTTATCCGTTTCTTTTTTAAGTGCCGTATTTCTGTAATTAAATTGTTTTCGCAAATCGCCGCTACTTAAGCAGGATCCGCAAACTTCTTCGGGCGATATACTGGGGACTGCTTGAGCAACTCGATTTGGACACATCTTATCGCTATTATTATATCCAGCGAGTATTTTATACTTTTGTTTACTTGCTTTGATGTGCAATGGATGCAATGATATTGCAGTAGGATGTATCGCAGAACTGAGAAGAGAGGAAATTAACTGTGATTGATCAGTTGTAACGTTCTATCGATTATTATTATGAATCTGTGTCGATGAAACGACATTGCAGTCGCATCGCAGATCATTTTTTCTCGCAACTATACTAATATTTGTGAAAAATCATCGTGGAGTTTATATTTTATTTATGCATACATATATATATACGTTATATATAGCGAAGTCTTGTTATGGCGCACTTATTTACATCGACTGAACGAAAATCCGTCAATTGTTACAAATTTGTGAATTTATCAGAAACAATATAATAGAGATCGTGTTAGATTATCACATTCGAGAGCGATATAACGTTGCGAAAGCAGCAATTGAGATATCACGCAATAATTCTTAGCGTAACTGTTCATCCTTTTGTATACTCTCTCTCACACATGTGTATCATGTTTATTAAATTATATTTTTCAGTGTGTATTTTTATACTCTGTCTTGTTAACTATCCAAAAATAATTTGCTTCCAACGATACGTTCATACAGAGAAAGACGTGTATGTATAGAAAACAAGTTTCTTAATTTTGAATGTAAAAACTAAAATATCTTTTAAACATATCATATAAAACACTAAATTTTCAAGAATATTTTACTGCAACATGTAACACGATTGAGAAGAGTTCTATGAGAAAAATGAAGACTTCTAAAGATATACCAAAGACATATATTGCAGTGCTAAATTTGTAGAGATTTATTCTCAATAAAATATGTATATATGCGTTCATGAAAAATCTATTATCGTTAAGAACACGTTATTTTTCGCTTTCACGATGGAAAGGAATACACCAACGTATTATTATAACGTTATTATTATTACTATTAATCATTAACGAAGCTTTATTAAATGTTAGTGGAACCTTGCTTCTGCTCTAAAGTCTAAAGATCTACATCTTTCGTTTTGAGAAACGCGATAGGAACAGATTAAAATTTCTAAGAATGAAAACGTAGTTTTCGAAGATTCAAATTTCGCGCCTAGAGTGAGCGCGCAGGTTGCGCGTTGCCAACATCTTCAACGCACACGTCCAGCTTTATCGTTTCAGCCCTGCGCGGCGCTCCGCCGCGGGCGAGCAAGCAGGTGTAGATGTGGTGCAACACCGCGGGGGCAGTATGGCCGCCGGCGGCGCAGTGGTGCGCGAGTGACAGATCCGTGATCGTCCGCTCGACGTTCGTCGCAACCCTGAGGCGTCCGCGCGTGCCGCGCGAAACCGCGAGTGGTAGAATGATCGTTTCTAACTGAGAGAGGGAAGGAGATATAGATATATATATATATATATATATATATATATATACATAGAGAGGTAGTGCAAGTGCGAGGGAGAGAGATAGGAGGCATAAGGAGAACGAGCGGTAAACCGCCACTATCCCCGGCGCCGGTGTGATGATCAAGGATATGGCGGACGATGAGGCCATACAGGCCACCAACGACGACGCCAGCGAGTGCAAGCGCTACGCTGTTACGCTCGGCTATTGGTGCGACTCGTTTATCAGCCTGTTCGTGAAGCAGAGCACACGGAAGGCACCCGAGATCAATCGCGGTTACTATGCCAGAGTCAAGGGCATCGAGCTCTTCGTCGACAAGTTCCTCAAGGTGAGCGCCACACGTTGCGATATATCGTTAGGCTCGCTCTCTTCCCTTCCACTTGTCTCCCTTCGGCGCGCCTATTTCGCGTAACAAGTGCAGAAGGTGTAGCGTGAATGCGATAGGCCAGAGTCTGTTTTTTTCGCCTGTATCTTGCCTGCGTATCTTCTCGCGATCTTTTTTGCGTCTCCTCTCGCGCCTCTCGACTCTCCCTGCGACCTGTCCCCGTGTTCCTCGCGTGAGGGGAGTAACATGATTTCACGACGAGCGTTTTTTTTCGGATGTTTCTGCGATCGAACGACTTCGTCGTTAGCCTGTTCGTTACTGCTTGATGACATTCGTTTCCCGATTGCACTCTCTGCACTCTTATCTCCTGTTATGGAAATGTCCGATTTTCGTATGCCCGCCTTTGTCGCGCATCCATTTTCGTCTCGAGCATGAAAAATGCAATTGAAACGCATGGAGAATTCATTTCAAACGCGAGAAATGCAGATGAGCGCAACGGATACGAGCGAATCTGCTCGTTGTCGCGGCGAAAATATAACCTAGAACGCGCATACGACGAATCGGAAACAATCGGTCGGTAAGGGGGAGGGGCAGTACAGCTGATCCGGGTGGCAGGGACGTGCAGCGGCGGAAACCTTGACCCGCCGGCCGAGGCCCTGTCCTAATTCCCCTGAGGTTCCCCGCTTTTATCGCGGCCAGCCGATATATAGGTCGATGAAAAACGCTTCTGCGACGCGTGCCAAGTTTGTGTTTCATTTCCGAATTGGCATTGATGCAGCGATGCACGCCGCGAAATCTGCCCGATGTAGTCGAAACAAACATGTTTCCGTCTGCTTGTTTATATAAATTGCACGAATGTATTTCTTTCCTGTTTTAGATTTTAAGGGCAGGAATTTATTCAAACGTGGTAATCTGAGTTTGAGGAATATATTTGGTAAACTATATTTGAACGAAATATATGTGAACATATATTTGTGTTTGTTTATGTAAAAAATGTTGAGAAATGTAGATAAATAGTACTCTAAGAAAAATGTACAAAATTGTAACAAAATCAGAAAAAGAGAAAAAGTTTGATAGCATCCTTCTGAATGGAATGAATTTATTATATGTGCTATGTAGGGAAAACAAACATATTTATTTTTTCTTTTGGTAACCAGAATTTGAGAAATGCATTTAGTAAACTATATTTGAATGAAATACATGTAAATATACATATACATGTTTATATGGAAAATCTTGAGATTGTAAATTGGAAATCAGTTGTCCTCTGCAATGTGAGATATTTTTTTCTGAACAGAATGAATTTGTGATTAATAAGTTATTCTCTACAATATAAAGAAAATGTGATCTTACTATCTTTCTTCCAAGTTAATTATTGAAGTAAAAAGTTTGAGTAATTATTAAAGTAATGAAGTAATTAAAAAATATTGAAGTAATTATTGAATTAAGAAAAAAACTCAATATCATTCTGCTGAAAAGAATGAATATTTTTATTAACAAATTATTCTCTACCATATATTTTCTGTGAAGAAAACCAAATTAATTATGGGATTTAACATTGAGTAAAGCCAGAAAAAAAGAAAGAGCTTGATGTCATCTTTCTGAACGGGATGAATTTTTCATATGTGCGTGTGTGCAGCTGTCTGGTGGTAAAGGACAGATCATAAACTTGGGTGCTGGCTTTGACACACTCTATTGGAGGCTCAGGAAGGCTGGAAACAGTCCCGCGAACTTCGTCGAGCTGGACTTTCCCAGTATCACCGCCAAGAAATGCTATCACATCAAGAAGCACAAGCAATTGATCGATATGTTAAACACCGAAGGTATCCGGTCGCGCTCATTCACAATTATTGCTTATTCCTATTCATCATAATTTTTCATCCTTATTCACCATTTATTATTATTCTCATTATTTCGCCGAATCGTTATACATGCCATTTGCCCGCGCGGCTTCATTGCAGATGGAGAAATTCGATTTTCAACCACAGACCTGCATGCCGCGAACTATCACCTGGTTGGTACAGATCTGCGACACATGGCGGAGCTAACTAACAAATTGACTCAAGCCGAGGTCAATCACAATTTACCCACCATGTTCCTCGCAGAATGTGTTCTTGTTTATATAGACGCTAGCGCAACCTCGTCACTGTTGAAGTGGCTGGCATTCAAGTTTCCGAACAGCCTGTTCGTCAGTTACGAGCAGGTAAACATGAAGGACAAATTCGGCCAAGTGATGCTGTCGAATTTGCGCAGTCGTGGTTGTCTGTTGGCGGGCGTAGAAGACTGCGAGTCGTTAGAGACCCAACAGAGACGGTGAGACACCTTTGGAGGTCCTTGGAAGATCGCTTGCGCCTCCGCGTCCTCGGCCTTTGGACCACTAATTCGTCGCCGATCATTTTCAGATTCACTATGAACAACTGGGAGGGCTCAAACGCATGGACGATGGTGGAGATTTATGATTCACTGCCTGAAATGGATCGTAGTCGAATCGAGCACATAGAGATGCTGGACGAACGGGAGCTCCTCACCCAACTGCTCCAGCATTACTGCATCGCCATCGCTTGGAATGGAGAAACATTGAAAAATCTGTCTATAGCGCAGGGTTAGTTGCATGCGATTGACTCTCGCGCGCTCTCTCCCCCATTATCTCTCTCTCTCTCTCTTTCTGTCTCTCGCGAGTTACTCCAGGTAGTGATATTGTATAATTCAGACTCTTGATAAGAGCCCCGTAACAGCTACGCAATCGCCCTGAACGACCGCGGGATATTCACGTTTTTTTCGCTTAGATACATCTTCGATTAAAGCGATAAGTTGCGATATATCTTCATGATATGGCGAGATACGATTCGGAGCGCGTTGAAGTCTCGCGTTGAAAACGCTTTTTCATTTGTATGTCCGTCTATGCTGTGAGAGATCGCCGTAATGACTGTTTTTATTCTACACGCTTCAAGTGTGTTCTTTGTCCTCCGTTAAAACACGCACCATATACGTATACTTCACAAATATATCTATTTTTTAACGGATATGTGTGCTGCGAGCGAGATAAGATTTTTTGGCGTTGTGAATCGCGCGCGAGATACGCGTACATGTGGCTGCTAATATGACAAACGGTTGGATGAGCTCCGCTATCTCTTTTCTTCGTGGATGAGATTTCCAGTCATTTTCTGATTTTTGCATTCGACATATCTGAATTGTGTGTATCACGTGTATAATAACTCCGTCCGCGCGAAAGGCGATCGGACGCAGTCCGTCTCGCCCCCTGCTGCGGATTTTTATGTGTATAAAGTTACGATCGTTATTATAATTATTATAGGTCGCTATATTGTTACACACTGTGGCCAAACGGTGCGACAGCGCGCGGAGTAATTTATTGTATGACGAGATTATATCCGCGAGAAATGCCGTGGTATGAGCCGGTATTTCGAGCGCGCCTCGACTACGTTTGTCATTACTTCGCTTATTACCCGAAACGCTATATCTATATATATATTTTTGATCTTTCATTGCAAATACATAAAGGTATTTTTCTGATACACTGACTATAAAATTCCGATTCCACGAAAGTCTTAATATATGGTACTTGAAAGATGTTATCAGATTCCGTAAGCGCAGTCCCTTCCCATCCAATCTTTAAGTGTACATTAAGTATTAAAGATTATCAATTACATTTGATCGCGATAAGGCAATTAGTAATTACGAACTAAACGACTAGGTTTTCGTACGGGCGTTGCCTACGAGCGAAGAGTGATTATTTAAAGTAATAAGGAGAACAAAAGCAAAGTGCAACGAAAGTAAGATTTTAAGTATCGGGTGAGATAAATAGGCGTGTGCGAGGAGAAAATCGATGCGATGAGATAAAAGAGAACAAATCTAATACCGATGATCGCGCGTGTCGTCGCAGATAGCTTGAGTGGGTGGGGAGGGGGGAAAGGGTAGGAAAATTGGCGACATATTTTCTCCATTGATTTTGTTTGTTCGCTCGTAGATCGTATATCGAACACGTCACCTTCGCTCGCACTCGCGAAGTAAAACACGCGTGCCGATGTTTTTTGACGTTTAAAGTCCGATCGTCCATTTTACTTTTTCACAATGGGAAAAGAAAGACAACAAAAGAGAAAAAGAAGAAAAAAGATACACGTGTGTCACAGCGGCGTTCTGCATCTTCTTTTTAACACCAAGTACGAATCAAGTACACTTGTAAGCAGGTCTTAAGATGATAGCGAACGATGACAAAGGATTTATTTTCGTATCGAGGAATAATCAGGGTTACGCATGTGTATATCCTCAGTCTAAGGATAATACGAAGAGATTATATAAGCTTCTACGAGAAATTCGGATCGCTTCTCCGTAAGTGTACGGAGAAGCGCGCGAAGAAAGCTTTGTAATACACATCCCAGTAAACGCCAACTGTCAGTAACACAACAACGTCAATGTTATAATTTCTCGCTTAGAGATGCAAGTGCGATATAACGCGAGTGTTGTGTAACAATTACACGATCGAGTGGGAAATCGCAGCATTGGCTGCGTTCAGCAGATAAAGCTGCAACTGTTGCAAAATTCGCGAATCTGATGGGTGTACATTCTTAGATTTAACCGAGATCAAGAGAAAAGCTTCAATCAGATTCACGAATGTTTACAATAGAACAGCTTTCTCTATTGAATGTAGCCATTGATGCGATGTTGCTGTTGGTTGGTGTTCACCAGGGTGAGACTCGGACTTGATCGTTGCGTCCACTCGTGAAGCGCGATCGTTGGAATCAGCCGTCAAACGTCGTGTTATAATAAAGGAAATTGATTGCTTTTTGGACGGCCTACCGGAATAGCTGTCTTTAGTCGGAATAGCTGCGTGTAGCGATACTATTGTATAGCTGTATATGCTGTATATAGCGACGTGTATGTCTGTATGTGTGTGTGTGCGTGTCAGATTCCGACAAGCGCGCTTCCGACGCGAGAACGACGATGATGATACGCGAGTGCCGCTGATAAGTCGCGAATTTCCACAAGTTCTCATTCTTCTACCTTATTTTGTTCGTTTCTCGCTTTTAGCGTGTTACACGAACAACAACGGCAACTTTTACTAGACCTAAGTGACGATACGAAAGAACGCAAAACGCACGTTTTAACCCGGTTTGAAACAATTGCACGACTCGTATTCTCCGGTCTTTGAGAATCTCTCCCTTCGATGACTAAGATTGTATACCTGGAGTAACGAACGTATAAAGAGGATAGTCAGATGTTCTATTTTTCTCAGAAGTTACGAATTGCAGCCGTTGTTACGATGTCTATCAACGTTCGTAGATAACCCCCGCCGCCTACGCCTACCCTCGCCTCTCTCGTCGCCCGACATTGTCGCCTTCTTTGCACTTGTAGAAAAGTAATTGAGACCTCGTCGCGCGTGTTAGTCTTGTGTCACGTGTCAAGTCATCGTCTGAGGTAAAAAATTGGCCGATTTATCGAGCGCTCGTTATGTGTTCAAGCATGGCTTCAAGTTTGAGAATCCAAGAAAATCACGGATTATAGCGTCGTCCTGAGAATCCGAGCATAGCAGCACTGCCACCGGATGGAAATTGAGCGAGATCTCGTCAAGTGCTCATTCAAAGACTCGGTGAATTTGCAGTTTTCGTGTACGCTTCTCAAGGATAGACAGAAGAGAAAAGCAAGAGAGATCACGAGGAACCCGTTAACATATAATTTTCGCAAGAACGTGTGGTGAGAATCTTTCTTTGTGAATTTGTACAAAGTGATCAACGATCGAACCTTGATTAGTCGCGCTCGGATGAAATTGTATAATTAGTAACGTTACGTTCTTCGCTGTATATCGCAAGGGATAGATAGATTAGATCTATCGACCCCGTATGATGTTCGATTTCATTTTCAGCAATAAACAACGAATTTCACTTCACCAGGCTCACTGCGAGAACATAACGTAGTTATAATTTCGCTTCGCTCAGCGCATTCTCTATGTTGCATTTGCGGGTGTTCGGACGATTATCGTATAATCTCACGTGACTAATTAAGGATTACATGGGTTCGTGTTAATTGCGCAAAACGCAAGAGGCGGAACAATGTGGATCTCAAACTTGAGCAACGCGATGTCGTATTGTGCGAATTGTGCAGCTCCGTGTTTCCCCATCTCGGTTTCGTTCTACGTAACACAAGCTATTAATATCTTATGTACGAATGTACGATGTTGTACATCTTAAAGACAAAAAAAAGAAAAAAAAGATTAAGAGACGGAACCTATATAGACATTCAGTGTGCTTCCACTCATTACGAACGGATAAAGTACGATGGAAAAAGAAAAAATGCATCTTTATATTCGCATAATGTTGTGATATTGTTGAATTATGCATTTAACGATTAGAAGAACGAGCGATCGATTTGATTGATGATTGTAGCTTCCTGTATTTATGATACACTTTTTTCACGTATCTCCGTGCCGAAAAGTTTCTTTAAGTGGGAAAAGAAAAAAAAACAGCTACGGTAATATTATATAAATTAAATATTTTTAAATGTATAAG
>NW_022639453.1:481480-524577 GCF_010583005.1 Odontomachus brunneus
ATATATATATATATATATATATATATATATATATATATATATATGCGATAACGATACACTTCTCCCATTTAAAGTCTTTCGTTTAATTTATTATGTAAAAGACGACTTATAACATCGTGTGATCCTACTGAACAATTATTTTTATTATTTTAACGAAAATGATGGATATATAATGAATAAACACATCTCTAACGTCAAATAGATGGCATTATTTGTGACTGTTTATTTGAAATCATTGTTTCGTGTAAAGGGTACGAAGAGAATATTAAAAATACATGATTTTATATACACATCTAACACCTTATGCTTTACACCTTACGAGTTCTATTTGCATTATTTTATTTATTAATTATTATATTTGTTAATTATTTGTTAATTATTTCAATTTTTCAAAGCAGCTGGAAGATATTTACATTCACAATTACAATATTTACATTCACAATTACAAAAGTTAATCTTAGAAAAAAATTGGATATATATATATATATATATATTTTTTTTTATTTCCTTCTGTTACAAGTAAAAATTTTAATAAAACGAGAAATTTTATTGTTCGCGTAACAAATATAGTAAGTTCAGCCTTTTCTCATTAGATTCTATCATTCTTATAGTTAAACTTTCAAGTCATTTTAATTAAAAGATAATTTTCGACTCAAATCATTTTAATTAAAAGGTGAATAATAATCGCCGATATAAAATCAAATAAAAAATCAAATTAAAGAGATCGTTACTTAATTTATGTAAAAGATAACTTCCATTCCTGTTATATCTATGTAAAACATGTAACCAAATGAATCATTATAAAATAAATTTACGGTATCATTAGAAACCTAGGGGATTCAATTGAACGCATCCACCGACATCGAACACATTCCTTGAAATTTTGTTTAGTTTGCTGAAGATATCTAGATGCCTTTCAGAAGTGACTTGCTGCAGATTGTAGGCAACGCGCATAGACGCCTGAAGCAATATTAAATCATGTATGACAATCGAAAAACGACAATTTCATGTATTCACATCATCATTGATACGATTACACTTAGTAACAAAGTTCGTACCTCCGTGCACCAAGTCTGAGTCATCAGGAGCTCGTGCTCCGCATTGGGCAAATTCTTGTTCAATGATCTAGTCGCCCTGCTCAATATAGCTGCCATCGTATACGTGTCGAATGCGGCCTGCGTGATCCTGTGGAGGATAAACTGCTCGTCGACAATGCCTCGTCCGTACTTGATAAGGGAAGCTTCTATAGTTTGGCCAAAACTCTCCACGCTCTGTGTAATAGCAATTAACATATGTATATATTTTAATTAAATTAAAAAATTGATACTTGACATGTTTATCTTATACTAACCTTATAATTCATACGATATTTTTCTTTATGATATAAATAATATTTTTATAATTTTTTCTTTACCTTGGAGCAAAGCGCTGCACTCTCCGCCAATTTCGGATGCACCAAATGCGTAAAAGTAGGCGGTAAGCTTAAACCTATTGCTCTGGTCGCTCGTTTAGTAGCTTCTCCAAAGAGCAGACCCATATTTGCGCTGGGATTCTTGAAAGCTTTCTGCAGCTCTTTCAAGTGGCTACCAGCGTATTGAATTCCCGTAAGAGCTATAAACAAACGCAGAATGTCGTTTGTTCCCTCGAAAATTCGAAATATGCGCAAATCGCGCAATACGCGTTCCAGATTAGTGTCACGCATGTAACCCATTCCGCCTAAGGTCTGTATAGCCTCATCGCACACCCACCATGCAGACTCTGATGCAAAACACTGTAACAGGAAGTAATTACTCATCTTTTTATTGGAAACCGTTTGTATATTCATATATTCTGATGCACTGTAAGATACTTTGTATATTCATTTATTCTAAAGCATTGCAAAACATTTCTCGGTATTAATATAAACTTTTGTATTGTCTATAAAAATAGACCAAATGCATAATAAAAGAGGATTACCTTTGAAATAGCTGCTTCCAAGTGGTAGTCTTGACTTCCTTTATCCATATTGCCGGAAATCATATATGCGAGAGACTCAGTAATGTAATGTAGTATTGACATGCGCGCAATTTTTTCCTGTATAGTGCCATACTTATCCAGTGTATGACCGAATTGCACGCGTTGCGTCGCATGATTCACGGCTTTGTTGATGCAATAACGCATAGTGCCAGAGAGTGCCGCAGCCATACCGAATCTGCCGTTGTTCAAAATATTCATTGCAACCTTTTAAACGTAATAATAATTAGTATTCATAATAACAATTACGATAATAATTAATGCATATAAGTCACATGAAACTCGAGTTTGTTGCGCAAATTATAAGTTATTATTATGTGATAAATTTATGTGATAATTCTTTTGATTATATAAGTTTGAAAACTGAGATATCAGGAACTTTATCAAATAGACGATATGTGTGTAATTAATTATATAGAAAAAACAACGAAAATAAAAACTAATTGTGTTCAATTACAAATAGAAAAATATGAATTATTAATTTTTCTGCAAGTTTTTCTACCTTAAAGCCTTGACCCTCTTTGCCAATGACATTTTCCGCCGGTATCTTGACGTCCTCAAAGAATACCTCCGCCGTGTTACTACACTTGATGCCCATCTTGCTCTCCGGCGGTCCACTGGTGACACCGCCGAATCCTCTTTCAACGATGAAGGCGGTCATTTTGTTCTTCACTACGCCCGTATCCGGATCTTTCGTGGGCACTTGCGCGAACACAGTCATTATATTGGCGATACCGCCGTTCGATATCCAGATCTTGCTACCGTTTAGAACGTAATGCGACCCATCTGCGGATTTGACAGCGCGACAACGTATCGAACCGGCGTCGGAGCCAGAACTCGGCTCAGTTAAACAGAAGGCGGCGTATTCGCCGTTGCTAACTCTGGGCAAGTATTTGGCTTTTTGTTCCGGAGTGCCGAACAAAAGTATACCCTGAAACGCACACGCACAGTTAAATGTTATCAATGTGAGCGCAGCCAATGAATCATGTAATCGATTAATCATTAATGATCAATATACATAGTTGGCATTCCTACTGGGGTTCAAAATGAGGCTTTTAGTTAGTCCTTGTATTGGAAAAAATAAAACTAAAGCCCGCACACCAAAACCTATTGGAAACTGTAGAAAATTCCTATAGCACTCATCAGATCTCTAGTTTTGCAAGAAAGTGTAATTTTACTTTGAGTCCAATGCTCTGATGAGCGCCGAGAGTGATGCCCACGCCGAGGTCGTGGTAGCCGCATATTTCGACGCATCGGCTATACTGAGTGTTGGTCAGTCCCAAACCACCGTATTCTTGAGGCACTTGCAAAGCGAATGCTCCCAACTCCCAGAGCGCAGCTGCGGTTTTTTCGTCTAAACTCGCTTTCTGATCGTTTTTCGCTGGATCATTAATTTCCTATGAGAAGAAGAAAATCAGATCTATAATTTTACTTCCAATTTGATAGACGTTTGAAGAAACATTTACCTCATAGAACTTTTCCATAGGGTCGATCAGCATTTTGACTGTGTCGGTTTGTTCCTCAGTCATAGGTTCAGGAAAGGGAAATACTTGGCTCAATTGCAACTGTCCACGGAAGATATTCATAGTGAAGGATTGGGATTCTTTTATGGCGGCATTTTCCTGCGGTGCTTCCGCAGATTTGGTCTTCACAGCAGCCTGAGTAGCCAAACATCTGTGTAATTTGAGAATTGTTTTAAACAATTTCCACTGATAATAATTAAATTTAAACAACTTTTCTCAGTATTTCTTAGTACTATTAAAATATTGTTATAGTTATTCAGAAATTTTACATTTCTCACATATACTTGTTTGTGCAGTTTTAAAATTGCTATTTTTTTCCTGTAAAATTGTATTTATCTGTATAGAACATAATACACAATTATTTTTAATCGAATTTAAAAAAGACTTATATTTTAAAAATAACATACGGATATATATACACAAGTACATATAAATATATGCAAGGTGATAAGATCGAGAAAAGTATGTACGTAAGCGACAGGCCAAAGTCCATGACGTATCACGCACATAGATTTATAGTTAAAAATATCAGTGATACAAATTTAATCAACGTAGAATCAAAGTACACTACGAATGACATTAACGACAACGCATTTTACGAAAATCGCTTAAATTCTGAGAATTAAATCGTTTAATCTTTAATGTTATCATGCATAATTAAATTGCGTCGCATTAATTTCCATCGTAACTAGCTTATCTCTCGCATGCGCTACATTTCTCTAATTTCATTTTTCGAACTGTACTTTCATTTTACGAAAAGAAAGCATTGCAAAACTATTCATAAAAATGTTATCGCTTCATCAATTTTCATTCCAATGGAATTTCCAATTCACTGTGACTTCGTTTGAACACTGAGTTTGAACAAAAGACCATTGACAAAAGCAATTGACTCAACCTCAGGGAAGTAAATCAGAAGGAATTTGTCAGCTAACCGACACACTTTGCCAACAGTTCGATCGAAATTCGATAGCAACAGGTTGCTCGAGTCGGAACGAAAAAATGAACGACGATCGAAGCTTTACCTCGGTGCATTCCAAGACCCTAAGGACGTTTCAAGGGCCTTGTTAACATTCTTGGGTATCGAGAGAACTTTCACGATACGGAACATCTTTGGTGATGCAGCTACCACGGAACTCAAAATCGCACTCGTAAGCTGACACGCGAAATGTCGAATGCTGTAAAATGAAAAATACTTTCACTTTGCAAGAAATGCAGAATAAAATGGAATATTTCCAACACAAGAACCCACGTCACACACACACCTGACGTTCACACCGCCGTCGTATTACTAACGCACTCACTCGGTAGAAACATCTTTTATACGAGCAGTAATGCAAGAAGTAGGTTATAACGCGGACGGGTGGCGGTGAAATGACATATTTTTTTTGCTGAGTTCTTTTCCCTCGTTATTTCATAATTCCCGCCATGATTGTCAATATATTTATCAATAAACTTCAGCTTTTTTCTTATCTCTTTAAATTTTAAAAATTTATATTATTTCTGTATTTCGTGTGTACTTAATTAAGGTCTATCCAGATCCTCATTTTTATTACCACGAGGAAAATGAAGGATTCTGATTGGTTAATTTTCTTATACGTTGGTTGCTTTCCAACAAGAGATACAAGTATCATCCTCTTTCTTACTCACTAAATATGGAACAAAGATAGAATGATGTTTGTATCGACTTGTGTCTCTTGTTGGAAAGCAACCTTATGCATTATGCTTTTATGCAAGAGTGGTGCTCCCCGCTTTATTGGTCGAGACGATCTTGTGCTATGTATATGCGCCTATGTAAATTCGTCTGAATAGGCTTTTAGGCCTATTATCGCATT
This sequence comes from Odontomachus brunneus, assembly GCF_010583005.1. Classification (NCBI taxonomy): domain Eukaryota; kingdom Metazoa; phylum Arthropoda; class Insecta; order Hymenoptera; family Formicidae; genus Odontomachus; species Odontomachus brunneus. The sequence goes on from NW_022639453.1 coordinate 486,849, forward strand.
TGTTGCAAATGCTTTCTTGTCCAACAGCAGCCAATCAGCACGTTCGACGACTTGCAGGCGACAAATGAAGTATCGTTTTGAACGAATGACGGAAGAATACAATGGAATTTGGCCAATCAGAACCAGTACTGAAAATCTATAGTTTATATCACGTATACTATAGAATTTCAGCACTAGCAGTGAATTTCGGAACGCAGTCAGAGCGCTCAGTGAGCACTTGTGGTTTCGGATGTAGCTATTGGTAGTGCGCTTCTCTCTCTCTCTTTCTTGAACGAACGAACGCACTCGGTGTGATATGGCGGTAATTTACGTTAAACCACTGAGCGGTCATGATAACCGAGTAATGTGACGCGTGCCGCATGGACTTCTGCGGCGCCGTTCCAACGAAACTAAACTTCGGATACCTGCGGTATCCGGAAACTATGGGTTGAATAGTAAAGAACAAGCGTGCACACGTAAGTTGGAAATCGATGTTTGCAGTAACGCATCTACACTTGATAAGGTTATATAATGTAATTGTGGCTCGCAAGTCACGATTTTTTGCCCTTTCTTATCGAGATTTATGATTTTTGTTAATCAAAAGCCACAAACACGTAAACACATGTCTACACTTGGATTGATTCGCAATAAAAATCTGCGCACACTCTAATCTCGTTATAACTTATTGTGCATGAGGATATATGTAAATGTAAGAAGATTGAATGAATATTAATTTGTACATTGATTAATAAATGCAATAAAACACATGTCGCTCATATGAGTCTGAAAACTGATAGAGTTTCTATCAGTTTTCATTATGATCAGAGTGCTCTGATTGATGGTGAAGAAGTAAGAATGAAACAGTATTATCTCTTAACTATGTAAGCTGATAAAATGATAAAAGTTATGATAAATAGCTGTGCTTGATATCCTTGCTTGTATTTTTGCAGATAGAAAATGCTACAGCTAGCAGTATCTCTTTGGACACGATAGGAAATTGTTACAATTGGATATATTTCTTGCTGAATTCTAGTGTTCTTGAAAATTATTACTATGAGTAACATTACGTCAGAGGAGATTTCATTGAGATCGATTTTTAAACTCAACCATAATGACTTTAAAGAATTTATCTGTGGCTGGGGTGCTGCTGTCATCAATGTCACTGTTACCTTTCCAATCAATAAAATTATATTTAGACAGGTATGCATCACATGCAGATAATATCAATGAATGTATTCTTATAGTTGTGTTATGAATATGTAACTTATTATTATATCATTTTGAATATTGATAACAGGCCAAAAGAACTTATAAGAGTTAAGCGTTAAAAGGTTGTGCACAAAATATGGAAATATGATATTCTTATATACCACAAATCATCTTAATATTTGCATCAATAACTGTGACTAACTCTCATTTGCTGTTTTTCTCTCACCAGATGTAATATATTATTGTGTACATTGCATGCAAACATTTCAATCCTTCATTGGACCCTTTTTACATCTTTATACATATTTTGCACAATTTCTTAGTGCTCAGTTCTTATAGGCCTTTCGTTACAAAACTCTTTTGGATTATTGATGAGTCTTTCAATATATTCAATATATTAAATTTTTGTTCATTGATAACAAGTTTTTTGTTAATACAGATCCTGGAAGGAGTACCGGTGACTGCCGCAGTCGGACAGATGTCGCGGGAGGGGATACAACTACTGTATCGTGGAATTTTACCACCCCTGTGCCAAAAGACTCTGTCCGTCAGCGTGATGTTCAGCGTATACGAAGGATGCAAGCAAAGGCTCATTCTATTAACTGGAAGCCCCGTGTTAGCCCAAGTGATGGCAGCGAACGTGGCCGGCGCGACGGAGGCTCTCCTGATGCCATTCGAAAGAGTACAAACGCTGCTGCAAGACTGGCATTATCACGACAAGTTCAAGAATACATCGCACGCGTTTAAGCACCTGCTGACAAATTATGGGGTGACAGAGTGTTATCGTGGCTTCTTGCCCATTGTGTATAGAAACGGCCTGTCGAATCTCATGTTCTTCACATTGCGCGACCAATCAAAGATACTAATGGGCGGGCACGAGTCTCTGTTGACCAATTTTGTCAGTGGCGCGCTAATCGGTGGTTTCGTTAGCACGGTGTCGTATCCATTAAATGTAATCAAAATACACATGCAGACGAAGATAGGCGGCGACTTTGAGAGATTCTTGGCTGTCATGCGCGAGGTATATATTTCCAGAGATCGAAGTATAACGTATTTCTACAAGGGTGTGCATCTCAACTATATGAGGTCCTTCATCAGCTGGGGTGTGATAAATGCGTCATATGACTTCCTAAAGAAGATCTTTTTCTAGGTTGAATAATAGAATTTTATATTTATTTAGGAGATATATTCCCTCTCTCTTTGTTACACGACCTCTGCTGTATATATTAATTGGTATATTAGACAATGATAGGAGAGATTTTTCTGTTGTGTATGAGCGTCAAATCGCACATTTTTCCTGTCAACGGTATAAGCAGGATAGCACAGAAAAATAGTGTTTATTGTGGGAGCTTTACACAATGATACACACAATGATTAGGAAATGTTTTTAAATCTACTTTAATCGATCTATAATCGAGATAAAATCAAGGAAGAATTCTGTTTTACAAGGGAATTTATGAGTGATAGCTGCACTTGTGTAACTCAGTTAGAAAATCTGTCATAAAAGGAGTGTTTATAATTTGAAAACTAAGCGCTTCTGGACCAATGTTTATATAATCTTTTTTTATCTTTACAATGAGTAGAGTATGCTCTTAAAGTTTGTATATCTATTTCTGAAATACTCTGATACCTCTATAAATTGTAAAATGTATATAAAATGTAAAATTCTAAATCTACTTTGGATTATAGATCATTTGAGATAGACATTTAATGATATTAGCTGATCAAGTTATCTTGAATGAATACGACTGTGGTCATGTGATGAATTATAAAAGCTCACTGTCATTTCTTTCTGTCTGCAGAAAGACTGTATTATTTGTAAATATAGATGCAGTTAGTTATTTTTTTAAATTTTCGATTTAATTTTATCGTTATATAAATACACTTAGGGACTCTTTATACAGATTAAAATATGTGAATATTTTAGGAATATGTAATTAACAAGATAGGAAACAATTATGTGCAATTAGGTAGAAAAATTCTTGCCAATTATAAAGTGCTACCTAATTGTGATTCGATAAAAACACGTTTCCTGTTCTTATCTTAAGAATTATATATAATTCCATTGTTGTGAAATTCTGCAAATTTGTGAATGCTTAATAACTGATATATAACTAATATATGCAATGTTTAATATTACATAATCTATATGTGATATTATATTTTAATACAAAAATGTTCCAAGAACCTCTCACAATAATAGGAGTAATTACAGTATAATTAGGCAATTTGTTATTAAAATACAACACTATTTTTTCATATGTTATTAATTTTATATCAAATAGATAATGATGTATTGTTTTATTATATATGGCGCAGGAACAATTCGATTAACGGGACATGTTGCATAAGATATTGTTAATTACATCGTTTAATAAATCAATTTACAAGGAATGCAAGAAAAGAAATTCACACGCATACGAATGTTTTACAAATGATATTCTTCGTGGGATATTCACGCGCAGTTATGCAAAATACAATATACAATTCCGATAACAATCAGTGTTTTATTTCATTTCGATTCAGTTGCTGTGCTCTTCGACGTTAAACATATTTGTTCTTTCTTAATGATTTAGAAAAGTCAAGAACAGAAAAGGATCTCAAGTAGGTCGCGGGAAGATAACAATTTTTCTCGAGATCTAAAACGAAACTACGAACGCGCTAATTACGACCTCATCACTCAAACATAACTCATTAAAAATGAAATTCTAACGGAAACAAGTTATTCTTAAATAGAACCCGCCGCTCTGAACTCCGTCGCGAACGGGGTTGTCGCAGAAATAGGCAACATCGTGGCACCAAATTAACGCCGGGGGCGAGAGTGCTTTGATCCGCGCCTGACTTAACTCTCCACTTGTGCCCTGCGCGAATCGATGCGCGCCGCGGCTCTCGGCTGCGAGGTATATGTGGGTGCCGGTCGGCTCCAGCTTACACAGTTCGCTCTAGCCCGTGCCAGGTTCGGCGTTGTCCGCCGCCCGGAAGCGTCCCGTCTCGTCGGCTCGCGTCGCGTCCTCTCGGCCGGAGTCGTCGTCGATCAGCAGCGATATCCAGACTAAACGGGATCTCCAGCTGACCGTGTTGCACAGGTAGGACTGTAACCCGCCACCTGGAGCGGAATCACCGACCCGGGATCGCTTAACTCCGCCTGTGTGTCAACCCCCCGGGCAGTCGTGTTTCCTCGCGGTCGACGGGACTGGGACCGGTGTTGACAAATCAGTGTGAGTTATCGAATTTAGGTGAGTCGAGCGGGTCTCGTCGCCGTCACGAAGATGCATTCTCGCGAACGGACGACACGGGGGGAGAACGGACGCGTCGCGGTCGAAACTTTCGCCGAACTCGCGATTCGCCCTCTTCCTCGGGGAATTCGATCTCGGCGGTGTCACGAGTGCGCGAAGGGAAACATGAAAGATCGGCAAAAGATTATCGTGGGAGCGGGGAACGCGGGGAAGCTTCCCCGTGCGCACGACGTTGCAGCCTGAACTTCGAGGTCGCGAGTCAAATTCCACCGCGAGGGCTTCGATTCTCGATCCGCTGTCGGACACGCGAAGGACACTACCGCACTCGTCGACGTGGGGTAAGACTTCGGCGAAGCTGTGAGGATCATTTCCGCGTACCCTGCAGGTAGAATCGTACACTGAGAAAAGATACTTGAAGCTTGCTTGTGGGGCATGAAGCTTATTTCTGCGAAATCAAGTTTGTCTCTGTGAAATGAAGTTTATTTCTGTGAATGAACTTTATGTCCCACACAGATAAGTTTGCAGGCGTTCTTCTCTCGGTGCACCTCGGTGTCGTTCGATCGCGGCTTCCCAGTGCTGCTGCGGCTTTGCGAATCGCGTGATCGAGTACCTGGCGACTGCAGCTTGTCGTCTCTTTCTCTCTTCCTCTCTTTCTAACTATCGCACGGCTAACTTCGCGCGGCTGCTTCTCGACTGCAGGGAGAGCCATGAAGAAGCTCCGTCGAGGTCGTCGCGTCGTCGCAGCCGCTGCCGTCGTCGTCGTCACGAAGAACGGCCTCCCGGTGTCGCGATAGTGTGTGCGCGCCGATGTCGTCAGTGTTCGTGAGCCTCGTCGCCGAGGCTAGAAGCAGCAGTGTCATCACCACCGTCGCCAACGACGTCTCCACGCTCGAGGACACGCGCTCGAGGACACCCACTGATCGCGCACGAGAATAATGAGAATCAACGCGACGAAGATGACCACTCCGATCGAGGAGAAGATTGACCAGAAGCTGAAGGTTCGTAGCTTCTTTTCTTCCGTTGTTTCTTTCGTTAACTTCTTCAAGAGTACTGTGCGTGCACTCAGATTAATTTTCCTTCTCTGATTCGAATATGGTCGATAGGAATGTAACGAATATTGGTATAAATGCAAAACTCCACGAGAAAAAGAGGAAGCTCGTCACGTGACTGACAGATGAAATTAAATTATTTTCGTCAGATTTCGATAAATTTGCAAACAGCATAAATTTTTTAAAGACGTTTAAAAGAAATAGGACGCTTTAAGATATCATTCAATCATTTATTTATTATTTGGATTCTTTTCCAAGAGTGTTTTTGGCTGATTGCAGTTTATTTTACCATTTAGCGCACACTTGTATTGTTATGTCATTAATTTATCACACTGAAGAGATTAAAGAAGGGATCCAGAAGAAGAAGATGAATCTCTGTCATTCGTCTCTTATCCCCGCGAGTATCAATAATTATCATTCCACATTTGCATTCAGTCGCTCACGGCACGCGTGCATAATCCTGGCCGTGACACGCTTCGCCTGCATTCGCGCAATGCAGCGCAGATGTACGATGGGTATTCTGGGATGTCTGCACACAATCGGATGCATCGTTACTGCCCGGTGCATCCGCTTTCGCGAGGAGACATCGTGACGAGCTGGGTTAGCGATATCCTCCCTCTTTTCTTCTTTCTGTCGCGTTTCCTTTGATGTCCGTCGAAGTACAGTACGATCTCTTCGTTTCTTTTTCTGTTTTTGGTTCGCGCTCGCCCGGCTTGAGTGCTTTATTGACGTTGATCACGGGTTTCAGGTACGTTCGTGCTTACCGCTAGATACGCTATGCAGGCGGCGAACGCGATCCCGTGTTCTTGCATACGATAACGACGAGCGAAAGGTCAAGAGAGCCGTATACGGTGCATTACGGCCGAGCCACGCTGCACGTAATTCGCGACAGTTTGCACATTACCTCGAGTAGACGCACGCAATAGACGTCTGGCCAGACGACGTCGCCGGGATATCCTGTCATTTGCAGAGGATACTTTTGGACGTGTCGGGGTACACTCCGAGAAAAAGACATGGTGATGGCAACTATATAGGTGACAACTGTACGAGCTTCACATGTGAAATTAATGTATATAGTTTAAGAAACTATTTTGTAGTTTCTTGCAACTGTTATTGCAACTGAAGCCTTGGTTGCAGTAACTACAAGATAGTTTATTAAACTATACGACGGCTACTGAAAAATGTATGAGCAAAATCAATATTTTTGAACTGTTCAGTATGTTTATATGAGTTACACGATTTCTTTCTCATAATTCTCCTTATCCAATAGTTAATTTTATAATTTTAACAAACATATGAATTTTATCATGAAAAAAATTTAGTACTTTATTAAAAGTTGCATCAATATTTGTGAAAAGTCTCAAAATTCTATCTCCTACAACTTTTTTCTTTTTTCTCAAAGACGTCCAAAGGATATCTCCAAGACATCTTTTAGTAATTTGCGCTATCTGCGATAGGTTGCGATTCTATATACAAGACTCGTGTAGATGCCGCCTATACAGTTGCCATTAGCATGTTTTCCTCTGAGTGTACTATTACCGCGGAGCACTCGGGAGCGATTGGAAATTAATGGCTCTTTCTAATCACGGAAGGCGCTTCCCGTTCAATCGACCTTCTCGGTGTTTGGCTTCCGTCAGAATTCGATCGGACAAGAGCGCGATTTGCCTGACGGCCTGGAGATCCAAAAGTCGGAAAATCCGAAGGTGTAAATCTTGCCGACCGCGATTTTCCAGGACAGCGCGCATCCTCGTTCGACGCCTCTCGCGCGATTTTTCATATCACCTCGCGGGAATTCGAACTGCCGCTGCCGGCGTGTTTCATCATTCCCGATGAAATTCCCGACAGGCGCGGCAGGTGCAGGAAATGTTTCCGATCGAACCGTATAACGCCGTTAATCTGGCCTGAACGACCGACAATTCGCCGATTGTCTGTGAAAAGTGAGGAAAGTTTCTCGCCGACCGGCGAGCCGGGCTCGCTCGTCGTTGTTTTCGCGGAGCGTCCTTCGCAATCGATCGCGGTTCAATCGATTTCCCGTTTCCTCCTAAATCGCAGCATTAGCTGCGACACGGACATGGTGGATATAGTTGACTTGGGATCAACGCCAACCGAATCGACCCGGTTAGACCCTGCCCGTAAACGTCGGTCGGAGTAGAGTAAAATTCAAGTGATTCCCTTGTCAGCTTCGAATGTGGCGGAAGCAGAAAGAGAACACGCGAGAAAGAATTCAGCGTTCGTGGCAGCGAAAGAATACGCGGAGTCGCTTTTGCATTAAAAATACGCATTAATATCGTATTACATCGGTGCTTGACACTCGCTTTTACTTCTCTGAGAAAACTGCGATATTATTGCACTAGAGGTTTCGCGAAAACAACAATAGCTCTGGTTATGACACAATGAAGTTCATGTTATACAACCACGTAACCGTGTATTCCGCTTGTTTTTCCAGGGTAAAGAGAGAAAGATGGAGAACAAAACAAAGAGAAAACAGTACGAATGACATCGATTATTTTCGCGCTGCTACGTCGAGCGGACATTGAAGATTACTATTATAGAAAGATCGAAGGAGTAACGAGAGAGAACGGTGGCGCGATACACGATGATATTCAGCACGCCGGATGCCTCGAAAAGCGCAATGCAACGATAACGCGACAGTATCCGCTATCGAAATTGGTCGCGCCAATCGCTCCTTTGCTGTTCAATTTTGCACAACATGCGGAATCTGGAAATCTGCTCGTTCTCGCGCAGCCATCGACACGGCGTCTGGAGAATAGTCAGTTGCGTTCGCATTTTAATGATCGGATTGACATGGAATTAGTTGAAACAGTAGCACATTGTTAATTGACTGATTGTTAATAATAGATAACCTAGCTTCGTTTTGTTAAAAGTCTAGAATCGATTTTGTTAAAAACCTAGAATCCGTTTTGTAAAAAACCTAAAATCCGTTTTGTTAAAAATATACGGCGTTAAATGTGTAACAAGAGCACGATTGGGAATGTCTTCACGAGAATATCACGCCACGTCCCGCTTCGCTGATTTAATGACCCGAAAATCTCGTTTATCGGTCACGTTCCGATTGTCGCTCGAGGGTTCTGGGTAGTTTATAGGCATGAATCAAAAGAGTTTCTCTGGAATTTTTTTCACAAAGAAATTATTAGACAAACATTGGTTTTACCTTTTTATTAATGTTTTTATTAAACTTTGAGCAAATTATGATTTTTTTTATAATCTTCCTTTTCTCCACTACATATACTTAATTTTATAACTTCAACAAACAAGAATTTTGTCACGAAAAAAATTCAATATTTTATTAAAAGTTGCATTAATATCTATGGAAACTTTCAAAATTTTATTGCCTATAACTTTTTTTTTAATTCAAGGAAAAATGCATTTTTCAATACTCTACAATGAAAGAAAAAATATCTAAGAAATAACAATTATTTATTTGGTGAGTACACACTGTGACATCACATATTTACTTATACTATAAAACATCTTTTTCAAATAAGCAAATATACATTCTTGAGACTTTAAAAAATCTTATTTTTTTATGAAAGCAGTTATTTATCCTATTTAAATGAAAGAATCTAGATTTAAATATGTATGCTGTTAATATATTCACTCTTTTCCTTTTTCTTCTTCTAAATAAATATTTATTAATTTTTAGATTTTTTTACTCTCAGTGCAGGTCAAAAGAAACTTCTTTAATTTATGTCGACAAATTACCCAGAGCCTTTAATACACGCTCTCGCCATCCCCGTGCGTTTGTCTGTCCGGATCGGCCAATTTAGCGATGTCTCTCGCGGCCAATCGAGCGTGATTCTCTCTGACAGAATGCTCGCGGAATCGATTCTTCACGTTCGCGACACGCTCGAGACATGCTCGTTTAGTTACTTTACACGTGTCGACGGAATCGAGTTTTCATATTCATGGCATGCAAATTGCCATGAAATTGCGTTTACGTTTACGAAAACCTTACCCGTATTTTATCCCGACCGGCCGTCTGAAATGTATGTTCCGATGCAAATATGAGAGAATTTCGTCGAAACTTCCGCGAAACGTGCGACCAGCCTTTGATATTTTCGCGTTTGCTCGAGAGAAATCGACTTCACGTCGCGAGCCGGTCAAGGAACTCGCGGCGGAAAAGTCCCCGCGTACATACCATACACGCGGTGTCACGATATAATCTGTAAATAACGCCCGCTCCGAAGATTCCCCGATAATTCGGTTAGTTTTTTTCTTCCCACTTCTTTCTGCCGTTTATAGCCGTTATCGCCGGGAAAGGAACAGCGGAATTGGATCGTGACCGTGTGATTTAGCGAGGTCTTGGCTCGCGCGCGCGTTGAAGATGGAAAAATCGATTAATTAAACGAAACGAGTTGCCGCCATTGTCGGAAAAATTCACGCTGGGTATTCCGCGCATTGAACGTACGGACGAGCAATGTGGTTATTATCGAGCCATTACGGCCAGTCAACAAATACGAATTAATTATACGACCCATTACAGCGCCCTGCGAGTCAAATGTAACGGGTGGGTCGTATCGTCCGACGAGTTCAGCGGAGGCTGACGTAATGACGAATAACTTCGTTGGTGATAATCAGGCATGATCGCCGTAAAACTCCCGATAAAACGCGGACATTCAATTAAGAATTTATTTACGGGCCGAAACGGTCGTTCAGGCCTCATGCATAAATGTATGTTTTCGCTATGCGATGCCTTTCCGGGCGCGGTGCGCGATCAGTCAATATGCAGGCTTCTCATTAGTATCGGAACGACGGCAGGCTCGTTTTCTTTAATCTTCAGAGTACTTCCGTATCGAGAGCTTCTTAGAAGTCCGGAGTAGCTTCCGTTCTTCTTGACCTGGTGACCTTTTACCTCGCGAACAAAATGCACAAAAATGGCCAGTAAGAACCTAAAACATAGCCAGTATTGCGGCTACATAAATTTATTGTATAAATTTATTGACATCGTAAAACTGACAGAACGTAAACTTAAGACAAACTCGGCTGGTTGGGCCTTTATTGATCATTTTTATGCATTTTGTTCGTTTGTTATATTTCTAGAGCCAATAATCTTATAAAATTTCTCTCGCCTTCTTTGGTTCGACTCTGAATAAAATCTTCTGAATAAAATTTAATAAAATCGTAGAAAATTTCTATTTTCTGCAAAACTCTTTTATTTTTATTTCTAAAAATTTAAAATTTACTTTTTCTCAGCAGCAGTCAATATTTGTATCAAATTTATTTTTTTCTATTTGAAAAATTGCTGACACAGTGCAGTCGTGTGCAAATACCACAATCGATCCAACCATGAATTGCGCTCGCGTTAATGTTAATGAAGTCTGCGAATTGAGATAATGCATTTAGCGAACGTTTTTTGTCAACTGGAATTTATTGCCGGCAGGTACGGACGGGGATGGTGACGGTCAGCGACGGGAAGAGCAAGCCCGTACCGATGCGCTTGCACCTGTCTATGGAGGTACTGAAGCTCCAAAGAGAAGATCTGGAGGTAAAGTGCCGGTCGCGTTATTCATGAGGCTTGTCGTTTTTGACCGATTGCGTCGCCGACACGCCGGTGTCTTATCGATCGGTACGTTTATGAAACGTGTCAAAGACAAGAATGCATTTTTAGCAGGCAGCGAATCACAATAAGCCACCTTTGGATGCGAAGGAGCGCATGGTGCAGATCACCAGGTCAAAGATCGGGGGTCTGGGGCTCAGTATAAAAGGCGGAGCGGAACATAAGCTTCCAGTGCTCATATCCAGGATCTATAAGGGTCAGGCGGCCGATCAGTGCGGCCAGCTTTTTGTAGGGGACGCAATTATCAAAGGTATTTCACAGGAGCTGTTGCATACACGTGTATTCGCTGGTGTAGATTATTAACTCACGTCAAAACGTTCGGTTTGGCCTCGTCTCTCAGCTGAATTCCTCCTAAATCATATTATTTTGATCGAACGCTGCGATATATCTCATTAGAGAGCACTCGTTTCTCGTTTATTCATACCGATCCCGACGTGACATGACATTGACAGTTTAGCGATAGTTGGGCGGTACAGTTAATGAGTATTGATTTCGATTCCTACTTCTGCCAGTAGCTGCCTCCTATTGAAACAAAGTTGATATCAGCAACGTTCCGTATTATTCATGTAACAATCGCGACTACCTTACTATCACAACACTACTCTTTGTCCGTAACAATATTGGGAATTTATTAAAATTACGTGATCCGTGCGATGAACTCGTAGTGAACGGGGAGTACATCACGGCGTGCAATCACGACGACGCTGTTAATATCTTGAGGAACGCCGGCGACATAGTGGTTCTAACGGTCAAGCATTATCGAGCCGCCAAGCCGTTTCTGCAGAAGAATGGTATGTTTGTACATTGTCCCGAAAATAGGATCCATGCAAAACAACGATTTCACAGTGCGCTGACATTCTCATATCTATCGACAGACAAAGAAGAGAAACTCGATAACGTCGCAAATGCGGAAGACGGATGGATATCGCCCAATAGGCAAGGCAGTCCTCGATGCAGCCACAGTCGACAGAGCTCGAACGCATCTTCCACTTCGATGCAGTATAAGAGATGGGTGGACGTCATTACAGGTAGCTAACTTATTTGCGAATATGACATTAAGTTTAACTCACAGAAATTAAACTTTATTAAATATGTGTAGCTCATATAATAATGCATTGACTGTTTTAACATTATGTTGCAGTTCCGTTGATGATGGCATACGTGACGAGATACATATTCGGCACGGACAAGTTGAGGAGAAACGCATTCGAAGTGAGAGGTCTCAATGGGGCGCGCACGGGCGTGATACATTGCGACGACAGTGCTATTCTCAGTCAATGGTTGAAATATATAACTGATAACATTACAGGATTGACGCACTTGCAGGTGATATAATTAATCACACGATCGATCGTGCGATGTATCGTCGTGTGCTCTATTCGTCTGGAATTCTGTCGATGAATCCGCGATAACTATGTAGCACTTTGTAGGTTAAATTCGTGACTGATTTTAGATGAAACTGTATAATCGTAATTTCGGCGTCGGCGAGCGTATAGAGTATATGGGCTGGGTGAACGAGGCGGTAAGCAATAGCAATCAACCGTGGCAGAGTTACAGACCGAGATTTTTAGCTTTGAAAGGACCTGATTTGTTGTTGTTCGAGACACCGCCTGTAAGGATCTGCTTCACTCTTTATCGCATAGTTCAAGTCTTTGAAGTGATTGTCAGCTCGCTTTATTATTACTAATATCGTTTCTTGCTTCCAGTGCAATATAGGCGATTGGTCACGCTGCGCATTGACTTTCAAAGTTTACCAGACGATGTTTCGCGTGATGCGAGAGTCGGAGAACGTGGACGAGAGGCAGCATTGCTTCCTGGCGCAAAGTCCGGGGAAACCGCCGCGATACTTGAGCGTTGAGACTAGACAAGAGTTGCTGCGGGTCGAGGCGGCCTGGCACACCGCTATATGTTCGGCTGTCACGCATTTAAAGGTGAATACGTGATCCGTTGAATTCGCGCCTCTGTGAAGTATCGTACTCTAACGTGCATTTTTGCCTGTTGTTACAGAGCAAAACATTCCCAGTAACGTTCAACAGCAGAACCGCCGGTCTAACGTTGGAGTGGACTCAAGGATTCACGTTGTCTTACGAAGGAATCGGAGAGATCGCGTGGCGTTACAAGTTCTCGCAACTGAGAGGATCCAGCGACGACGGTAAGAGCAGGCTCAAATTGCACTTCCAAGAACCGGACAGCATCACTATCGAAACAAAGGTAAACTCACATTCTGTGATAAAATTGAAAATTTCTGTTGTGGCGTTGCTTTAACAATTTTTTCTTCACGTTTTGTTCAACAGGAATTGGAGTGTTCCCAGTTGCAAAACTTGTTGTTCTGCATGCATGCGTTTCTGACGGCGAAGGTAGCCGCGGTAGACCCCACATTTTTAACGTCGACCACTCCGTAAAGAGATGTAACATAGATATAATATTGAACGTTATTGCCGACGAATTACCAAGTGGATCAGATCTTGTGTTCTGTTGTCGTTGTGTACGGATTAGATAGAGCGTGTGCGCTAAAAAAAGAAGAGAAGTCTGCCGCGTGGCGGAGGTGAAAGGTGACAGGAACTAGTCAATATATCCAAAAGGTATTTTTATCGTTTACATATAAAATCACGCAAAGCGGTACTACTTTACTCATCCTACCAAGCCAATTTCACTAGTACGTATATGAACCTAACGGCTATCATAGTATTGTACGCATCTAGATAAGAATTCGCCGGAGTTTCTAGGGCAGCGACAGCGTGCGGCATCTATGGATGATCGCCCGACGACGATGCGATTACATTGTTTATTCTTTTGCTACACGTATTTTGTGTCTTTTTTTTAATCATTTTTGAGAGACACAATCTCGTATATCTACGATTTTATACGTATTTAGTATGTAGCGAATCACACACGCTGTGGATATACTTCAATGCGAAATACCCTTTTTGCAGACGTATCTCTCTTGGTTTTGCGCTTTGGTTGATATATCGTATGTCTGAGATTATAGAGATTTACAGACGACCAATGCGCCGGTTCATGATTTTTAAGTTACGATGACGAATCGGTTCTCTTTCTCTCTTTGTTTCTTTTTTAGTTATAAGAGATTATTTATGTACACCTTAAGTATTGTATTGCATACCGTACATATATATCAGGTGCCTTAAAAACCATGAACAAGGAGTAGCTAAATTAACGGAGGCATCAAAATTTCCGTTTCAGCGAGGAGAATCATCGCGCATCCATACTTAGAGTATCGATGGAAGAACATCGTTGCAGTTCAATAAAAAAATTTTTGATTTGCGTTTTAAGGATACTTTGGAGTGCGAATGAATTGGAAAAAAAAAACAGTATTGATTCGTCCAATGCGATAAAACGTTGAGGAAGTAACAAGTTATACAGCCCTATAGCAATAAAACTGTAATCTACAATTAGATGGCTCACACTCTTGAACGTAACTCAGATATCGAAATAGTTTGTTTATCGATTCAGTATTATCGATGGGGGCAATGATAAGTTCTACAAAATAAGGGTGAGCGCCATCAACATCGAGCTAATTGCTGAAACACTCGTGAACGTTAACGTACTTTCCCGTATTATTAAGCGCGACTGCTTTTACTTATCATTTAACCAGTAATTCACGAAATTCGTTCGCATGGATAATTCCGATATAATTGTGACAAAGCCTCGCGATGCACCGAAAGCTTATTTGATACTTAATGGATATTGAATCACGTCACTCGCGTTCCAACAGGTCTATAGTGTGTCTTCAGAAAGTGTACCAATTATATCTTTCCAATCATTAGCTGTAGTGACTTAGAATTAACATCTGTATATTGAGTATCTTATCTTGGTTCGCAATTAGATGTAAAGCAATAAATCCATAATGAACGAACAACTAGGACAAACGCAAGGATAAGGCGGTAGAATATAAACGTATTATAACAGAACTGCGTATACAGTAATAAGTATGAGAGCCGAAAGAATATCATTATCGATAGCATCCGCAAGAATGTTGCACGTTTTCCAATGTCAGCCTAATAATTCTCCTTCATGGATGTATTGTGACACATAGATAACGCGAAACTTTAACTTTAAATTTTAACGTCGAGGAGACCGTCGCGGCTTTTGGTTTCTATCGTGTATCCTGAGAGTCTACGGTTACTCGTAGAAAGTGCCTACAAAGTAACATAGAGAATGTAAAAAAAAAAGAAGAAAATCCGCTTCTGTTATATTAAAGCGTGGTCTAATGCCGATTGTACTTTTCTAGTCTAAAGCGTGTCAGAGAGTTACGCGATACTATGGCCAAGGCGTTTCATATCGCTCATCTCTCGACCGCGAGATCCTAAATTCTCATTCAGTGATAGAGAAGAAAAATAAAAAAGAGAATATCGTCATTTCGATGCATCCGTTGCCGTCATTGTATGAACAACATGTATCGCGTGAAAATGTATCTGTCTGCATATTTCTGAATTTTATTCATCTCAGATCGACATAATAGATATAATGTAGTGTAGTGTAATAAGAAATTAAACAATATACATATACTCGCTCTTGAATTTGAACGCAGAGTGATTTCAACGATAAGCATATTGAATTTACGTTTCCGTTTAAACAAAGTTTGATTAAAATCAATCGAGAAATAAGATTTAGTTATTTACCATTTACACTCTCGACGCTTAATTCATTGCAATTATTTAATCTTTAATAAAAGAATATTTTTCTTTTTATAATATGATTTCGTTGGGAACCTCTACGTTTAAAACTGGGAGCTTATCAAGAACTGCACAATTATATTACATAGATAAGTTAGTTAAGGAAGTATGGAATGAAGCTGAACAAATCTAAAGCGCAATTAGGTCTAGATTATATTTGTCGAAATTGTAGGTCTTCTTTCTTTCTTTCTACACAGTTGACTGTTAGAGGAACTTAAACATGATACGTTTATATTTTGTTGATGCTTACAAATTATCGTTTATTTATTGCGTATCTTACATTTGTTAAATTAAAGATTCTTAATTAAACATTTTAATTACTATGTAATCAGACTTGTGTGAATTAATTTATTAATTTATCAATATATTACATATATATCAATAATACATATATATTTATTTATTTTTTTCAAACGATTCGTTTGTACTACTCTCCAAGAATTCAGCTCATTCCATGAGTTATGCAATAGAATAGTTGTATATAGCATACTTGGGCTGCAAACTCGCTGAATATTTGATTACTTTCGCTAAGCGTCCGCAATTCTCGTTCTCATATATTCTACTCAGATTCATTTACCAAATTCATATTTCTTTCTTCCTTCGTGATTCGTGCATATCAGTACGAGGTGGAAGAGCGAGCTCGCGGCGCCGGCTAACATCAACATCGGAATCTTATACTTCGAAATATAGTTTATCTGTTATAATGTCTATCCCCCATTGACAATATGTTCTAAAATATATCATTGTTAGAAGTTACAAATCCTACGCGTCTCTTTGTTATCACCTGCCTTTCTTCTTAAGGGGATATACTTGAAAATTTTATCGACAAAATACTGACATTTTTCTGCAAAGTTTACACGTATTAGTTGCACATTATTACAATCAGGCGTAAAGTTTAAAAGAAGAATATGACGTAAACCTTGTAGGAAAGTTAATATTTTGTCGGTAGTTTTCAAATATGGCATCCCCTTAATTGTCTGTATCTCTTCTTTTTGCCATATCTTTTTGGAATTCACGTACAGATATCACTGCTTCTGTTATATTTGTACACATATGAATACACATAACAATATGGGATGAAATAATTCTGCACAAGCAAGCGTCATAGCATTGTGTAAAATAAAAGAATTATTATTAGACATTAACGTTCACTACAAACTATTCTCCTTATCATCATTATCATCATCATCATTATCATCATCATCATTATTATCATTATCATCATTGGTGTCTTGTATGCATTCGGATGCATTGTCCAAAGCTTTCACAAGAGTTTCGAGCAATTGATCTTTGTATTCTGACATTAATTTTACTCCATAATTATGGAACTCCATCTCCTCCTTCTCCAATGAATATTGCACTACAGACCACATAATGTTTCTAAATTTTAAGAGTACGTCAGCGGTTCTGAAAGATACAAATGATCTATGCAAATTGGCATATACTAAAAAGAGATGAATAAAAACAGATAGGTACTTACCTTTTGTCGCAAGAGAAGTTTAAAGTATCATCTTTGTTAACATTAATTTTTAATTCTATCTTATCATCTCGCTGAAATTCAAAGTATATTATAATTATGCACACATAAAATGTTCACTATATGAAAACAGCGCTAAGTAACAAATTTTAATTTTTATTAATTTGAATTACCTCATAACATTGAATTTCTTGTTGATTAAAGAGTAATATCGTTAAAGGCGATATCATACTAGTTTCCCGAATAATCATGCGTTTACACATGTCATCGTGCTCACTGCGGAAATACGTCAAATATGAACTTGGCCAAATCTTGCGCTTATAATTGACACTGTCTCCCGAAATGAGGGCTTTAATTTTGCCTCTGTAAAAATACGATTCCATTAATCATAATATATTATCTGCGCATTTAAGGATGCACGTGTGTATGTGCATATTATGTGTAATTTTCTTACACTCGCAGCTCGTTTATGCCCGTCCTTAATATTCCTTTCTTTAATCCTACATTCTTATGTTCGATCAACTGCTGTGTAGCAGCGTATATTATAGCTTTAACTAACTCGTCCTTATCTTCAAACTTATTTGCCGCATTATCAAAATCGTTATACATATGCGTATTGTTCAATAGGCGACATAAGACCATCTGTCGAAGAAATAGATCTCGTGTCACTGTAAAAAATCACGAATTTTTTGCAACATCTAAATAGGAAGACCCACGACAATAAAATGAAGAATTTGCTAAATTGTTCACATAAATCTTCATTCTATGAACTTTTTTAAAGTTCATAGGATCAAAAAAATTGTAAAATTTTATTCGATTATGAGATATAAAATTCTTTATATGCGAAAATGTTTTCACAAAAAAGGAATGATTTTTAACAAAGACACCGAAGTTATAAGAGTTAGAGGCTGGTAGCAATGTGCAAGATTGAGTAAGTTGTTGCGTGAGTAATACCACTTACTAGACAATAATTTCATTTTGTTTTGCCGGAGATGCATCTTTCGGCAAAATTTAACTGCTAAACGATGTCTTTTAATAGAATACGTGCTCCACGCTTTAAAAATCCGCGATATCGCGAGGTGATCGCTTGATGGATGATATATCATTTTATTCTTTCTATTTTTAGTTTTCTCGACTAGTTCTTCGGAGAAGCCACTTTCTTCGCCGGAAAAGACGTTCGCTATGGTTACAACGGGATGTACGCATCTATTGCAAAAATAAACATTGTTAACGAAACGATCGAAAGACCATGATTGGCGAGTACGCAAAATGTATCATTGATTGAACTCACTTGAAAATAGCGGAATATACCAATGCTTTGCTGAACCTAGGATGCGTTGTAAATACTGTCATCCGTTTACCCAAAGCTGTGAGATTCTCATCTTTGTCTAGAATTCCATTGTTTATCAGATACTCCACTCCTTTCTGTATTTTATTCGGAGCAGGCGGTTCAATTAAGTTACTGAAAAAGATCTTCATATTTTCGTCTGTATACGATTTACACTCGAGAATTGTCTTCTCCAATGAACTAGACAATATCTGCGCAGTCGGGTACTCCTCTAAGTTGTCATATTCTGTTCTTTTAATTAAATGATAACTCTCGCCTGGTTTCATTCGGCCAGCTCTTCCTTTTCTGTATAAAGACAAGCGCGACTTTATACGATGTGTGGTGTAAATAAATTCATAAAAATTATGTAATTATTACTTTTTTTTTTATAAAATCAACGCTATGTCGATGCAAAAGCTTTATCATTTATTAAATACTTATAGAAAGTTTGAGAGTATTGAAAGAAAAATAGAAAGTTCTCATTAGATGCCTAAAAAAACCGAATTAATATTGTTTATTTTAATCGTAAAAATTATTAATTTATCGAAATGGATAGTTTTATTTTTTAATTTATTTGACACGACAAACTTTTTGTAACAATTTAATATTATAAAAATAATATTATGTGAATACCTCTGCTGAATGTTCGCCTTAGTGATCCAATCGTTGTGCAAACACAACATATCTTTTGCATCGTTCCATTTTACTACTCTGCGTATAGCGGAATCCACAACGTAACACACGTCGGGTATGGTAATGCCAGTCTCGGCGATATTCGTAGCCAGAATAATCTTGCGCGTGTCCTTAGGCACTTCCTGAAAAATTCTGCGCTGTGCGTCATGCGTCTGCCTGGAGTGAATTGTCAGGATCAATTGCTTTTGTGTACTAAGCGGCTCATCCTCGAACATCTTCTGAACTTGCATAATTTCAGACCATCCTGGCAAGAAGCACAGGATAGCGCCGTACGGTTTATTCGCGGAAATCCACTTTATAATCTGCACTATATTTATGAAGTCGGTCAAGACTGGTAAATCGTTCAATATAGGTGCTTCAGGGCGAAACTGATACGCATATGGTCTATATTTGTTAAAATTCGGCAGGTTCTTAATATCCTCCATAAAATTCACTTCTACAGGATATACTCTACCAGGCACCTTGATAGTGGCGCAATTGAAGTACTTTTGAAACAAATGCGCCTTTATAGTCGCCGACATGATCAGAAGCTTCAATTCAGGATTCAGATTGAGCGCTCTTTTCAGCAAGATCATCAGTATGTCGGTATCGATAGAGCGTTCATGCGCCTCGTCCAGGATCACGTGCGAGCATCCTACTAAACTAGGAGAGCACTGTAACTTTCTCAGCAGTATACCCGTGCTGCAGTAGACTATTCTGCCGGATTCCTGCGGCGTCACATTCTCTAGTCTCACTTGATAACCAACGACATCGCCCAAGATCTCTGATCTTTCGTTCGCAACACGATCCGCCAGAGAGATTGCCGAAATCTTACGCGGTTGTGACACTAAGATATTACACTTGACGGCGTTTCCACTACGTGCGTAACTATCCAGTATAAACTGAGGAACTTGGGTACTTTTGCCGCATCCTGTATCCCCTTCTATCAATAAAATTTTATTTTCGGCTAACATAGAAAGAATCTTATCCCTATAAAATAAGCAAATTAAAATAACGCATATCTAAATATATTTACAATGCAATTATTATACTACAAGATGTATGAGCCAAACAGATTGCATAAATCTTACCTAAACTGGAAAATCGGTAGATCAGTATGTCGTGTATGTTTCTCTATCAATCTAGATTGCAATGTCATATTACGATGTTTATAGTTTGTTTTTATATTTGAGTCAAGAGGTCCGAAAGCATCATAGTCAGACATGGTTGCGCTCCAATTGCATGAATAAGTAGTAGTAGAATTGTCCAGTCTTGGGATATCTATTTTCTGGATATATTACGAATGGGTATGTTAATTTAATAAAAAATTATACAACAGATATACTTGACAGATAAATCCCAAGTCGGTGAAATATTTATATATTAAAAATTTTAATGCAGGCGATTACCATTTTGTAAGTCTTGATTAAGCTTTCCATGTTGTCCAAAATTTCAGGAGCAATGCTTAATTCGTGAGTCTTCAATTGCATATTCTGTATTTGTTTCTTAGTATACAGAATCGGTTTGCCGTTCATTAACTTGTGATTTGTTTCTAACCACTCTAAACATTTCAGAGCTGCGATATTACTAGCTACTGTCTTTCTCTTACTGACTCCGTTGAAAGACATATTTTCTGGCCACTTGATATTATAAGTAAATTTCCATAGTTGTGATTTAGGGTCTGCATTACAGCTCGAAGTTAAAAGCGTTTGATCATTTAGTTCTTGGCATACTATCCTGTAAATTTCTAGCAAAGAATTCTTTGGCTGTTGGTATATCCGTTCCAATTCTGAAATTATCAGAAATTTGGGATCCCATCACAAAATCAAATAAATTAACAAATAATTGAAAATGCTATAGAAATGCTTATAACATAGGAAATAATTGTTTTACACATGATCTATATGATTTATATAATATTATCTTCAAAATAAATGAAACTAATAATAAATATGACATGAATAAAAATAAATGAGCAATAATAAAATAATATTAAGTAACATTTAATAAGAAATAATAAAGAATAATATTGTATACAAGACACATTTGGCCATTCTCTAGATCAAAAGTTATTAAAGATTTTCAATCAGGTGCATTCATTTCTATGTAAGTATAACTACATTGAATTGAATGCATCTAGTCAAACATTTTTTTACTCTCAATCTAGAAAATAGCCAAGCATATCTAAATCCTGGTGTATAGCTGTCTTAACTACAAGTATTCTATCTCTAACTTATGATTCTTAATTATATTATACATTATAAAGAAGTTTCTTTAAAATTATAATTTTTAAAAGGAAAGTTTCACACATATACATACTTTTATATGTTAGGACATTCTTCCTAAATTTATTGGATGTAACTTTTTTAATTTGTTCCTTATTGTACATATCATTGGTTAGGCTAGTGGTACTTTGCTGTTAATGAAAATTTTTGATGTTATCTCCCTCTAGTAATACAATTGTACATATAATTATACATACATATATATATATATATATATATATATATATATATATATATATAATATACAAAAATATAATTATTAAATAATTCTTACTTCTACATTTTCTAATTTTTGTATCTAAACTATATTTATCACATCCTCAAATCTAAAATCTTTTACCTGTGATATAGAAATAAATATTTTTCATTTAGAAGAAACTATCTTCAAGCAATTTAGAAAGATGCATCTTTAAACATACCTTGGTTAAATGCACATTATCTTCTTTCATAGAAATACAATATTGCATTGCACTATGTACATTTGTGGATTTAATTACATTTTTATAAAAATATGACACGCAATATTGTTGAATACTGTAAGAGAATTTTGATCATATGATAAGCATTATAAGATGTATTGTACAGTAAAAAGAACTTTGCAAGCACATGCTAGCTTACATACCATTTATATGCTGATCTGTGCCCAGTGAATATTAAACATGTTCCTGACATTGCATGTGTGTGTTTTAATATGTTGCAGCTGATAAACAAAATATATAATTTATACAATTATATATACATATATCATGCTTGTTCTTAAAAAAATTAATTTCTATAGTCTATTAAGTAACCACTTAATTTAAAAAAGATACGAAATTAAATAAAAAATAATGAATAGTACTAACTTAATCGTTGTTTAAGTTAGGTTTTAGGTTAGATTCAATCTCTAGATTGCAATTTATATATTGACTTAGATTAATACTCACTTAAAATTACAACAGAAACTATGAATGGAATTATATTTAATGTTTGTAGTAGTATTATATATTTTCCAAACAAATGTTTGTTAATTTCGTTTTTATACAAGAACCAGTTTACGCGACCTCTCGTCCGGTCACACAACAGAAGTATAAAATAATAGTTTATACAGATTCTAGTTTAAATTAGTATAAATAGATAAATGTAGAAACTGAGATAAATTACATATATGCTAAAAAATAATTAACATGATTTGAGAAGTTTTGTTTTTTCAATGGTTTAAATATTAATTTTTAGTTGGTATTTTTACTGTTGAGTTTTACTTGTTTTACATCAATCAAAGCACTAACAATAAAATTAAATAAATAATTTGCTATATTATTTAATTTTTAAAATCATTCCGAAGTTATATACGGACGAGGTTTACACCGCTTAAAAACACTTCCTCTTTAATTTACATATAGGCGCGATTTTGCATATCAGCGAATTATTTTGCTAATCCAAATAGTGTTCTTCTAACTTTAATCAAATATAGAGAATCAAGAAATCGATTGTATAAGAATCATTATGGAATGAATAAAAAACTTAAAGTTCCTTCTTTAAAACGTATTTATCGAATTTTTTACAAAAGTAATTGTTTGATGTAAAATATACAAGGTTAAAAATTAATGCGCTCACCACTTTCCGTTTAATTCGATATATTTTGCTAAAATAACGTCAAGACGATAATAATAGTGACAAAACTAAAGATTTAAAGCTTTAAAATACTTTTTGAACCACATCGATATCATCATGTTTAACAAGGTTAGAGCTTGTTGAATTTTTGGTCTTTCTTTTTAGCTAACTGCAGAACTGGTGCAACAAGTTAAAGTGAGACAAGTATATTTTTTCTTACTCTAATGGCTCCTGCACACAGGCAAGCATTACCGCGTCCTGTGTGCAGGAGCCATAACTTATTGCACCAGTTCAACAGTGCAGCTGAAAAGAACAGACCATTTGTCTTATCAGGGCCCTTATGGCTTCTGCACACAGGACGCGATAATACTTGCCGCGTGGTGGAAGTTCGCGCGACAGCCAATCAATATGCTGCTTTCCGTAATAATCTTCTAGCTCTTATAGAAAAACAACATATTGATTGGCTGTCGCGCGGACTTCCACCACTTAAGAACGGGGAATAAGAATTTGGATTGGTCAATTATTTCTATTCCCTGTTCCTATTGGTTAATGCCTATTCCTATTGCCTGTTGCCTGGCATTGTGCATAGGGCTTTACCGCGTTCTGTGTGCAGGAGCCATTATTCTTGAAATAGTTGCGTATACGTAAGTTTTACTGCGCAGACCCCTATTCTTGAAATTTTTGCGTATACGTAATTTTCATTGCGCAGCTATTTTATAGTATGATTAAACCTGCGTAGTAAAACTTACGTATACACAACTATTTCAGAAGGCCCAGAATAAAGGCCCAGTATAAAAAATAAAAGGATGTCTGACCCGCCATTGAATCGTACTACGATTTCATTTTTTTTTTTCTTTATTTATAAAAGGTAGTACAATAGGTACAGTGTTCAGGAGCGAAGCCTATCTAACCCTACTACAATTTCAATTCTTCGTTGAAGAAAGTAATGGCTCGCAGCATAGAACTTGGGAACTAATTCTCAGAAATAACGGGTTTAATATTACATAGGATGCGATCCACTAGACGCTGCAAACGCTTTGAAGCGTCATAAACATTTGCCTTTCTTTAATTTCAAAGCGTTTGAAGCGCCTAGTGGATCACATCCTATGTAATATTAGACCCATTGGCCCATATTCTGAATCCTCTTTTATCGATAAAAATGCCTTAAATGTAGCTTCTCAGCCAATCAGGTAGCTTCTAAGTCTCTTTTAGAGGCACTTTTATAGATAAAAGAGGATTCAGAATATGGACGATTATTTCTGAGAATTAGTTTCCAAGTTCTCCACTACGAGCCACTACTTTCCTCAACGAGGAATTGAGTACGACTCAATAGCGGGTCAGACATCCTTTTATTTTATACTGAGGCAAAATTCAACAGGTTCTAACTTCGTTAAATATGACGATATCGAAATAATACCAAAAGCATTTTAAAGCTTTAAATTTTTAGTTTTGTTACTATTATTACAATATTCTTGTCGTCGAACTTTGATATATAGTCGAATCTTATATTTAAGATTTAATATCGCCCTTAAACCCTTTATTTGCTCCATAAGAATTTGATCAATAATTTGCGCATCTTATTTATTATTATTATACAATGCTTCTTAAACTATTATCATTATTTTTGGCAAAAGTACAGCACGTTAAATTTTGTCTATTTGTCAAAACTTATCTTAAAAAATGAAAAAATTTCTTAATTATTCAGTATTTAAATTACGAAACCTAATAATATCTCATTAAAAAATTATTTTCACATATAAGAGCTAATTAAAACCCTGAAGAGCAAATCAATTCTAACAAAAAGAATCGAACATCGATTTATCGCTTATTTTCACAGAGACTAGCAGTGTGAAGGTGTAATTTACCGGTAGCGTGTGTTACTTTTGTCAGGTATCAATTCCAGTCACATCATGAAGCTAGTGAGGTATGAAAAATGTACTTAAAAAAAACTGTTAAATTAAAGGGAATATTATAGGATAATTAAATTTTTGTGTATGCAACGATTTATCCGCAAAAATACAAACGACGCTCTTGTGCAATATAACCTAATTCGTACAGAAAAGGCGCGCTGAGATAACTCATCCCAAAATTATTACTTTCCAGTAAACTTATATTATTATTCAATTACAGATTTCTAATGAAACTGAGTCATGAGACTGTGACGATAGAACTGAAAAATGGCACTCAAGTCAACGGCACGATTACAGGTATATTAATTTAACCTAACATAACCTAATTTCTTAAGTCAAGGCTTATATTATAAAATATAATGCCAGAAAAATATCAATTTACAGTGTTTATTATGGACAAGAAAAGATGAAATGTAAAGTTGTTAAAGTTTATTATTGATTGTACACAATTATAAAGCAAGAATTTAAATTTTATCATTTTGTCGCAGGTGTAGATGTGGCAATGAATACACATTTGAAAACAGTGAAAATGACAATAAAGAATCGAGATCCAGTGCAATTAGAGACTTTGAGCTTACGAGGAAACAACATAAGGTATTACATCTTGCCTGACTCCCTTCCTTTGGAAACTTTGCTGATAGATGATACACCAAAAGCCAAGGCCAAAAAGAAAGAAGCGGCAAGAGGTATATAGCAAAATAATAGCTGTGTTCTGCAGAGAAAACTGCTTTGCAACTATTGTAAAATTCGTGAATCTGACTGGTGGGTGCTTTTGGATTCAATTAAGATTAAAAGTACACTGATCACAGAGTTATGAATTTTGCAACAATTGCAAAACAGTTTTGCAAAGTACTGGACACAGCCAATACTTTGACTATTAGAGCCAAGTGGAGATTTGAAAGAATATTCTTTTAATCATTAATTATATTATTCATCTGCAGGAGCTGCCCGTGGTCGAGGACGTGGTGCTAGAGGTGGTAGAGGCGGCAGGGGTGGCCGTGGTAGAGGACGAGGCAGGCGATAGTGATACTACCACGTACACCACCACGTACACCCTTTGTAAATCGTCGAAATATAAATTTTTCTATCCTCAATGGGACAATTCGTCGAGTTTGATAAGAATGCAATTAATTTAATAAGGATATGACTACAAGAGGTTGTTCAACAAATGGTAACCTTAGCGAGTCAAGTTTAAAAAATGCAATGTCAAATCGATTTCCTTCTTAGTGGTCGAGGTGTAGCATCTGTTGACCATGAATACCATTCCGGTATTTTTAACCTTGTGTTGTCGTTCGTCTGTTTCTAGTGTGCGTTCAAGGAACTAAAAAGAAAGATCAATGGAGATATTTATATACATATATATAAGTCAATTTCAGTACAATAACATTCACTTCAATATCAATTTCAATGCATTTCATAGCTAGACCTCTTCTCTTAGGATGCGATTGATGTCGACTTGGACTTGACAAAATGTAAGGTAAAAGTACTAATATCTGAACACTCATAACACTGATACTTAACTCTGAGCATTTTTATTGTTTTAGTTTTTACAAAATAGGATATATCTATGTATATATTCTATATTGAAAGTTTAAATAGTCATATTTAAAGACTAAAACAAGACCAAAATACTAAAACAATGTCCATGGGTAGATACTAGTGTTATTAGTATCCAGGCATTATGTGATACTTTTGTCTTAAACGATTAATGTCAACTATTAGTTAACTGTAAGTTTTCACGAAGAGAGAGAGAGAGAGAGAGAAAAAGATAACAAATTACGATTAAATGTCTGGATGCAACGCGATCAAACTGAAGTATTAGTACAAAACTACAAGTATTTTGCACTAAATATCACGCGACACTATTGTAAGACGAATGCCCGATTACACTTTAATTTTTTGCAATTGGAATTTATTAGTGCGGGACGCGAGAACTTTTTGATTAAAGAAAAGATACAAAGACATATTAATTAAAGCGCGACCAATGTTTTCGATTGGTCTATCGCCTTCAAACTCGCTTTTGTTATCACGTAACGAACTTCAATTACACACAAACACAGACTGCCCTCAGTGCATTCGTCTAACCGCTTCTGTCAGCGTTTACGCGAGGCGAGGCCGACCGTCGTGACAATGTAACTCACACGTCCGCCACATCGCGACGATCCGTCTCAAAATGTTCGCGTGTGATTATGTGGAGATCATCAAAAAGGCTGATCGTCAGTTGCGTACAATTCGTCTTCAGATGCGGCCGCGGTAACCTCGAGGCGGAAGATATGGATGACATATCAGATTACGATGTTCCTGGTAATACGGCGACGACGGTCGGTCGGCTCTTTGCGTCGCGGGAGTTAAACGCTCTCGATGGAGCGTTTAACTCTCGCGAGTGTAACTTAATATCACGTGAGAAGCGGTGCATCGCACTTCGCCTTACGCTCACAGTGTGCGGAAAGTGGCACGGAGCGTGCAGAGTGCTCGTTCAGTTTCACTTTGATGCGATTAATCCGCGGCAATCGCTGTCCAAGCAAATTCGCGCGTGACTCGAGAAAATCCAAAATGTTCTCGCCCCGTGAGGAGAATTAACTTATGTGAATATCGTCTTCGAGAGTAACGAGCCCCGTGCCTCGTCGATTAATCATTATTAACAAAATTATTACTCATTAATAAAATTGTATGATACCTACAAAGGAAACTAGCATACTCGTGTAACGTTATCTGGATTAAAATAGCATACGCCGCGCGATTATGTCATAATCGATCAACGAGAAAAACCGGTCGCACGCGCAATGTAATCCCCGAGATATATCCCGATAGAAAGAGAGAAAGAGATAGATCATCCCCAAGATAAAACATCTCAAGCGTGCTGAATCGCATGCGCAATTCCGCGACGTTGCGAGAGTGAGTGCGGCGCACCGCGCCGCGGAGAGACGGACGTTTCGCGCGCAATTTGCGATTACTCATCGCGGCGATAATACATAATGAAGAATCGTCGCCGTTGACCGAATTTACCGCTCGTCTGCGGCTCGTTGTCGGGCCCGCGGCGCAATCCGCCACGGGGAATCGATCGATATCCCAGCCAGCGTGTAGATGCTCGTCGGAGACGCGATATAGAGCGCTGAAATCGATTCAACGTCCTCCAGCAGTGCACTTCCAGCCGCGAACCTTCGGGACACAATGCCAACCTCAGCACCGACCGGACGCGCCCGGTGCGAAACGCAGCTCGCCGCCGGAGGTGGTGACGAAGATGCTGCGCGCCCTGGAGGAGATGGGCGAGCCGGTGGACCCGTCGACGGTCGACAAGATGCGCACTGATCCAGCTATGTCCCTGGAGTTCTTGCTTCGCCCCAATACGCGAGAACAAGCTGAGAGCAGATGAAAAAGGAGACTTGCGGCCTCTTCTTCGGCAACCTCGGGACTGATGACTTCTCAGGTGGCTCTTGGTATCTCAAACTTCGGCTTTTACGGCAGCTGTCGATCTGCTCGTGTCAAACATTCGTGTCATAGCGTAACTTTGATTTTAGTTCTCCCTGCTGCGCGTTCAACGTTGCGTGTAACAACGGCGTATGACATAGAAATAAACCGATGCAATATAATATACTCTCGAAGATGCAAAGAATTGCGCAATTTAGGTTTCTTCTTTTTTTTTCTTTTTGTTTTCATCGGCGAATGTTTGTTACATCTTTCGTACGAAACTGCGTATCGTCGCTGTGTATTATCGCCGCAGCGCATTGGCGAGACGCAGGAGCTATTTATACTCGAATCATGCAGTAGAAAACTCGATTAGATCTCACCGAATTTGACTCTATATTCTGTGGAAATTTTGCTAAACGCTCGGTATATCGACATGGCTAATGGCTTTATTCTCGATGAGATTCGCCGCGCTGGAAAATTCGACGCACATTGCGCGACGAGGAGAGATCTCGTTGAATTGCCAACAATTTTTCTAATTTCCTACAACGTCGGAAAGGAATTGTCGCCGTGTCTTTCGCACACAATTCTTCACGAAATTGTACGTTGCATATATTTGTCCAGAAAGTTCAATAAAATATGTATAAGAAATAGTATTATTTCGATACACAATTGTTTATTGTTGATACTCGACTGCCGTGTGATACTATTGTATAGTGCTGCTACTGTTTCGACATTAGTGAAATGCCCGAAGGATGGATTAATTGAATTAACAATTAATTTTTATGAAACTATTACACACCAGCAACTCACTCTTTCGTTTCCGCAGTCTATGGCAAGTTAAGGATCAGTCAAGTGAAAGTGCGTAAAATGCGCTCGAAACGTGCTCTGTTACAGTCGTGATTTATTGATCGGTACAAATGGACGCAATTAAATTAGTAGTGGACGGAATTACGGAATACGTGCAACATCTCTTTTAGCGAATTCGGCTGGGCGCGTCAGTGCGCACCGTTGCGCAGCCTGAAAGCCGCCGCTGGGCACGGATTTGTACGGTTATTCTTCTGCCACGTTCAAATGAGGAAGAGAGAACATCAGCGAGCCGCAAACACCTTAGAAACGCGAGTCGACAACAAAATCTCGCTGTCACGAATTAACTCCAAGAGATGTTTAACAAATTTTCCAAACTGATGATGTTCAGTCTCTGTGAGTCTGACAATTAATTCGTGAGAAATTGCAAAAGAGCGCGGCGGTCGATCGGATTTCTCAGTGGACGGGATCGTTTCCGTTGAAATTGACTGGAGGAGCTGTTCAATTCGCGAAATAATTTACTCGAACTGATGTCCAGAACGTGAAACTGGAAGCTGAAGAGCGACACAGAGCGAGTGACGGTCAATTAGGACTTCGCGACAGAGAAGATCATCTTTGTTTTTACTAGGAAATCTTTTCCCGTTCGACGTTTACCGCCGAACACCATTCGCGTAACGGGCACGCGGTACCTTGCAGCTTTCAACGCACGCCAGTCGAATTCGCAGTTTATAAATCTCATTACATGAACCCGATGACACCGCAGGCGAGTCGGGCGCCCGCCGATCCGGTCTTCGTGCTCTCCTCGGTTCCGCCACGGCCGAGGTCATCGGATTTCTCATGGACCACTATGGTCCTGCCGATCGCACCTCGGACACCCACCAGGCTCAGGTAGTGATCGAAGCCGTCGATGCGCGCCGTGCCGTCTTGCCCGACCTCGATGTTCCCGAGATCCCCGACGTGACGCAATGGATCGCTGGGAGCTCCGTGATTCACCTGAAACCGATCGCTCTTGCCATTTCACCGTAACACCACGCGAGTAGGGATCGTAATCAGCGAAAAAGGAGAGAGGGAAAGAGAGAGAGAGAGAGAGAGAGAGAGAGAGAGAGAGGGAGAGAGGGAGAAGCGAGTTTTAACTCAGATTTTGAAAAATCTCAATGTAATCTCAAATGTAAATCTAATTTCCCCAATCGTAACTCCTTAACTCCTTCAGATTACTTTCTCCGGATGATTGAGGGAAGGAAAAGAAAGAAAAATCGGATTATCGTTGTTATTAGATGAAATCTTCATTTGGAAATGCAAATCTCGCGCTGTCAGCGCGGGATTACGAGTGCTATGAAGAAATCCGAATGCAAATTTCTTACGGAATATTGAAGCGCAAGAAAATACGCGGAGATATTCTGCGCAGTATGCATAGACATTAAGAGACGAATATTTCGCTATCCGCGAGTTGTCACGAAAATATTTTCGGTGCTTTTGAAGTTTGGACTCTCTTCGAATTAGCATGTGGATGTAATGAGGACGACTCAACGACACGAAATTTTTGCGATATGGTAATACATAATGTTTTTTAAGGATGTGCGTAAAGGATTTTAATTAGCACGATAACGTCGTTACTTCATAACCGGTTTTAATATGCGTAAGGATAACAGGTAGTTGAAAGCATTTATTAAATATTCAACGGTTAACGTGAATTATACTGGGTGTCTCACACTCTCCTCCGGGCATTTTGTAGCGACGTAGAACAGGTTGAGGTGAACATAAAAGTCCTATCCCGTTTTGCGATATTCGCAATAATTAATAGAGATATTAATTGTAGAAAACTTGTAAATGATCATGCAGAATATGGTAAATGAGTTAGAGTAGCGACGACTGCCGTCGTGTACTTATATTTTAAATCAAATTGAACAAAAAAGTTCTCTACCATTTTCCAAATAATCACATAGATTTTTAATGATTAATTAAAGAAGATTATTGCACGATTTTGCGTGATAATGCACTCATCTTCTTTAATTAATAATTAAAAATCTATGTGATTATTTGCAAAATGGTAGAGGACTTTTTTGTTCAATTTGACCTAAAGTATAAGTACACGACGGCAGTCGTCGCTACTCTAACTCATTTACTATATTCTGCATGATCATTTGCAAGTTTTCTACAATTAATATCTCTATTAATTATTGCGAATATCGCAAAACGGGATATGACTTTTATGCTCACCTCAACCTGTTCTACGTTCCCACAAAATTCCCGGAGGAGAGTGTGAATCACCCTGTATATCTTAGGAAATTAAACTCTAGATACATTTATAAAAACTATAAATAGAAAGAAAATGTGAAGGAAAAGTAGAAATTAGAATGGAAATTAACCAAGAAATTAAAGAATGAGAAAGTGTGTGCAAGAATGCGTAAAGATAATAATAGATGAAAACATATGTTATATTAAATATTCTGGATTTATAAATATATGAATCTTCTAAGGATGTAGGTTACATGTTTTAGAAAATTAAACAAAATATAAAAAGAAACTGAAAAATTGGAAAGAGAATATAAGAGAACGTAGAAATGAGGAGAGAAATTTATAGGATTAAAAATTAATAGGATAATAATGTGAGAGTGCGCAAGGATAATAGATAGATGAAAAGATTTATTACATAAAATATTCTGGAATTAAATCCTCTAAAAATGTGAGTTGTTTTAGGAAGTAAAAAAAAAGAATAGAAAGAAAATATTAAAAAGAGTAGAAATTAGAAAGGAAATTAATTTGAAAATCAATAAGAGAATGCCCTTATAGAAATATCATACTAAGAATCATTGATAATTACTTATTATCCAGTATTTTTAATACTGAAAATAAGTAATTATCAATGATTCTTAGTATGATATTTTTATAAGGGTGGTGCAAGAAAATATGTTATGTTACCATATACGGATTGAAATGCGACCCGGCCGAACTGCAGCCCTTCGTCAAGTCTCCCTTCTCGTGCACGTGGAAGCCGTGCAAGCCCGGGCTCAAGCCCGAGATCGTACCCGCGATCCTGACCCCTTCGGGATGCTGCTCGAGCGTAAGAATCCCTCGGGGTCCGTCCACCGGTGAGCCGTCATCACCGAGAGCTTTCAGTTCCACCACGGCCTTCAAGCCGACCGCCTGCACATTTCGAAGGAAAGCCACGTTAACATATCTCCGTCGAGCAATGCGAGCGGGACGCTCGTGATGCAATCAACCAGCGAGTACGATGCAAAGGCGAGGATCCGCGAGAACTCGCCGCGTCGGTCTGGATGTGTACTTTCGCAAATTGATACTTCGACAGGGGTGATTAACGCATCGACTGCCACGGGGCGGTCGCGCCATCATTTCGCTTATTAATTTACGCATAAATCGTGATTGCATCTGGCGAATTAAATGCGTCGCCGGGGGAAAGCGAGCTGACGAAATCAGCTAGCAAATATACGCGTCAGACATATTTACCCCGTAACTTTGATTGTTCAAACGTACTTAAGCTTTATTTTTTTTTGGATAGGGGGAGGAAGAGAGAAACAGAACAACTCTCGGAAATTAATGTAGCAATTAACATGTTTGTTCCTTTTTTATTTATTTCATTACTTTTTCTACTATTAAATCCTTTGAGTTAACAGAAGGTTAGCAAATGAATTAAAGCAAATAGCTATTAAATTACAAACGAGAAAAAATGTTAAATGAGAATAATGATATCGTTTCTTTTTCATCCGAAATATAAGTGGGCGACTTCGCGGGGACATGTGAATGCATAAGAAGTCTTATAATATATCCAGGCACACAAAGTTCACGATTTCGCACGCCTACGGGGTAAGGATTCGTTTCCCCGGAGTTACTTCGCGATCTTAGCATGGGAACCCGTAGACTTTCGTAGCTGCGCAACGAAAATCTATTCGCCACCCGGGAAGCAATTTGTTACTGCTCGATTAATCTATAAATGCAACTGTATGTATGCGCGCGCGCGCGCGATAGAGAGAGAGAGAGAGGAGTCCCAGGACTGCAGCGGAGGGCGGAAATTGATAATGACGTATCCGCAACGTATCGAGCGATACGCTCGCGGAGGAGCGAGGTCGAACGGTATCTCCTAATGCTCGGGACGCGTAATCCACCTGCTTATTGAATCGCATTACAGTCGCCACTGTCATTTGCCGGACGCGGCACGGTCGTCCAGTTTTTGAGCGAGCGGTTCACGGGTGAAATCTGCAATTACTGCCGCGGTCGGACTATAATCTGCCGACGACGATGAAGCGGCAGAAACTACGCGCAAGGTCGGAGCGGCATCAGCCGCGGCTTCGTTAGAATTGCACGAGGCATAGGCGAACGGCGCGCGGATTCATAGTGAAAGCGTCCTCGTAGCGGCGAGAGCGCGCTCTACCACTCGACGTCCTTCGTGATGTTTAAATGACTTAATGGCTAATTATGCAGATTCCCGCGTACGGGAAGACGGGACCGAACGGCTGATGACTAATGATAGACGCGCGCGGCGGATGAAACGCGATCGATTGTATATCGACTGCGCTCATCTCTCGCGCTGAAGAAAAGTATTACGTGGAGATGTTTACACAGAGTCGTGGACGTCGAAAGCGACACGCCATCGTCATCCGCTAACGAGGCTGAGCGAGACCTCGGTCGCTCTTTTCGCGGAACACGAGGAAGCTCGTTAAAATTTTGCGGACGTCGCGAAAAGTAGATGTGTGCACAAGGTGTATATGACGATAGATGGGAAAACGCTCGTCTACGCTTAGATCAGGCCGAACCGAACACTAAGGGACTGAGCACAATAAAAGGAATAAGGAATAGGGAATCGAGAATAGAGAACAGGAAACAGAGAATAGGGAACAGTTCAATATTAAAACATGAAACCTAATTCATCAACGCAGAATAAAGGAACAGAGGAATAGCGTTATTTCTTGTTTTTAGTATTCCTTATTCCTTTTATTGTGCTTAGCCCCTAAATTCACCTACTATTTTGCAAACAACCACGTAAAATTTTAAGTTATTAATTAGAGAACCAAACTGGAAATTATCCCACGGTCTTGATCCCAATTAGTTATCTGATTTAAATGAGGTGATTTGAATAAAGTGATATTTAAATCGTAATGGCGAAGCAATCAGAATCTTATTAATAGTGAGGATTATTAATAATTAGGACTCGATAACTGACCTTCTATTGGCCAGTTTACTGATTGGGATCAACTTGATCAAGATTATGGAATAAATTTCTAGTCGGTGAAAATCAATGAATTGGTGAGTACAGAATGCGACAATAAGATTTCCGTTTGTGTGCTCACACATTGGGTCAAACTGGACGAAGAAGCCCTTCGCAAATACCATTTCGCGAATATATGAGTTATTGACTAAAAAAGATTAATAATCTGTCGCGCGCAATCATTCGTCAATCTCCTTGAATTAACAACTCAAAATTTTGTACGGCAGTTTGCAGAATTGCAGAGATACTCTTATGCTTAGTTTGACTTAATATGTATGAGCGTTCTCTCACCTATTGTCGGACGCTCTGCACAAGATAGATAATGAATATGGATATCGTAAGCTTCATGGCATTTGAGACGCGTCTATGTAGGTGATTTATATAGTTGTTATTCATTATCAGTAATCAGTAGGAAAAATATAAGTATGCGATCCTCGTTCCTTTGGTATGCTATATGGATATGAGCAATAAATCCACTACCTCGCGAGCGATGATGTTGTGACAGATGATTGCTGCTTCAATGGCGCTCGAAGATAATGTTTGCGCGACGACTATTGCCTCTTTAGCACCTACAGAACGTACGTCTACAAGCGTCATACTGACTGTTGAATACATCGAGGGTCTCATTGTTGATGACATACGTCCCATCAGCAAAATCTTCCGTCTAATTTCATGGACGTGGAATGATTTTGTTAATTATCGAAACATGAGAAACCAGTGCGGTTTCGCTCAAGTTCTGAGATGAAAACTTCGCACGTTCTCGCGCGAATCTAACGAGATCGCGGTTATATAATCCTTTTCGTATAAGGTTTCGAAACAACGTGGGGAGGAGAGAGCAGGTGGGGGAGATGATTGGCAATTACGTGATCGAGAGGCAGAACTTCGTTGAAACTTGCAACTTAAATCACTTCCAGCTCTGAAACGTTGGACGTTTGGCCTTTTTTATCCCAGAAGCGAACAGAGTAATAACTGAAAGTGATTTTCTCCTGAATAACGAAATTACAGTTGCGCTCTAATCGACCTTTGATTCCGCAATCATCGAAATTAAATCGCGCGAGTTGAATTCACTCTGTTTGGAGATACCAGACGATCCATAAAAACGACAATTACATCGCGACGTCGGCCGAATCTCCAACGTTTTCGATAACCACCGCTGAAATAACGAAGCACCCCTTTCCTCCTTCGCGTCGAGAATCGCACGTGTAGGACCACGTGTGCAAGACGAATTCCGCACACAACGATAGAGAGTCGTTCATCCTCGATCGCGTCGTCGACGCGGCGCGTTATCGGAAAATCCATCGCGACGATCGATCAAGAGTAGCAACTGGCATACGTACGAAGTAATAGGGCTCCATGTAGACCTCGTAGAGATCGCTTCTGGTCCCGGGGTAGCCCGGCAGGCTCCTGATGAACAGCGTCCTGTCGTTCATCGAAACCGCCATCCTGTCGTACGGGCCGGCCCGCGCCGTTACGATCATAGCGATCACTATTGACAGCCGCCACATGATCTCGCGAGCCCCGAGTCCCAAAAGCGTACGCCGGACTGATGTAACAGCGAGTTCCTGGTCTTCCCGAGTAGTCCTCCAAGTCGATCGGAGGATAAAGCGGCTCTGACGGCAGGACTCGACGGCGCCTACGAGATCTACTGCGCCTCCTCCTCCTCTCCTGCGGTGCCTCTCCTCTCCTTCTCGACTCGATTGCAACGAGGACCTGGCAGCCGAGATTCATCCACTTGCTCGCGATAACGATCGCGCCGTACCGATCAAGGAGCTGCCTTCGAGGACCGCACCTTGAAGACTGCCCTTTCGGAGCAGCGGCAGCGGCAGAAGAAGAAGAAGAAGAAGAAACAGCAGCAGCAGCCACCACCGGCCACCTTCCCGTGGCGTGTATTTATGCGTTACGTCATCGGCGAGTCACGACGAGGACGAGGCCGGTTGTTGGACGCTCGGCTGTTGGAGAGGGCGAAGCACCAGGGGGTCCTCGGATCGCGCGGAGATCTTTCACGCGCGCGAGAACTGCTTGTTGTACCGTACCGATTTAACCAGCCCGCGCACTCCCGGGATCGCACCAGATGGGATCAGACGTGCGAAACGTGAGACGCTCTTTTGCCGGTCGCGCGTGCGTTTTCCTCTTTCGCTGGCAGCTGTCAGCCCGGTCGCCACGCACACACGTTCATTGCACGACGGTGCACG
Source organism: Odontomachus brunneus (assembly GCF_010583005.1). Lineage (NCBI taxonomy): Eukaryota > Metazoa > Arthropoda > Insecta > Hymenoptera > Formicidae > Odontomachus > Odontomachus brunneus. The sequence continues at coordinate 523,483 of NW_022639453.1, forward strand.
TGGCTGATGAGGCGCGGGAGAGCCGGGGGAGCCGAGTGAAAGCGAGATGTGCCCGTGGGTTTTCGCCCCGGGCTGATGGATCGCTTAGATGCCGTCGATACCGCCGGACAGTCGAGCTAATCTGGACGCTTATCCGGCTGGGCGAGTGCAAAAAATCGCGAAAACCGGGACGCGCAATTTTCGCGGCTAGCCAGCCGGAACGATGACGGGGCCCCGTTGCTTGCGCGAGCTTCTTCTTCGTTCGTTCGGCGATGCAGCGATGACTGACCGCGGATTGTACGGGACTTGGATGAAATCGTGGAATTATTCGCGTAACACCGTCGATCCGATCGATCATGTAATCGGGTTTGATTGACGATCTCTTTGCGAACGGCGGAAGTATTCCGTGAGCCGCTTGCGTTGCCGGCCAGACGAGCAAATGTCAAAATATACCGCGGCTCCAGGAATCTTATTCCGCGCGCGTATCGAATGTCAAATATCATCTTCAAGCTGAAGTAAAAGTTCGTGGAAAAGAAAGGATATAAAAGGGCATTAGAAGGGCGTACTTAACGTTCGCTATGCGTCCAGAATAAGAGTCCCTGGACGAGACCATGGGACGAGCGAGTAGAGAATAATCAGTAGTCCCATGGCTGGGACTCGTAGAAAAAAGACTAACGGTGCTTGCTCTGTACTTAGCAAGAAAAAAAAAGGAGAATGCTAATGGCAGGGAGGGTTTCATTAAAATTCGACACCACCGCCATGAATGCCAATCGATTCCATTCCGTTAGCGCTGATATCAGCATGATTAAATTTCGCCGAGTCGCGCGCGCTCACACGGTATGCGGATTTCATACGTATGAATGTATAATTGCGATCGTTTCGCCGCGGGATCGTATGAAAACGATGAAAACGAAACGACGCTGCGAAGTTTATCGTGCGCGCTAATGATCCGCGGATTCGTCCTTTCCCGAGATGCCATAGTCCGATATTATTCTCGGAAAGCGCAGTGCGTTAGACGCGCCGTGTCACTGTGCATTTTTCCATTAAACGACGATTTACGATTATGTGCGACGATAAAGCTCCCTCGTCCGTGGAAAACAACGAGAGAGAGAGAGA
>NW_022639453.1:525572-533555 GCF_010583005.1 Odontomachus brunneus
GGGGGGGGGTATAAAGTAGTAACACGAGGAAAGATGGAGGAGGAGGAGAAGAGGAAGAGGAGGAGGAGAAGAATACACGATGGAGGTTATAGACTCGGCTGTACATCCGAAGAGTGTAGGTCAAGCATGGCCGGACGGAAGGAGTACACTTCAAGGTGGCATTCGTCCGATATTTGGGAGAACAATTTTAGCCGGAAAAGTTTCAAGAATGTACACGAGGAAAATATTATATAGGAAAAATTACGTTGAAATTATATTTCATTCTACAGTGTTTCCTGCGAAGGAAACTGTAATAAATCGAAATTGTAATAAATTAAAAATTGTAATAAAAATTGTAATATAAATTACTGTAAAAATAGTGAAAATTTGACGACTTATCTGACATATACGATGATATACGCACGTGACATTTTAATGTCTCGGCGAAATATCGTAGATCTCTCTCGATACAGCAACTTACCGTGCCGGCGGCAATACGGTGATTGCGAAACGAATTACGCGAAAATGACATACGCGCGGATAACGTCGACGCGATCTCACTGATATTTAAAGACCAATTAATTCCGTAAAATAGGTCAATTAACACACAGATGAGTAAGAGATGAAGGTACTAATTGACAGATCGCGCTCGTATCTCCGTCGATAAATTCCGAGATGTGTAGATATCTTTTGCCGATGAGTGGAGATGAAGTTCTCGCGCAGATTTTTCTGCAATGTCGGAAGATAACGCGATCACATTTGAGGGCTGGACGTCATAGCAACGGACACAAATGCCAATTTCTTTCCAACATCGAGACGTAGCGGTACAATAATGTGTAATCATGGATCTCCTGTCTGTATGGAAAATAGTAGGTTGTACAGCACGATGACGTTTGCTTCTGTTCGCGCGGCAAGTAGCGTAGTCATCCGCGCCGCCGAGCTTCACTCTCGAAGTCATCAGACAATCGGTACGCCGACCACGGCGAAGAATCTCAAAAGCGCGTACAAGGTAACTCTCTTTATCTTGCAGAAAAGAGGAAGAGAGAGAGAGAAAGAAAAAAGTAAACAGAAATCCAGGGTCAAGGCAGCGGAGCGCGAAGGTGCGTCGTAACTTTCGCGGCTTCACGACGCCGACGTCTCTCTCTCTACGCCATTGCCGACTTCAATGCGCTTTACTCGCGCGAGTGTGTCAATGAAAGGAGTCACGGCACTGGAGCGGCTGGTGTTTCGCGTTGATGGACGGGGATTCTTGCGCAAGAGGACCTTGTCAATCATTGTGTTCGTCATTGACGATGCCTAATTATCGTGACCGTTTGAATCGATCGTTGAGCGATGTCAGTCTTCGGCTCAACCTTGCTGGGCCAGCGTGAGTTTGTATTCGTTGAAGAGAGGATTGCGAGTTCTTTTTTGTTGTTTTTTTTTCTCTTTTTTACGAGTTGTTTCCACACGAAGTAGACCCTTAATTTCCAAACGATTCCTCATCCGATTAATTTCGAGAATTTATAGATATTCGATTATCGGATTAAGAGGCACTCTGACATTTAATTGCTGCCTTCTTATGGATATTTAATTGCCGGATTAAGGAAATGTGTCTTGTGGACATATCAACTTGGAAACTTTACCGATAGAATACTGACTTATTTCCGCAAAGTTTCCGTCGTATTGGTCGTGTAAAATTACAAATGCTTTTTACCCGATGAAAAAATTATAGGAAATGGGAAATTCTTTCTTGGCGATGTAAGCTGAAGAAGACATAGAAAAGTGAAGAAAAAGGCAGAAGAATCACTTCATGAAGTTTGTAGGAAGCGTAGAGTAGAGTAATGAAACTAACAAGATGTGGAAAAACAAAAAAATTGGAGGAAAAAAGGATGACAAGGAAATAAAGAAAGCAGTGAAGAGATCGGATAGGAAAAGGCAAGATAAAGGGATAGGTGTATATAACTGAATGAATGAAGGGAGAAATAGAGTTTAAAAGATTACAGAAAAATTTCTACGCAGGGTTACTCAATGTTAGATTCTAAGATATCTCTGTTGTCTTTCATATTAGAAGAAAATATATAAGAAAGAAATTACGTAGCTGGGACGGTTGGCTGACTATAATATTTATTCTTTCCAACCACACAATTTATCTCTTACACGTTTTCCTCTAATATTAAAAAAAAAAGGAATAACAGAGATATTTTAGAATCTAACGTTAGGTGACTCACTCTGTTATATGCGGTTGTGCTCTTCGTAAATACAGTAAAACAAAGCAACATGCATATTCACATAAAATCTACATAAGATCTACATAAGATCTACATAAACAAAAAATACGAGGGAAGCATGATTGCTTAATTGCCGCTTATCTGACATGACGTTTTGACGTCTCTAAGTCACCGACATTTTTGTAATTTCCTGCGTTAATTTTGATCTTAAGAACGGAGGGAAATTATCAAAACGTCAATGCGACGCTTCGTCTTCGGGTTTCCGTGATTGTGGCAAAATTGTGTCGTTTTCTCGAGCAGAGAAATCTTGGCGAGACACTATAGAGCAGCGCGCTTCGATCGAAGCGTGGCTTGACTACAAACTAATGCACAAGGCAAAACCTTGATACTATAGTAACTAATATTACAGGAGGGGGAGATACGACTACGAGACGTACACGTACGTATGTATGAACGGCTTGTGGTCGTCTAAGGAAAGCGAGTGTCAAACAGTAGCTTACCTTAGGTTTCAGTTTCCTCTCGTCAGTGTTACCGTTGACGCGCCCGTTCGCCACGTTTTTCCCGCTCCTGCTGTCTGCCACGTTGATTGACTTCTGACCTGTCTCGGTGCATCCAGAAGGAAGGAACTCTGCGTGTCATATCGGTATATCACGTCGTAATGACGCATTATTTATATTCGCATCTCTCTCTCTCTCTCTCTCTCTCTCTCTCTCTCTCTCTCTCTCTCTTTGCTCTATTGCTGTTGAGATTTATAGAAAAACATATATCTCGTGCGGAAGAAACGATTCAATGTTAACTGTGTTATTCTGAATTTAATAAAAGAAAAGAGATTTTCCTTAATAGCCTTAATGTCTTGTTTCATAATTTGCGATTAATTACGCGTTGTAATGTAATTTCTTTGTTTCGTCTGTAAGCAGGCGCCTGCTTCCTTTCCTGTTATCGAGCCAAGAAAAATAATAGAATACCTTGAATACTAAAGCGTTCTTAGAAGGAAACTCGCTCTCACTCATTATCACGTGATGTTATGCAAACCACAGATAGCGAAGCGTATAGTCGTACCTCTTCATATTCTCGTAAATTAGTCGGTGCCGAACAATTAGCGAAACACTTTCAGCAAGGCATTTTTCGCGAACGGCTACGCCGGCAGAGAGAAGGTCGAGGTCCTCCGTGAACCCTCCGAGAGGAGACTTCACGGGGTCGACGACCGATCGCGGTACACGGCGCATCTCCAAGAGCGGCAGATCTCTGAAAGGATCCAGCGCAAAGTCGCTTCTTCCGTAATCGCGATAACGCCTGCAACGAGGAAGTGGAGGAGTGAGCGAGCGAGCGTGTGAAAGAGAGAGACAGAGAGAGAGACAGAGAGAGGAAGAACGATTCCCTCGTGCGAATCGTGTCTCTCTCTTTCGAGCTCTCAATTCCCCAAGTTTGTTCGTCGTCGTAAGACGCAGTCGATGCTCGGCGCTTTCAGTCGCGCGATTCACGCGAGTGGGCGTCTATAGTGCGTTTCACGGTGAAGTAATCTCAAGGAAAAGCAGTGTCCCGTCCGCAGCTGCCCGCGAAGCACGAGTCTTGGTCACGTGGAAACTCCACAGGTGCAGTCTTCGTCAGGTGAGATAGAGAAAGAATTTTTCTGTAAGAACTCTTCTCACGTCCAAAAAATCGAGTCGGTCGTCGTGGTCGACGTGTTACACCTCGCACATTTGTACTCTTATCGTAAAGCGAGTCGAAGTGAGAAAGAGTGGGAGAAAAAGTAATCTTAAAGAGAGAGGAAGAGGAGAATTGAGTTCATATGAGGAAATTTGCTTATCACTAAAGGATTTTCTACGTGAAGATGGCGACGCGTTAAAACGCGCGTCCGAATGTCGCGTTTCGATTGCTGCGCGATTTTTGCGAATTGGAGAAAATAAAAATGATTGTCTGGAGAGAGAAACGTAAAAAATGAACAAAGTATTCGAGGTGGGCGCGGACGAAAAAGCGAGCGGTGCTCCTGTCGCGACTACCGATCCAATTAGCGTAATCGACGGGCTGCGCCCTATTTCCGTGCGCTTTTGGAATTTTCCACCGCAAAATTGCGATCGATTATTTTCGGAGCGCACGAAGCGGCTCCGTTAATTCCGGCGAGAGTTCGCTTATTTGCACTCGTCGCGGATGTTTCTACGAGGATACCAAATGCGCTGATAGCGCGAGTATTAATAATGCATACCGAAGCGATTATATTCGTGTTGCGTTCGCGATTCCGTGCGCGCGCGCTTTTATAAATATATCCGCGACATGTTTATTAATAAACATTGCTCGCGTATTTTTATTTCGTTCTAGCGAATTGGAGATCCTATAATAATGACGTTAAAACGAGATTTACTACTTTTTATCAAGCAACTATCGCCGTCTATGGTTTACCTTAATAGGCGGTTTGTGATGTAAAACAAAAATAAACGATGAGGAAAGACTGTGTGTAGCCGAGTATAATCTAAGAGCCGAGTATGAACTTCAAATCTCTTTTTTCCGTTTTACGTAACATGTTACATTATCGTTGTATGTTGCATATATAGGCTCAAAGTGTGGTACATTGAAAAAAAATTGTCTGAACAGAATGCAGTCAAGTTTAGTCCCGTTTCGCGCGGCATTCAAAATCTTCAAATTTTTATTATAAATTGTTAATTATTCGTGAGTAGATTAAAGATGTATAACTGTCAAAGTAATAGCGCCTTAACATTTAGGAGAAAATGACCCAAAAAGATACGTATTCTGTCGAAATAAATGTTGTCGTTAAAACCTTTACAGGAAACGTATAGGGAGTGTTGTAAAAAATAAGATGAAAATTTTGTTCAAGTCAATAAGATTTCTGGTTAATCGAAAATCTTGCTTAGTCAATCAGAATCTTGATTCCAACAGTATTTTGCATTGAGAGAGAAGAATACATAAAAATTTTTTGCGAGATATAAAGTTTATTTGCAAAAATAGATTTCATTTTCGCAGAAATAAGATAAATAACTCCATAAAATAAATTTTCGAGCACTTTTTTCTTCAGTGCGACAACTTCAACTCCGACTCGTCTAAATTTTAGACACCTGATTAATCCAATCATTTTTCTTTCCGCGCAAATATAATCTTTACGACTCATAAATAAAACTTCGAGTAGTCAGTGTGTTAATATTTACATATTTCATTCAATTGCTTTCAATTAATTAGTCCCGCAATTTTAATCGCACGGCCCCCTCCCCCTTTCTTCGAGCAGTACCACTTGCTGAACATCGCGAAAGCTGTAGGTGAAATCTTGACGTAGAACGCTTCAGCCGTTTGTTAGCACATTTGTGACATTTCTCAGCGTGCTATTCAATGGCTCGCGTTTCATTGGCGCGAATATTGGATTTACATGAGGTAAGCCGCGTCAGAGATCGCGAAGCACGAGCCAGGAGACGCATGTGCAGCGGTGCGCGGCGATTACCTCCGTGACTTATTTATTATATGAAACGCTCATTGTTAAGCGGCATTGTGTATTGCGCGTTGCGCGTTTCATGCACCGTGACGCGATCGTTCCCGACGACAAGAGAGGCTTCGCGCGCATTCCTAGTACTTCTGTTTTTCTCCTCTCTCTCTCTCTCTCTCTTCCTCTCTTTATTTTTCTGAGATCGCAACTTTGCGAATTAAAACATCGCGATTATCGCCGTATAACGCTGTTCCCCGAACGGGACACCGAAGTCCCATCGGGAAACGCTTTTTCCGCCCGTCGTTCGATCGGCGCAATGAACAGGGGAAAAAAGACGGTAAAATCGCGCGCGTCGTAATCTTCGCGTCTTATTTTTCGATCCGCGACTTGTCTAGCGCTCGTGAGCGACAGCTACATTAACGCGTTCGACGTCGACGTATTACAAGAAGCCCACGTGGCTCTTCTATTTCTGCGGCGTATCACGCTGTGGGGCCGGCATGGCGCGCACGCCCTTACGCGAATTACGCCCTTACGACGGCGCTCCTTCGCCCCGCCATTTCCGAGAGATCGGAACTGGTTGTAATTGTTGAACGATTGCGTGTGAATATGCGCGCGCGCAATTTCCGATCAATTTCACAGGCATTATATTACATCAATCATAATACCCCCCGGGGGAGGAGGGGGATAGGTTGCCCCGTGTAATGGCGCGAGCGAGCATCGCGGGGCGGATTTTTCAGGCCGTTTTTACGAAGCGTCGGTACGGGGCAGACACGCGGTCCACGGCTGATCACTGTTATTGCCACGTCGGCGAAAATCCGAGTGTTTTGCTTTGTGTTTTCGAGGGAACCGCGGCCACACGGCAGATTGATGGACGTTGACGTTGCGTCGCGCATTGCAAAACGCTGGGGATAATTGTATCTGTTATATAATAGTGCCATTATTACGTAATTATTGCCTTCATAAGATGTTACTCGTGCCACGTTGATTCGTTGAATACGTTGATCGTTGCTGTTGCTCTTATAGGGTCGTTGCGAAATCAATGGCGCATTAATGAAGTTAAGGACAATGTCATAAGACATTGAAGCTAAATGTGCAAGAAAAATCATTGCTAGATCGTGGACAAATTTGCAATTTGGAAAGTACATGAATAAAATAAAATTTTTAAGACAAGTTTTCCTTTCTTTTTCATGTAAATTCTTTTCAGTGCACTGCCGTGTTTCTAGCGCACTGAGAGAAGAAATATCTAAAAAATACAAAATATTTATTTGATGGCAGTGTACTAACATACCTACTTATACTTGTATAAAATATTTTTCAAACAAAAGGATATACATTTTTCTCAAAACTTTAACTTTTCATTAAAGCAACCGTTTATTTTATTTAAATAAAAGAATTTAGGTTGAAGTAAATATGCCATTGGTGCCGGACAAATGAATATTTCCTAATGTTTAGATATATTTTTTCTCAGTGCGCTAGAAACACAGTATAAAACTATTTCTGGGTACACTATACTCAGCTTCTGAAAGCAGCACATGGAAATGAAAGGATAATATATTACCGCAGAATGTCAGTCTATTCCTCGGCTAAAATTCTACAGTAACTTTTACTGTGAAATCCCCTGCGTGCAAAAAAAGTTCGTATGTGCACATGACGCAAACGAAGGAGCGCATTACGAATTTACTTAAAAATTCACATGAGACGTGTTCTTTGACGTCCGTTAATTGTCCGTTTGATCTCAATCGGGCATTACACGTTTTCATTAAAAGCCACGATCCCGATCGTACAGACGCGGACGAACGGACGAACTCACAGCCGACACTCGTTCCTCTCGCGCGACTTGTGCGTCGCTCGAGCTCGCGTCGAGCGACATTTCCCGTATTTTTTCTTCTTTTTGCGTGTCGCGGATGCGCCGTTAATTAAATATTGCGTCTATATACGCATTTAGCCGGAAACAATAATCACCAAGTCCCAATTGTGCGAAACGTTGCTGCGTGGCCGGGCCGCCAATCGGAGCTCTGCAAATGCAATATCCGGTTTCCGTTATAAAGAGGATCCAGGCGCACAAAGGCGACTTCAACACGCAGCATAATTATCCCCACCGCGCGCCGCGCGACATAAACGTCTATCAATCCACGTTCGATTCGAAAATACGCCTCGATCGTTCGATCGTGCGATCCCCGCCGGCACAGGACCCGAGAGATGGGTGTAATTGTGTTCACTTTCGACAACTCCGCTTTAATTGCCCGGTCTGATCGTGCTCGGTGAACGATTGCGCAAAGGGGAGAAATCTCGCGTGGAAGCAAGTCCAGCGCCGACGTGAGATATCACGTTGGAAAATAGCCAAATAGAGAGAGTGAGAGAGAGAGAGAG
>NW_022639453.1:535612-538617 GCF_010583005.1 Odontomachus brunneus
GAGAGAGAGAGAGAGAGAGAGAGAGAGAGAGAGAGAGAGAGAGAGAGAGAAAGGGGGGGAGAGAGGAAAAAGATCCCGGGAAATAATAGCATCGATAAACAATTTCCGCGACGGCACCGATATTGCGACGACACCGCCACGTCGCGCAATTAATAATAACGACGAAGCGAAGAGATCGACCGCGGCTATCGGCGAGAAGGCTTTGCGTCAGTTATAATGGGTTTCCTCGAGGAAAGGGGAGAGAGCTGGCGGCGAATTATTTCTGATAATAACCCCGCGAATCTCCCTCTCCCTCTCTCTCTTTCTCTCTGTTTCTATCTCTATCTCTCTCTTCCGTTCATTTTCAACACGATAATTACGCGATAACGAACATGCCGTATGCCGTCGTCTACGTGTCGGCTTTGACCTCACTTCAACCATCGTACGTGATAACGCGTTAAGAGATACGTAGGAATTTCCGCCGTTTCGCGGCATTATCAAGCGAAGTCGCCGGCCAATCGATTGTGATGTGCGCACGCACCTGATGCAAACGCTGTTAATTGGCCGCAGTTATGCAAGAATGATGCCAATCCATATGGAGTGGATCCTGTAAAAATTGATGATAAACATGGTATATGTTTGGAAAAGTGTAGATAGCACTGGGATTCTTCGCAATTGTTCAAGAAGTCGAGCACGCTCAATTTTCCTCTCTTCGAGAGCATTTATTGGCAAACTTAGCTCTTAAGAAAATGAGTAACGAGACGTAATTGATAAAAAAATGACGCAACTAGTGGAGGAAATAAAAATTGCTTTTTCGTTAATTTTAGACGTCCATACGCTATAAAATCTTGCGTACACAGTACGTAAACAAATGTTCCAAAAAGTCCACTCTAAATTGTGTTATTTATATTATGTATAGATTAATACATATAAATATAAATAACACATGAATGAACATATGAATGAGTTATTTTCGACACAAAATTTAGAGTGGAACTTTTTGGAACATTTGTTTACGTACTGTGTACACAAGATTTTATACAGTGTAAGGCTTGGATCTTTTTTTATTTTATGTATTAAAGACGTATGGATGACCACTCATTGTTAAACCAAAAATGCTAAAATCAATTTTGTGCATAACTATAGTCAATTATCGCGCCGAGCGCGCGCGAGTCGCAGATGTTGTGTTCCCAAGTAGAACAGGTTGCCTATTGGTTAACGTTTTTGAAGTTAACTTTTGGAACGTATCTATAAGATAACAAGTCAATGTCAATAATTCGTCTCCTTTAATGTGACATCAATTAAATAACAATTTACAGTTGCTTAATAGCTAGTTTATTTATGCATCTTATAATTATCATTTGGTATATATTCAATTTGTATCCATGATATACCAACTTGATACTTTTATATCTAAATGATATCTTTTTGAATATTAAAAGTTATCTTTCGGGCGGACATTAGATAATCTTTTCAGTAAACAGAAACTTAACTTTTGTACCGAAAATAAAGTTATCTTGACTTAATTTTATATAGTAAAATGGAATACTTTAAGATAATGTTGGTCTATTTGGGTCTGTTTGAGCGCGCGACTGAACGTTCCTTGGTACGCCGTTCAAAATAACAGCGCCGCAACCACTCTCTTTCTTATTCGAGTGTCCCCTTCTTCGCGAGATATCGTGCGTCGATACTTTTGATATTTTCTCGCTTCACCCTCGAAAACATGCCGCGCGAACATCACGCGTTTCTCGCGATCGCCGATCGTGAATCGCGGCAAAGCAGCGATCTCTTTGATCGCTCGCAACACGGAAACCGTCGTCGTTGAGCGTTCCACGACATATTTTCATTACGAAGTAATCGACTTTAGATCGACTCGAATAGGTTGCAGTCGCTTATCGAGCGGGGAATACCGAAACGTTAAAGTTGCCGCGATGTTTTCCCGCTAAATAAGTAAAGCGTCGCGTCCCTCGCAGTGCCGGACGTTTATCAATAAAAGTTTTCTTTGACTGAAATAATCGGCAGGTCGATAATCAGAGTGTAGCAATTGTCATATACAGACTACAATCAAATATGTTATTAGTGTCGAAAGTATGACAATTGAGTAATTTTGATGATTGATTTTTATTTTTTAGTCATTAAAACTAACGTTTTAATTGACTGATATCCAACACTGCTTCCTCGTGCGTCGATTCCTTTGAGGCCGATCGATCTCACGATGCACGAGAGCACACGAAAAGTTCGCCGGTTCCTTTGCCGAGCGTAACGCGTCGCTAACTACGCTAATTTCGCACTCACCACGACAAGTTCGTGTACGTAGCTGACATACTTACTGCAGGTGATTACTTCAACGGATCCGAGCACCGTACGTGAATATCTAACATCCTTCACTATTATCCTATTAATCTAAATGGCACGTATGTTGTGCGCGCGCGTCGGGCTTCCTTGTAACAGTCAGCGTCAATCAGAAGTAAGCTACTAACGCCCAAGTCAATAAACACATGCGAATCTACGCCGCGAATTTGCACGATCATTAATTAAGGCGGTCACATTCGCCGTTTGCAAACCAACTGCCAATTTCTCAGTCTTATTCTGTATCCGAAGTACAAAATTATTATGAAACAAATGATATCCCCCAAGATCTCACATAGTTCTCAATTTCTCTCGATATTTTTCGCTCGAAAGATTTTCGACTTGATCTTTGACATTTGCACTCTACTTTGACTTGATAACTGAAACGATAAATTTGACGCACCAATTGCCGACAATAATTACCACGTCGGACCACGCACTTCACTTACGAAGGGAACGGGCTTATTGCTTTGTGTTAGTTGAACGTGGAATTTTTCCAACGTCAAATGGACCGAAAGAGAATTTTACGATATTTTCGATTGTATCAAAATCCGAAAGCGACGATGACGCGTATCGCTACGATTCCTCCGATTGTGAGTTGCATCTGTGGTCATCGGGCTCAGCAATGTATAGGAACAGAAGGAGACAGAGGAGAGATAGAGCAGAGAGAGAGAGAG
>NW_022639453.1:540523-560535 GCF_010583005.1 Odontomachus brunneus
GAGAGAGAGAGAGAGAGAGAGAGAGAGAGAGAGAGAGAGAGAGAGAGACGGCGCGGTACGGGGTCGGCGGAAAGTCCAGAATCTTCCGTCATCTTCGACGGTCATCCGGTCGCAACGGTGTCGGTGCATGATCGTTTACGAGATACTTGTTCGCAACTGATTTGTGCGCGGTGCAAGTGGGGGGAGGGACTGCACGCGGGGCACGTAGCGATATAAGCGGAACATGGGCCCAGCATCCGCAGTCAGTCAGTCAGTCATTCAGTCATTCAGTGCCCGGTAATCGTGCCCGCCCGGTAGGTCCCTTTCACTTTTCGTGTGCATGCTCCTTCTCTCGATGCCGTCGCCGCGCCGCGCCCGTGACAGACCTTCCGTTGCGCAATTTATCGCGATTTATCGAGGCGAGTCGTCGCGCAAGATTCGTGCTTTTCTTCCTTTTTTTCGCCGTCGCGGTCTTGTTTCCCTGTTCTCTTCTCGGTCTCGAAACTGCCGGCGACTTCGGCAGCTTGACCGACCAAGTTTCGCGCGGTTGAATAAATCCACTCCAGGCTCGTTCTTCTTTTTCTCGTTTCGCGACGCGAAAATCCAGCTCGAGTCCTGAAAATTCGGATCGGTTCGGTTCGTGGCTATTGGCGCGATACCTGCGATAACGTTCGCGCGCGCGGATCGATATTTTTATTGCATAAAATACGACCGGCCCGTAAATAGGCGCGATATCGGCTTTCGCGGGATTTTTCCGGAAATTATGATTTTATCGTGCAGTAAGCTACGGCGGAGCGCTACTAAATATAGTGCGCTGTTGTCGGGAAATGCGAAACTACAATGTAAAGCCGACCCGCACATCGTTGGCAGAAATAGTCCGTGAATGTGACGTACTTAATCCGTGTAACGTCGATATCATACGCGCGCATATCCGATGTAGATATATGCTAATGTTAAATTCAGTAATTACGTGGGACAATTGCGCGGTTTATCGGACTTTAACGTTCAAGCTGACAGGTCAAATTAAACTTTCATACACTCCCGACGATAACGCTGTTTCGATTAATGTAAGTCTCGCGATCAATTACGGGAGAGTCGGATGTCCACGTTATCGTCCACGTTATCGTGGATTACCGTGATCTCCATTAAAAACATTAGACTCACAATTCCACCGATAAGTATTAGATTCACAATTCCACCGTAGAAGTACACCCTTTAAATGTTAGCTTTCTGCACCCAAAAGATATAATAAGTTAATCTTTGTATACGACCTCGAGAGGTTTCTTCTCGAACAAAAAGAAAAATTTTCTAAGCACAATATTCTTAAAGTTAGAGGAATTCGTTCTTTATCTACAGCACAAGAGTCTGGTTCGTAAATAGAAATTTCTTCTAAGAAGGCAAGTAAACATATGCTGCACCTAACCAATTCTCTTGATTGACAAGAAGAATAAATTGAAATAATAAATATTCAGTAAATTTCCGATTAACATTTACTTCGTTAAAAGAGATATTCAGTAAGGTTTTTCGCTTAGTATATGGAATTACTCGCAATTGGAGTTCTTTTTTTTCTTAGATATTAATAAATACTTTTCTTTTGGTTTTAGAAGAATCTCTTTTTAAGATCGTGAGACCTTAAGATAAAAGGATAAGATTGTATGTTTTTCTGAGTGATATATACCGAGAATGATGTTTAGAACTTGTATGTGCTCTTTAAGTTTTATAATCTAGTATACACGGAGAAAAATAATTTGCTGGCCCAGCAAATTTTCTGCTGGTCTAGCAAAATCTTTTCGTTATTATATGGACAGCAAAAAGACTTGCTAAGAGTACTAATCACTATTTGCTGGATATAATTTGCTGAATCTATAAATTATTTTGCTATAAGAATCATGATGGACTTATATAAGCAGTTGCACTTTTGCTCCGATAGCAAATAAATTTGCTAAGTATACATTATTTTGCATCAATAGTAAATTAACGTAATTCTTAGGACAAACACACTTAACAAATTTCTTTTATCCTGGCAACGAAACTACTCTTGTTCTGATAACGAATAATTTGTAAAATTAGTTACGTCAACTAAATTTTTTTGCTGTCACTATAAATATGCCACGACGATTTTGCTAAAAGAACAAAATTATTTTTCTCCGTGTATGTTCTTTGTTACGCTTGTTTTACGCTTTCTCTCTCTCTCTCTCTTTTTCAAAATTTCTTATCTAATCGCGTCACGGGTACTATAATAATCCAACAGAATAGTGATATAATATTTCCAAGCTCTTGTTTGCTCTTTACAAGATTAATCTAGGTTAAATTCGAGATTCTCTTTACGACTCATAAAAAGTAGGTTTCAGGGGAACACGCGCGCATAATCACGCGGTACATTGCGGTAAGTAGTTCCGATTAATCTAACAATATAGAGGCAACGAGTGAACACGCTCGGCGTACATACGCGATGTGTAAAGTCGTTCCCACGGTGCAAGTAGAAACATGTCGCCGTATGTGTGTGTACTAGGTGTCCGCGAAACGCGCCATCAATTCGCCGTGCTTACGTTCATACGCATGGACAGGCTGATCGATGAAGTCGCGCAGGTGTTCCGCTGGATGAACACCTTGCGCGTGGATCGATATTTCGCGGAAGCTCCTTGCCGAGAGCGCCCACCGGTTCCTCCACCCTGTCCGCCTTTCGTGGTATCTGGTCCGTCACGGAAAAATTCCGTGACACGTATATTCGAATTGAGCCGCGGAGAGTCGCTCCGGCCGCGTCCGATCGAGTTCCTACCTATAGCCGCAACGCGAAACTTTCCAGGGCGAATATTCGCGCGCTGAATGCCGGCAAAATTGCATAGTCGCGATTCTGCAGCGACAGTAAATCATAATTCCCGTGACTATAATTAGAGGAATTTTTTATTTTATTCTAAATCTGTATTTTCAAAAAATCGAGTTTAAATCGAGTTAACTGCTTGGTAAAATTTACTTTAAAAAAATAGGAATTTAAAAGGGAGAGTCTACAAGTTTTTTACACAATTTCGCATTTATGTATAATGTGTTAAATCATAATTCCTATACTGAGAAAAAAATTTATTAAATTTCAAAAAATGTTTGTTTGGATAGTACTGTGTGAAGATATTTGTTTAAATTAAATAATTATTTTCTAAAATTAAAGAAACAAATTTATATTTAAAACTTCTTTATTTAATTTTAGAAAATAATTACTTAATTTAAACAAATATCTTCACACAGTACTATCCAAACAAACGTTTTTTGAAATTTAGTAAATTTTTTTCTCAATGTATATTATGATTGAGGGAATAAAATTTTACCCCCGATTCAATTCATATTTCCAAAAAATCGAGATCACCTTTTTGATAAAATTTGTTTTTAAAAGATAGGAATCTTTGGTCTATAGGTTTTATGTACAATTTTGCATGTATATAATATATATTTTCTTTTTCTAATACAAACTTAAGAATGTTCTCTCCATAATATATTTCGGAGCAATATTGTGAAAAGTATGAATTTAGTTCGCGGCACGGAAATAAATTGTTCGATTTTTCGCATGGGCTAACATAACGCGATGGGCAAATGCGAGATATACTGAGCTTGATAAGCGAGTTCGAGCTATCTATTTCATTTGGTGAATTGCTTACAAAGAGAAACGTATCGAGGTTGAATGAGGTAATAATGTTGAACGAGAACTTCCCCGGTAAATAGTACAGTAAAAGTAGATAATAAAAGTAGATTTGACGCAATAAGAAGACAGATGGGACACAGTGAAAGCGACACAAATGTCTCACAACGTCTTTACACTTAGTAAAACGCGAGGTGACGCGAAATTACGAGGAAAATATTTGCGCCAATTGCGTCAGAACAAAGTCAAAACAGAGTCAAAAGATAACGCGCGTCCGCGTTTCAGAAAGGTAAAGAAGTATAGAGAGGAGAACGCACGAATTGATAACGACTCGGAACGCCAGCGCAGAATTTTGTGTCATTTTAATAAATACAGAGACGCGTCTGAGTGAATTAAGAACAAATATATGATAAAGATTTCAGAACATTCCAGTCGTATCAGTTGATCACTCCAGAGTACACAAAACTCGCGCGTGTTTAACGTTTCAGAGCAGTTGGTATCTCTAAGGTCATTCGGCTTAGCTCAAAGACAACCATGAGATAAATCGCGTACGCATATGTCTGAAACGCACACGAACAGTGGAAGGAAATTAATGGCGCGTGGATTCATTTTGCGATTAGAACGCGATCAACGAGTCGTGATGTCGTTCGATAACGTGAACGCCGCACGAAGTGAAGGTGCGCGACCTCAGATATCCCGGGTCTTCTCTTTCTCTCTATCTTTCTCACCTTCACTTTGATGGGTCTTTTTCATTCCACGTGCCTGCCTCGTCTTTTATACGAATTACGTAAGCGTGGCCTGCTTTCTTGAAACGCACGGTAATCATGAGAGCCGTGGCTTCGAAAAGCCACGAAGCGCCATGTCGCGGGAGCGTATCGATTTGTCCTTTACTTGCGTGTTACTGTAGGACAGCGCGTCACGTTATAATACCGAGTCGCGTTGGTTAACGTTAATGGGTTTCGGGTGGACTTGTAGTTCGGTCAGGGGCTGCAGATGCGCGCCGTATAAATTGCGTTTGCATTCGCGTGAGACAAACGCGCAAATTGAATTACGGCAGGTGTGCGCGGTCAGCGAGGACCGATTATTTCTTTTAACGATAAGCGCGATGTGAAACGCGCAGTAGACGCTATGATTCAATTTGGGAAAATCGGTCGCACGTCTACGACCAAGTCGCAATTCAGCCGAAATATTAGTTTCTCTTTTATAAATCTATGTAAAAGAAAAAGAAAAGAAGTACAAAATATCGCAAACAGAAAAAATGTTGTAACAAAAGTTACGTTAAAGTTACATTTCTTTTTACAATGTTTTTAAAATTGGAGAGCACTGAAATTGTAGTACAAATTACTACTGGAATTGTTGATTTGCCGACCCATATATACGATATAAAAAGATATTCAGATAATTGCAGTAATTTTGTAGATAAAAGTCACATGTGCATAACATATTTTTAACTAAATACAATATAATTTCGTTTATAATTCTATGGCCAAAAGTTAGCAAAATTTTATTGTAACTTTCACTACAATATTTTCTCCGTGCAGCTTTCACAGTTTTGCACCCTATGCCAAAATTGAAGAAGGGTTTTTTTGAAAGGCGATATATACAAGACAAGTCATGCAGTTTGTTACACAAATCGTTATCTTAATATATAACCAATAAGGATATGATAAAAATGAATAACGAATGTGCACTTTTCTTATCTAACCGTTATCAAGTAATTTTGCAATGTCTAAAAATACCGATCTAATTTTGTATAGTTAGTTACTTAACCTACGAGTTATTGCGCAGTACTCAGTTTTCTGTTATTCTTTTTACAGTTCTAACACACAATGAGCCGAATGATGATATTGCTGTTGGGAGCTGTGACTATCGTTGCAGCCGAGGTATGTCCGAAAATCCGAACGTTGTGCTACTAATTTGTCGCGCGCCAATCCACTTTCGCGCTAATGAATAAATCGCCGATCGGCCTTTCAACGCGGCACAATTGTATATCGTGACAAGCGTGTTTGTAGCACAATACGTTTGTAATTAACAGTACGATAGGATTCCAAATTGCGACAGTCGATATTTGCGAATAAATTCGCGCTCGTAATACGAGTAATGAAACGATATGCGATGTGCCTTTCAAAATCATATAGAATATAAGATTCAGTTTCATGTGGATGTTACTTTTCACGAAGCAAAGTTTAACAACCGCTTCTTACAATGCTCAATATCATCAATTGAAAGTTGTATCGCGGAAATTCGATATTTATGATTCGTACTTATTATATATGTGTTGATGAAAGAAGTGTTGAATACAAGGCGCGATTCCTTACAT
The DNA here is from genome assembly GCF_010583005.1 of Odontomachus brunneus. Lineage (NCBI taxonomy): Eukaryota > Metazoa > Arthropoda > Insecta > Hymenoptera > Formicidae > Odontomachus > Odontomachus brunneus. The sequence continues at coordinate 546,451 of NW_022639453.1, forward strand.
CAAGCGCAAGCAATAATACCAATACCGCCGCAAATATTGCATGTTTCTTTATTAGATTATTTTTTCAGACAAAAATATCTACAACTGTTTCAAATTCTGTTTCTCTTCTATATATCATATTTGATCATGCATATTTGATTAAGTTTTTAAATCTTGGTGAGGAAAACTATATTGTGTTCTAAAAATTTCAAAATAGTATTGCGTGCATGATACTTTATTCCTAAATCTAAAAGAATAGTCGTATCCAAGAAATATTCGATCGATTTTATCGATGGGAAAAATCTTACCTGCTTCCGGGTGAAAATCCCTCGCTGTTCTACTATAACACGCCACGTTGCTGCTGATGCAATCGTACTGATCGCGTCGAATCGGCTTGATTAGGAGTTGGTGGCGGTCGTTCATCTGACGCCACACGACGTTACCGTGAACAACGTCACGGGTAACCTGAAGATCGTCCAGTCCGTCCCGAATGGACCAGTCACTATCACCGGAACGATCCACGGTCTCGCAGAGGGACTTCACGGCTTCCACGTGCACGAGAAGGGAGATCTGATCAACGGCTGCACATCCGCCGGGGCGCACTTCAACCCTGAGAACGTGAGTGTCCCGCAGAATTTTTTCTCTTTCCACTAAGTTGACTTGTCTAAAAGCAAATCATTACAGAATTCGAGTTAGTTCTCTGCTTTATCGTAAAATTGGAAATGAAATAACTGTTCGAACGACAAGTTTTCCCTCAATTTGAAAGTATGCTGAAAATCGGAGATAATTTTTACTTCCACACTGAGATTTGTGGGATAAGACTTACTTTTGGAAGTGAACTTTATATCCCTCAAATAAATTTTGAAATATTTTTTCTCAGTGGAAAGAGAAGTATACGTAAAATCTGAGGCTTCCCATTTCAATCTCAGACCTCTTCACTTCGACTGTTATGTTTAATTTTTAATTATAACGTAATAATTGATTATAATAGAACAATGACGTTTTTACACGAAGAAAAAAGATTTACGGAATTAACATGACGATGAACGAACTAAATGCCTTTTGGTTGAACAAGTTAGAATTTTTGATTCTTAGAAGCAAATCTGGTTCTGTTCTCTTCAACCAAAAGAAGTTTAGCTCGTTCGTTGTCGCGTTAATTCGACCAAACTTTTCCCTCCGTGCATGAAAAATTTGTTCCGAATGTTTCTCGAGCCCACCCGTTTATCTTCTCCTCTACTGAACATGTTTAACACTACTCGGATAGTCGAATACACTAATAATTCCGTCAGGTGACTCATGGCGCGCCGGAAGACACGATCAGACACGTCGGTGATCTAGGAAATATCCAGGCGAATTCCGACGGAGAGGCGGTGATAAACATCACCGACAATATCATCTCCCTGAGCGGGCCGCACAACATTATAGGTCGGTCCATAGTCGTTCACTCCGGCGAGGACGATCTCGGCAAGGGCAACCACACTCTTTCCTTGACGACCGGGAATTCCGGGGATCGTTTGGCCTGCGGTGTTATTGGCATCCAGTAGGTTATCTCTTCGCGAATGTATTTCCCTCTCGTGTTCGCTTCCTCCCCGCGTCATCCGCCGCCAGTCAAGCAGTGCTTCGTTTCCGTTTCCTTGGCTTGCAACAGCTGCGCGTCTCAACCTGCGTATTTGTAACGTCGGAATCGCCAGATTTCCGGCAACACGACGGACACCAAATTCGTCGTGGCGCGTTAATTTGCTTTTCGCTTGTTTGTCGACCAAACATTCGCTCGTTCGTCGCGATTTTGCCGCGTGAGCGCATCGGACGGACGAGATGATATGTTCCCGTTCGGCGTCAGCCGAGAATGCCTTCCCCGGTGTTAATGTGCCATCCGGCAATGTGAGTTAGGATATTAATTATTATTGTCACATCATTGTTGTAATTGCGTGTGTGGTGTCGCTTGTAATCTCACCATCGATTGCGCGAAAATACCCGAGATCGCGCTCCAAAATTGCACGCTTCATTGTGTTCTGCACGTTACAGAAAAATCTGAAGGGCACTTCCGAAGAAAATGTCAGCCGTCGACGACGGGACGAGAGAGAAGGATCGATACACACCCACTCGTAGAACTGACTTAGAAATACGCCCCGATTAAAGTTGACTCGGTACTCTCGAGACGATTGTTCTCCGCAAGCACTCTCCCTCCGTAAGAATCGACGTCGCGCGATTTCGCGCGAGACACTGTCGCTCCCATGACAAAGCGATATAGCGATTAACAGAAACAACGCACGATGTAAACGCATGTGATATGTAATATTCTCACTTCCCTTCGAGATCTGTTACTTCGTAGTGTGTGTCCATGCTTTGACACATATACTTGATGATACTTTTAACAAAAGTACATTACTTCGTCCCTCTGTGTGCTCATCCCTTCTTGCACTTTATCCTGTATCCGCTCGATCGCTTTCCGTGGACGTGTATGCGCAAGGAAGGATTAGATTGCGAGATTGAAATGGAAAAACATACGGAGAGCGTGTGTATGTATGTATGTGTGTAACGAAAAAAACGTTTCCATTCGTATAAATTATTTCACGATCGTGCGTACCAACACTTTAGATCTAGATAATACGTTATGTAATGTGTATACTCCCATGACAATTACAAGTAGACTCGCGTAGCTAACTTGCTTCCTTCTCTCTGAAACTGTATTTTCGTGCTAATAAAGTGACTTAGTGATTAATATTTCATTAACTTACGAACTTCTTGTGAGACACGAATAAAGTTGAGAGAGTTAATCCCCACATTGTTATTCTCCACGACTATTGTTCGAGGAACACACGTCGCAAGCTGCACGCCACCTTGTTAATTGTGGAAGGTTATCAACATATTATTATATTAACATATTATTAGTCTAATAACAATCACTTTCTACACGTACACCAAGAAAGAAAATGTAATCTCATCCTTAGTGGAATATCCTCTTATATATCTGCCTCTTATATATCTTATATCTCTGCTAGGAGGATTCAAAATTCTAAAATTCTTCTAAAATCAAAGAAGAAATATTGTAAACACGATATTCTTAAAGTTAGAGGAACTTCGTCTTTTATTTAGCTTGTAAGCAAGACTTGTATTTTAAATATTGTGTCCTTCGTCTAGATTTTAGAGGAAAAAAAAGTTTGAATAATATCTAGTAATATCTACCAACATATCTAGTAGATTTTCAATTAACAGTCTATTTCATTAAAAAAGAAACATTTTTTTCGTTTAGGGATTAGAACAGGAAATTCTATTTTGCAATTAGTTCTTTTTTAGTATCAACTTAAATGAATAGATATTAAAAAATAAATCTAACTTCAAGAATATCGTGCTTAGAATATTGAATATTTTTCTTTTGAATTCTTTTACAAGAATCCTCTTGAGGTTAACACATAAAAGGGTTCGGCTAAGAATGAGATTTTTTTAGGTGACACACACGTGCATAACGATTATGTGAACGATTATAAAATATTTCCAAAAATTTTAACAGTTCTTCGAGAATTCCTTCGCTTCCAACAAATTGTGTCACATATCTCGTAGTTATCTTCTGTCGGCATGCTACCGCAACAGATTCGTGCTACTCGAACGTCGACTGATATCGCCGATAAATAATTCAAAGTCGCGTGATATTCATCCGCTTATAGCCGTACCACAATCATGACGTAAAGTTAGTTACAATTTGCAATTCCAACATGTGTTACTGTGCGTCGGTCACATTTGAATGCAGATATGAATCTCGGGTCTTATGGCGTGCATTAATATGTTTCTACGTAATTAGACGAGTTTTGCGGGGTGAAATGCGTTGTTTTCCGGAAATTCTAGTGCCGACGCGTCGTGCTTACGACCGCGCAATGACACGCAACAGTCCAGTTAAGAATATAATTATCGATCCCTTTAATGTTCCTGCTTCCAGGTCGCCGACAGGCAGTTGGAACTCTGGCTCGTTCACCTCGCCGAATATGTCAACTCTCGTGATATTCTTGCTCGTGGCCGCTTATCAGCACCTCAAGTATTAACGACCCCGTGGGAAGCTGGAGTAATTGCGTATCCTCGTCCAAAGATAAATAAATTATGTTCTCGTATTTTCGTCCCGAGGTAGGTACAATCGCGAGGGTCGCGTGAGAAATCGATTGCTGATGATTCGACGATAATTACGACCGCGGCGATTGATGACAAACGAAATTTCACCGGAAATCGTGGCCCAAAGAAAACATCGATACCTAATTGTGGAACAATTCGATTATACGAGGAAAAGGCACTCGGTCGTTGATTGTTGTTTTACAAGGAAATACATGGAAGCGTCCGTCTTCGATTTTGATGAGTTTAAAATATATTGTAATCTAGATAAAAATAAGGGATACGTTCTTTTTTATACGTGCCTAATCGGCCTTTTAAGGGTGTTTTAGGGATAATGATAGAAAATATCAGTCCAGAAAATTTGCTGTTTCAAATTCTCATGGTTTCTCTTCTATATAATCACTTTTATATCATGCATATTTGATTAAGTTTTTAAATGAAAAAACGACCATTTAGATTTAAGAAAAATTGGTGAGTAGTGCTGATATGTTTAAAATTATAACATTTCTGCGAAAACTGAGAAAAAACGTTATTATAAATCACTTTTCGAACCATTTAATTTTTATCCAACAAGTTTTTTCTATTTTTTATATTGTTGACAAAACATATTCCAAATCGGAAAATACTGATTTATTCAACCTTTAAAAAGACGATTGAGCACGTAAAAAAAGGTAAGGAAACGATTGAGCACCTTAAAAAACGTATTTCTTATTTGGTCTAGATTACAACATATTTGAAGCTTATCAAAATCGAAGGCGGACGCTTCCATGTTAATATAATTCGCGAAACGCAAGTCGATTTGTGGTGACAAAGACAGCATAATCTACTAAAAGATGTTTCAAAGACGACCTATTTCTTTTAGACATCTTTTAATAATTGGTGCTGTCTGAGGATTCTTGTGTGTATAAATGTGTGATAAACTTGACACGGTAATTGCATTTATTATGTACTTATGAACATCGAACTGTCTACTCAAGTTAAATTGAAACATCGAAAAGATCGATTTCACGATCACGTATACCTGTGTAAGTGTGCGCGCATTTCATTCGAATAAGGAGTTTCACACTTATGTCATCAAATCAGCTCAGATAGTACGTATCATTTAGAAATGTTCACGAAAACATTCTACAAACGGTTATTAAGAATCCCATCTCGAGTCGAAATTTTGATGTTACTTTGACGCTCTTAAGGATATTTTGCGCTTACTTAGAAAGTTTATAGCCTAGGTAAAACCTACTTTGACGATATTGATACTCATTAATTTTTCTTTTGAATCTTTAACTCTACCTTGTCAAAATTTTGACGCTGCTTTGACACTCTTAAAAATAGTTTGAGCCTACTTAGATAATCTACAATCTAGGTGAAACCTATTTTGACGATATTGACACTCATTTCCGAGTCGAAATTTTGATCCTATGTTGAATCTTGAATTCTACACCGTAATAGGAGCTAAGATAGCAAAGCAGGTTTAATTCTAATGATATAATTTACTCCTACTTTGACCTTGATAACGTCTGAAATATATCCAACAAATAAAATATATATTTTGTATGTTATTTGACGTTTCTGTTTCGTTATTTATTAAATTTTTTAAATATTTCTATAAAATACATATATTCTATGTAGGAACTAAAGTTTCAATAGAGATTCGCAACTGAACCTACTTTGCTTCCTAAGATCTTATTATACAACGTACTTTGACGCTAAAGAAAGCAAAAGCGGAAATTTCAGATATCATCAGGGTCAAAATAGGAGTAAATTATATCATTAGAATATTAAACCTACTTTGCTATTTTAGCTTCTACTGCGATATAAAATTCAAGATTCAACATAAGGTCAAAATTTCGATTCGGGATACGTTTAAAAAACGCATGTGAAAACAATATGTGCTACTAAAGACATTTTAACGTTACTTAGAAATAGGCTGATCTGTCCAGTAATTGAATTCACTCAGTCATTGAATTCATTCATTCACTCAGTAAATGAACGATTTATAGTATTTATTATTTATTACGATATTGTATATGACGCACTTTATAGTTCAAGGGAGTAACTAGAGGTAACTCACAGATTGTGTAATTATTAAAAAAAAGTGCGTCGCAGAAGATTAACTCGGTTTCGCCAGTTCAAATATTGAAATTTATTATGTCTAAGGGCCGGTTTTTCAATGATAGTTTAAACTTAGATTTCAACTTAAACTCTGTTTAAACAAAATAAACGCATTGTTAGAATAGAGTTTAAACTTGAATTCAAGTTTAAACTGCTATTGAAAAACCAGCCCTAAGTGTTCAGTTTTACTGGACAGGTTATTCTACCTGCTTCGCGCTATGTGAGGAAATGATTCACTTAAAACGATATGTGTCTCAGGTATATTCTCTACTGAGTATTGTACAACTTGCAATGTATACTTAATCATTCAATTGCGAAAGACGTGCAATACGATTGAGCAATAGGTAGCTCGGTGGACAAGAAGGTGATCCGCCTTTTCTTTTGTGAGTTTAGAAACATATCCTGTCTCGCCCAGTGGGAGAATTCTCACATTGGAAAACAAATTCTTTTCGATCGTGTGAAGAAGATAGGATATGTCCTTGAACTCATCAAGAAGGAAATGTGGACGATCTTTCTGCTTGTGATTGTACAAAGTGTTACTCGTGATAGAGCAATCGATTTCGTCAACGTTAATGTTATCCGTATGTACGAGTCAATATTACGTTATACAATTTACGTGAATGGCGTACACCTCTGCTTTCGATAAATTTAGGGTAGACGCAGATAAATGTCGTCATTCCACTGAATTATCGGACGCAAATGTATTTATTGATCAAATTGCAAATTTTCCTCAGTGTACGTTTCTCTCTTTCTTTCTGTGTTTCCATTTCTCGTCTATAATGTCACTTTATTATGAATATTGTTTGTATAACGAGGCAATTTGCTAAAATAAAGTTTTGTTTGGTGTAAAAGTTGTCTCGTTATTGCTATCCGTAGTCACTAGTCTCGAGTTCGATTGTAAAGCTACTCTTTTTTAGCACGCCAATTAAACAATTTTGTAAATACAATTTTTTCAATTTTACTAACGTGTGCACAAAATTTTTTGTGTTAATGTAAAGTTTGGTTTCAACACATTTAAATTGAAGAACATAAAATTTACGGTTCTTATAATCCAAATTTTCCCGCAAGAACCAGAATTTCTCTTAGTCAAAATACGTTGATTCGTTCATTACAAAATCAAACTTCACGCAAATTTAAATATTTTAAAACTTAATATATATAAAAACTCTATTAGTGTTTTCAGGTGTTGCGTCTTTATATAACTTTAGAGGAGGTTTTTTGTTGATTATATTCTCTTCTTTCACTTATGTATACTTATGTGTATGTGTGTGTGATCTCGTAAATGAATAAGATTGTTATTATTAACGTCAATACAACCAAAACTTTTTTGTCCGTGTGGTCAAGCGATAAGGGCAACGGAAGAATTTAACGATCGTCGTAGAAATATCGAGCGATAGTGAAATGTACGAGGAGCGCGCCAGGAAAGATGTTTCAGTGTAGCGCGGCGGTTGAAGCTTAAATAGTAACGTGTTATCATTATGCATGTACTATTACATAGGTAGGCAGCTACCTGAGGAATGAGCACGGTAACTATATTCACCGTACATTCCCATTAACCTATATACATGTCATGTGGCACGGCACGAACGGATTTTCGAGCGCGAACACCCCGTGCATACGAGACCCGAGCGAAACTTCTCCCCTTGTTAAGCTCTAGTCTATCGAATCACGAAAACCGCGTTACACTCGTGCAACTCGCTCGTGACCCATATCGTGCGATCGGCGTGTAAATAATGTGGCATTATTGAACTGCGAATGCGGCTTCAACGTTTAGCGCTACGCTCATGTTTTGCCTGATCTCCAATAACTAAATAAAAATTGTCGCCGCAATGCAGGGCGGAGTTTATGCGTGTTCATTGAAGTGTACACACGACGCCATGGAGATCCTATCATTCTTGAGAGTTACACGATTTTCTTCCAACACATAATACTTGAGGTTGAAAATCAAAAACAAATAACTCTGTTATAATCATTAAGTTTTAATTATAGCGGTTATAATCTTATTCATATAGGATCGGAAATTGTATAACTCTCGATCTAGAGAATAATAGGATGTCTAGGACGTATACGCTGTGTATACGAAATAACATTGTGTCATTCTACGAGTTGACTTGTATCGTGAAAAAGGACACAATCCCTCTGTCAAATCACTTGGAAGAAATCGGGAAAGGCGAGTCTATGTGTGTACTCTTTAAATTTCTTGGAGCGCAGTCTCAGGGTCGGCTAGGATCTATTCGAGTTTGCAAACACCCTTTGAAGCACGTAAAGAAAGATTAGTCTATACAGCGCTCCGAAGCGTTTGCAGCGTTAAATGGAATAGATTCTGTCTATATGAATGAAAAATCGAGTGACCTGACGGTTGCTGTACTTTCCCAATGAAATTTAGAAACTTCAAGAACTTTAAAGAATACTGCCAGTCCTTCCAAGACTGCTTAAGACACAAAGAAAGGAAGAAGAAAATACCAACGAATAGTTAATCAACCCAGATATGAGTACGTAGAATCAACAGGGTCAACAGTTAAGGTCTGGCGTGCACGCGAACTATATCGGCAGCGCGATCGAACCGCCGTCGAGAAATCTTCCCGCGATTAATCTTCTAAATCTCGCGCAGAGACGCCAACGGCTTCCAGATCGATGATGGCACGCGGGCTAGGCACCGGCCGAAGAGGACACCGAACTCCCCGACAACCCCGGTAGTGGATTCACGATTCCGTCGAAGCTCATGGCCAGCTTTTACGAGTTCGCAAATACTCGCCCTCCCTCTTATCTTCCGCCGTTGTTCATTTTTTTTCTGCTCCCTGGAAAGCCGTGGCCGGGGTTATAGCGATGCGCCCCGGGGTGGCCATGGTTACCATCAGCGATCACATAGCACCTTCGGCCAGGATACCGACCAATGGCGGGCTGGTAACGAGCCGATGGGTTCGTCGACAGAACTTCGTGCATCGCCCTGCCCGGACGACCAATGGGGCTGTGGCTGCCTCTTCGTGTTAGCCTGGTGGCCGAGGATTTCGATCGAAACCTTTCGTCGCCCCCAAGAGGCACCACCTGGATCAGCCCGCACTGACCGAACGGCCGTCGCACGGGGCGCAAGCGGTCGATTATGCGTCTCGCTTTTTGAGTTGCCGCGAAGCGTCTCTTGTTTGGAAGCAACTGTAAAATCGATCAGACGGCTCGAAGAGACAACTTGGCACCATGGAGTCCTGCGGGATGAACGTCATCAAGTACATCCTCTTCGTCTTCAATCTAGTCTTCGCGGTGAGTAGAGTGAGACGACGGTGTGAAGCGCATCTCTTCGCAGACGACTCGAGTGGTCTCTTCAAAAATGATTCGAGCGAAATGATTCGCGCTCTCTTGGTCCTTTTTGCGGATTTCCTCGAATTTGTGTGAGTGTATTTGTCGTGTCTCCATCGATTTTTCCGGACGCCTTCGTGATACTTTCGAGGACGAGCTTGGCACGCAAAGAGGCGTGACGATTCGTGACACTTTGAATCATAATACCTCTCTTGAGGGCGGTTCCATGATCAATGAGATGCGATTTTTTATTTCTTGGAAGAGAAATTGAAGAAGCGAGGTACATGGGGAGCAGGAGAGATATATTATAGTTGGCAAAATTGTTTCTTCTGTAGATATCTGGTATAGGTATTATCGCGGCCGGAGCGTTGGTGTTGGCAGATGTTGGCGAATTCAATCATTTCATGGAAGGAAGGATAATGGCTCCGCCAATAGTGCTTATAGTTGCGGGGTCTATCGTTTTCATCATAGCTTTTCTGGGCTGTTACGGCGCGATCAAGGAGCATTACAACATGTTGATCGCCGTAAGTTGAGGAACCAACGCGCGACATACGAAGTTCAAATTAAGACGCGTGATCCAAATAATTCTTGAAGTAACATGAAGTAACATGAAGTAACAAAGAAACTATCATCTTCGTTTCATGCGAGTCTATCCGCTAAACTATGTTTCCATCCCGGACGCGTCATTTATTGATTGGTTAATTCACGAAGTCACAAATTAATTTGTAAAAAATGATCTACAGTTCGCGGCCGCGCTGTTAATAATCTTCGTGATCGAGCTGGCTGTCGGTATTGCCGCGGCGGTGTTCAAGAACGATTTCAGCGTGGCGATGAAGGATACCTTGAAGGAGTCGATGAAGAATTACACGGACGCCGACAAGGAGGCCTGGGACAACGTGCAGAAAAAGGTCAGTATACTGAATCTGGAGCGTGAGCTCGCCTCTAATGGGTTTGTCGATATAGAGGCGAAGTGTAGCCTCTAAATCGATGTAGCCTCCGTGCTACGAGGAAAACAATGGTGGGTGGTGCGGCCTGGTGATTCCCGTGATAGTGGGCAAAGTCGAACGGGCACCATCGCGTGCGAATAACAAGCGAGCGATTAAAGTGACTCTCGCGCGAGTGCACCGACTACCGTGCGCCAACATCGGCCGCGGCGATTCCGTGTCCTTAACTGCTCCTTTCGCTGCGGCCACTTGGTCGAGGCGGCATCGCGAAACGAGCGATCGTCCTCTAAATTATTCATGAATTGAACCACCAATCGTTCGATGATCGTTCGATTAATCGCCTGCGCGCTCAACAGCTGCAATGTTGTGGCGTGGATGGCCCTTCCGACTGGAACACGGGATTCAGACCCTTTCCGTCCTCCTGCTGCACCACGGACATGCAGGTGATATGTCAGTACGGCAACCCGACCATGTACAAGGACGGATGCTTCAGCAAACTGGAAATGCGAGTCATGAAGGGCGCTACGGTCTTGATCGGCGTGGGCATCGGGATAGCTTTCGTGGAGGCGAGTATAAATACGTTTGATCGTGTTATCTCGTTTGTTTTGCCGGATATTTCAGTTGGACGAGTCGAGGCTCTACATGTATGATACCATGCCGGTATTCGCCCCGTCGAGATCAAACTAAACGAGTTTCGAGTGAGAGCATGCCAAGAAAGATGAATAAATGCATGGGTTGGCTGGTGGTTTCTCGTTAACGTGGAACTAATGTATATATATTGCATAAGTGTTTCGAGAGAATATTATTTGATTTCGGAACTACGCAAGAATATACTCTCTTGTTAAATCCGCTGTCGCACGGCGGATCTATCGGGCTTTCCGCCACGAAATTACGTTCTCTTTCTTTCAGATTGCCGGCATTGTCCTCGCTTGCTGCCTCGCCACGGCCATAAAAAGGGAAGGTGACAAATGAAACGAGGTGTATTGATTTCATTTCGCGTTGCGTTAGATCCAGCCGCATAATTCGTCGCGCAATCGAGCAAATTGTTAGAAGCGTCGCATTCAATCATCGACAAAGGAACGTGCGATCGAACACTAAGCGTCTCGTTTGCCGTTTATTCGCGCATTGCGCTTCCCCGCTCTCGCGATGTTCTCCACGTTCGCCTAATTCCTACACAGGGCACAGGGTACGAACCTATTTCAGGCTTTCACACCCGATACGTTTGTTACGTATTTTGTAATTACGCTGAGTATTTTTGCCTTTATACACGTAAGCAATAAGCGTACACTCCAAATAATTAAAAAGATATTCCTAGAATAGACATTAAATTCCTCCATTGTTTCAATTATATGTTGAAATGATTGTTCTCGATTGATGCGAATATGTTGTCGAGTGTTAGTTTGTAATCATAACATACGCATGTGCAAATATTACCAGATAATATAAGATATCTATGAATTGATATCCAATTGGTGTTGTCAACATATATTTATAATATATCATGTATATTTAATCTTTATATGTATATCGCTGATACACTTATTTATCTCTATAATCTTTTGCCTATTGAAGACTCCATTTATTTTAATGGTGGATAATGGATTCTTTAGGTGGAAACTGTATTTATACAAATTTAGTAAGCATACATTTTTCCGTTAATTGTGCATATTGTTGCAATTTTAAATTTGAATAAATGTACATTACCATAGTTTTGATATACGATAATAGCTAGAGATATTTTCAGTGTTGCATAATTATTGTTTGTTTTATCTATATTGTACACATACATACATATACATACGCACAAGTGTTATTTTATATTTATTATTTACGAATAAGCAGTAATGTGGAAATCCTCTGCGAAAATAAAACATCTGGTATATGTGTTGTATATTAAAATTTAATTGTCAACACACTTTCGTTTTTACAGAAACTCCGCATTTACAAAATAAAAATTTATTAATATACGGAATCATGCAAGATCTCTGGAAGTTGTTGAGCCCTCGTCAGTAGATATTTATTACGATATTTGCCTCTTTTTTCTAAAAATTAAAGAAATATTAATTCTACTACACATGGACAGAATTCTAAATTAATTGTGAGAATATAGGAAAAAATATCGGTAAGATTTCTTAGAGAGAAAGAGAGATCGTCAATTTTTCTCCCAATAACAGACTTCTTTACTGATCTTAAATTGATTACTTTTTAGTAGTAGATGGATAGATAATGGAAATTTTCAAATAGCCTGAAACCTTTCAATATCATATATTAATTAATTCAATGTTAATTTAATTTTAAATAATAGGATATAGCAACTTCAAATCCGTTAAGCGATCTGGTATTGGGAGGAAAAGTCGCGAGAATGCGTGTCATTATATATTTGAAAAAATGTTTCATGAGATATTAGAATAACTTTAAAAAAAAAATTCATAGATATTAACATGTGATGTAGATGGGACATTCCTATGAATATTCCTACATGTATTTTGTTTCGCCTCTTCCACATTATCATTTTTATCCGAATTTTTGGCCTCTTCACTTTCTTTGGCAAGCTCCTTTTTAATCTCATTTTCCTCTTTCTTCTCTTCTTTTTCCTTCTTCTCTTCCTCCTTTTTTTTTACCTCTTTATCTTGTTCCTTTTCTTCTTTTTCATTTTTCTCTTCTTTTTCATTTTTCTCTTCTTTTTCATTTTCCTTTTCTTTTTCATTTTCATCTTCTTTTTTATTTTCCTCTTCTTTTTCATTTTCCTTTTCACTATTTTGAATCTCGTTTTCGACGCTTACAGATGCCACTTGAGGCCTTGGAATTTTTAGACCTTCCTTTTCCAGAAATGCGCGTTTTCGTTCTCTATTATTAATGATTGTACATTGCACAGACGACAGCATGATTACGAAGATCTACGAGCAATAATTTAATTATGGATTTAAGTCGCAAAATAAAAGAAAGACAAAAGATGTTAAAAAAAAGTAAAAAAATTCTAAATTGATCGAAGAATTTGTCGACATGACACTGACAATAACTACTGGATATTTTGTATGTTTAATAATTTTTATGAAACGTTTTACCTGCATGAGCCCAATGAATAAGAGAATGGAGAAGATAATCCAAGCGTAATAACGCGCCATGCGAGTAAACTCCTTGAAGCAACTATTAGTTTGCAAATAAGGAGAACCTATGACGCATTTCGTTTCGTCATTTCGACAACAAGACGCAGGAATTTCTGTTGAATACCACGTAGTGATATCGTCAAGTCCGCAACAAGAAAACTGCAATTTTTTTATTAATTACATTATTGGAATTTTGTCAATAAAAAAAATTTTGTTCTTATTCTTTCTGAATAATCTAAACAATTTTTATGAACTGACGGTATAAGTGAAAAAATAAAAAAAAAAACCTCCCCGGCGGGGAATCGAACCCCGGTCTCCCGCGTGACAGGCGGGGATACTAACCACTATACTACCGAGGAGTGTTGGAAATCTAGCAGCTTTTAACAGTACTCATGTTCCAATGAGCTTTAAATATAGACTAAAGAAACACGATAATTATTAATTTTACATGAAAGATATTGTTTGTGTGTGTATGCATATGATTATATATGTACACACACACACATATAAATATAAATATATATATATATATATATATATATATATATATATATATA
>NW_022639453.1:560545-566275 GCF_010583005.1 Odontomachus brunneus
ATATATATATATATATATATATATATATATATATATATATATATATATATATATATATATAAAATTGTGTGTCGATAATTTCTGAATTATCGATAATACTGGAATTTTTACCGATCACCATTTGTAACTGTACAGGCAAATTTCGTTGAAAAAATTAAAAATAAATATTAAATTAATTTAAATAACGTGTTTTGGACACAAGTAGCCCGATTAGTTAATTTGTTAATAATTCAGCTTAATTTTAGAAAATTCAATATTCAAACAATTCAAAATTCAAACAATTTGTCGATAAAAATTATGAATGAACATGATGAATAAATATAATCATAAATTTACCTGAGTTCGTAGTTTATCAACGATATTATCGTAATTAATCATGTCTTTTTGCATATGTCGATACAGATCACCACGCTGACTATAATCCGTGACTATGCTCATCGCAACAGTATACGCAACCATGATTATCAGAAAAAATCCTAATAATACTCCGTTCTGTGTGTGTATGAAATAGTTATAACTTTTGTAGTAATTCATGTTGTAAGGTATGAAACGTCATACGTGATGCAAGCATTATATATGGGATATAAATAGTCCATTATAATAAATTGCCCGATGTATCCTCATAATATCTCGCGGCAGCGCATAATATTCTGTGATAAAATATGTAATGTTACAATCTGCGAGGGAGAACATATCGGTTTTCATGTTTTGCAGAGAGTTTATGTTAATGTTTCCCAGTGTATTTTCATGCGATGTTCGTTGGAGCGGATGAAATTAAAGAGCCGCGCGAATAAACGTTTTGGGCGAATTAATTTGACCAATATGCAATTTTAACGTCGTTAATTTGGACAATCGTAAATCTCGACGCGTGCCGAGAGATGAGAGGATTGATATCGAAATTATGATAAAATGCAATGCATTGTTTCGCGTCGGGAAATGAGTGAGCACACTTACCAACCGCGTTGATCTATAACAATTTCTCGAACCGCCAAAAATACCGAGCCAACCGAGCAGAATCAGCAAGATCGTGGCGGCTAAGAAAACGTTGACATGTATGCTCTGATAGTGATCCAACAGTGTCAGGTCGTCGATCATGTCTATTTTGCTTATAATAGTCACGGTTAATCCACCTTTTCCTAAAAACTGAAAAGCAATAGGTATAAGTTATAGTTTCTATAACAATACAATGGTATAATAATACTTGTATTTTGTATATCAAATATCACATAATATACTTACGGCTAATATGAGATTACCGAGAATATAAAAGGCTCGAATCGATAGTCGTAGATTGTGTTGCATTGGATCCTTCTGCGCATTCAACTCCATCGTGGATTTTTCCATAATATAATCACAATTCATCAAATTCGATTAACAGATGGTACGAAAAACTCGGAGAACAATTTTATACGGAGATCAAGAAGTCGGTTCTTCGACGACCGTATTTCTTATGACACACGTCCACTTTACCAATAGTGTCCTTCTGATCTGTGATATGTCTTATCTAATATATATATCTATCTAGGTATATTCTTTTCTTCTGCACTAAGTAAGTTGTCTTTCTTATATGATATTGATTGCGTGTTGTATATAGTGTAAAAGATAATAACCGATTGTCACTGTTTGTTGAAACAAACCGATATGTGACAGATGCAATAAACATGAATAAACTGGCGCAAAAATAATAATTCGTCGATCCTCCGCTTCTTGATTTCTAGTACATAGAATTATATAAATGAGAACGGATATCCTTCAGTTCCTCGTCAAGCTACATTGAAGTTACTGCTTCATTATTATTTCAACTTACAAAGTATTTCGCGAAGAAATTCTAAAGCTCCAAGCATTTAAATATCTCCTTGTATATGTCAGAAATCGTTAAAATTGTATAAAGCAATCTTCATCAATGTTCACTTTGCAATCGGTTTCTCATAGTCCTTCCCCTCCTCCATTGTTACAATAACCTACTTTTGTACTGAATCCCACAAAATTTAAAATAATTAATGTGCATTATCAACGCATCTTGTCCTGTAAAGCGATACATTGATCAGCGCGATGATTTTGATATCTTGGCTAATTGTAGTTGTAAAAGTAGCTGCTTTTATGATGTCATGGCTTGCATAAATTTTTGCAACAGACTATCTATCGCAATAAACTTGCATCGTCTTTGACTCCTATATATTTGTCTTTGGAAACATAATTATATTTCTTGCGAATTTTGTATCACACGTTTATGCCAATAACAAAGTTCGCAATACGTGCACGTTAAAATCGATAACGGCAACAGAAAATAATGGCACTGATAATAATATTTTAAAAACACGTTGATTTGACAATAATTTATTATATATCTATAGTTGCTTTCGTGATAAGTAATCTCCTTTCTCTAACTTTTTTTAAAAGTTTGGCTCGAAAATGTTACATTTAAAAAAAAAAAATATCTTCGCCTTCACTTATCAAGCGATTAATCGTTTACGTTTATCGATATGACGCTGAATATGAGCAATTTCCTATCTGTCTGGAGGAGGTATATCTCAAGGATGTTTCTTTTGTATCTCTTTTTCTGCGAAATTTATCTATGGTAACTTACATTGCATTCTTAATCTACGCGATTAATCCTTTGTTTGACTATGAATCTAAGTACAATGTACAGTTTAATTATATCAATCCAAATAATAAAAACGTGAACGTTTCTACGTTACTTTATTATATGTTTAACTTCAATTTTATTATATATATAAATTCAACTGAAAAATTAAAATCAAATTGAATTCCACTTTTTTTGCGAAAATATTCCTATCAGACTAATGATTAAAAAATGGGAAAACAGAGGAATCGTATAATTTAAGTTCAGAAGTCCGATTTCTTGCGCGTTTATTGTATGATCTCGTCTCAAGGTACGGGAAAAATGGTAAAAATAATTTAACAAACTTATATAAGACATATGAAAAGTTCGCTTCGCGTTTGATGCGTAAGAATGGATCGCAGCTGCCATCTGTGCAACTTGAGACAAAGTACGCGGACGTTTATCGATCGAGTATGGATAATGTGTGTAAATAAACATCTTGAAAATAATTTTATTATTTACAACTCGCACACACGATAACGTTTGCCGATGGATATAGCAAAAGTAATGAGATTATTCGGAAATTTAAAATACATTAAAAAAAAGACGCTGGCACGCAGCCTTCAGCACAACAATCGAGTAGAGTCCTCACGGTTCCGTGGTGTAGCGGTTATCACGTCTGCTTTACACGCAGAAGGTCGCCAGTTCGATCCCGGCCGGAACCACTTCTTTTTTTTATTTTCTAATAAATTTTATTTTTTAATCGAGAAATACAATAACATCCGACAAATATCGCTCAATAGACGTGAAAGTAAAAAAAAACAAAGTAAAAACCAATAGTTTTGTTGAATACACTGAGAAAAAAAGCGATTGGATTGACAAAATCGACGGTCACCGACCATTAAAAAAATATTGGATCTATTCAACAAAATACAATGTTAATGCAACAATAAGTTTCGTTAATATAGTGATTTCAACGCAACTTATTGTTGCATTAACATTGTATTTTGATGAATAGATCTAATATTTCTTTGATGGTCTGTAACCGCCGATTTTGTCAATCCAACCGCTTTTTTCTCAGTGTAGGTACCACTGTTTGCAAGTTATATTTATTTCGCTATATAGAAAGGCTGTTTATGTCAATTATGTTGCACAAAGTCATACGAAGGCAATAGTACATGGAGTACACCTATTTTATCTTCCTCGTGTTTTCTTATTTGAGAAATAATTAAAGGAGAGTTACGCAACGCAAAATCACGTTGTAATATTGTATTAAACATTGTTATTTGACAAAGGCACAGAAGGGTTATTACACTCCTCATTTAGCCCTCATGGAGTTGTATTGACCCTGTGTTTTATGTATGTATGTATGTATGTGCAGGAAAAAGAAGCAACATGTATTACTGGTTAATTATTATTTCATGAGACTATTATTAAGTGTGCATACGTTACGTAAATTTGAAATTCATAATATTTTTCCGTAAGTATAGCGGGAGAAAAAATTTATTACAAACTCGCTATTTTCTACATATTTTCCGAGATTGTAGAAGTTTATAAGAATTTAAAAGAAAAATTTAATGTCGTAACTGAAAGACACAAGCTACGGCGTTTGTATCCAGAAGATTACCCCCGAGATAACTTCCTAAGGTCCATATTAATAGTTGTTAAGCTTGTTTCAAGTGAGATACTCAGATTTATATTCGGAGTTTGATGTGTGTGTGTGAGAATTTCTCAATTGAATTGCAATTACAGACATAAATATCACATGTAACAACAATTCAACTGAAGAACTTAGATCTAACTTTGAATAAAAATTGAAGTATCTCACCTGAGACAAATCTCAGGTGACAACTTCAATTGAACTTTATGTACAATTACCTTAATTAAAACTTGAACTTGAATTGATGCAGAGTTAAGACGTCCATGCGTCGTGAATCTTACGACCATACAGGGCCTTCGATTGTTTCGACACCGAAGTGCGAAATTACGTTCGCACGAAGGAACGAGAAAGAAAGAGAGAAGGAAGCTTCGAGGGCTTTTAAACATGCATCGATATTGCCTCGCTCGCTATCTTGTCGTCACAAGATAAAATACTGCAAGGGGCCCGAATGAAAACCGGATCCGCTCTGGTTGCGACGCAATGGCAAAGAAACAGTTGGCTGGGCGCAGGTGGAAGACCAGATGGCCCGGCCTCGGAGAGACAGTGAATGAAAGACTGAAAAGAGCATTCGATACTCTCTGTCTTTCAGTTTCTTTCTCTTTCACTCTCGTTCTTTCCGTGCCGGGTATAAAGATGAGGACGGACGAAAATCAATTTCGACTCCCAATCACCGTTTCCAATATCGCCCAACCCTTTCCCGTGATGTCACCCTAGACAACGATGATCGATTAATCGTGAGACGAGTGACTCACGAGTGCATTGGACTCCAAGTTGTTCATACTCGACATCATTCGAACTTAATTTCAGTGGCGGTATATTCTTGCAATATTGAAACTATTTTCCTTCGGCATCGAGATATTTAAAGATTACTAGTTAGGTACTCACTTTGCACCACGTACGAGGTCGCTCGAGTCATGTTCGTTATGGGCGGAAGTCAACGGGGATGTTTGGACAGGATCGACATTCGTCGCCTTCCTTTCGCCAACTCAGCTCTAGGACTGTAATGAGGAGATAAACAGAGATTAATAATTACTTAATTGTTATTTTAGAAAGTATTGTGTGTGTTGATCGTGATTCAATGTGTCAAGTTAGCTTCAATTTCTTCTTAAATCATACCTAAAAAGTATTGTAGTAAGAAGTAAAGTAAGAAATGATAATATGCACAAGGGTTCGAGTTTGCTTTAATTTGTGTGAAATTTATTTGGAACATACGTAAGAGATCTCGCTGTGTGTTTCACTTGACAGTTTTATTATCTGAGAACCATTCGCGTAGAAGCGGTTCGTTGGACACAGAGTGGAGCATGAAACTTTCAATGGGCGCTAGCTTAAAAGTTTTATTCTCCAAGAGTCCCTTTCGATAGTAAAACTATTGAGCATAGACATTGTCTTGTAGGCAAAAGATGGGATTTTAGTGAATTATTCGTCCGTATGCAAAGTTTTGCATTCTATATAGAAATTATATTATATAATAATAAAAGCAATAACAGAGAGAGAGAGAGAGAGAGAG
>NW_022639453.1:566461-567131 GCF_010583005.1 Odontomachus brunneus
AGAGAGAGAGAGAGAGAGAGAGAGAGAGAGAGAGAGAGAGAGAGAGAGAGGAGTTTTCAGAAAGAAATGAAAAAAAAACAATATATATATAAAACTCTAATTTAAAATAATTAAAAAAAAATATCATAGTATTAATTTTTTCCGTAGAACTTTTATAGGGAGCGATATAACTTATCACGTGCGTATACAAAGTCTAGCACCATCGGTTTTAATTTTCACGATAGATTTTTTGTTAAAAAATATTTGTGATTTTCTCATAATTAGGGGCATATTTTTAAACAAATTTCAGGTGAATTATACTCCTCATGGAAACTTTAAAAAATTATTAGTTTCAGGCCTCTAATACCAGTATTAATAGTTGTTATTTGAAACTTATCTTACGTGAGATACTCAGATTTGAATTAGAGTTAGATATGAGTTTTCCAAATTGAATTGCTACGAATATGTCATGAATATCAAAAGATTCAAATTAAAAAATTCTTATATAATTTGAAATTCATGTCTGAGTATTTTACGTGAGATGAATTTCAAATAAAGACTATTAATACAGACCTAAGATCGGTATTATACTTCAGGTGAAGTACTCATATTTGAATTTAAAATTATATGTGAATTTTCCAGATTAATCGCGACTACAAACGTGATGTCGTGTACAAAAAAAAAAAAAAAA
>NW_022639453.1:567141-617743 GCF_010583005.1 Odontomachus brunneus
GTGGCCCACGTAAAGTGTTACAAGCTAATAACTCTAAACATTTGTCTTATCAAAAAGTTGTTCATGAGAAAGTTTCATATATTCGAGGGGCCGTTCTAACTACGTAAACAAATATTCATTTCCCCTTGAAGAGGGGCGGAACTTCAAAGTTTCAAATGGGACTCCCTATACAATGTTACATATTTGGACTCTACGAGACAAAACAAATAAACTTTGTCTGAAACATTTCTTTGGAAGATGTTCCTATCAAAAGTCATAAACATTTAAACTTTAATGTAGAGTGCATTGAAATTAATAATAAATTAAATAAGACTCAGTTTTTCTGTTTTGTTTTATTTTATTAAATGTTCGAACTGTTGACCATTAACATCTAAACACTTATTAATTCTTTTTACAAAACTTTGCCTAACTCTAAACAAGATTTTTGGAGTCATCTTAATGCAAGCTGTACGTATTATTAACGTATACCTGTTTAGATATTAATGATCAACATTTCGAACATTTAATAAAATAAAACAAACAGAAAAACTATGAATCTTATTTAATTTATCATTAATTTCAACGCACTCTACATTAAATGTTTATAACTTTTGATAGAAGCATTTTCCAAAGAAATGTTTCAGATAAAGTTTACTTGTTTTTTCCTGTAGAATCCAAATATGTAACATTGTATAGAGGGTTCTATTTGAAACCTTGAGGTACTCCCCGCTTCAAGGCGGGACGGAAGTAGATTTTTGTTTACGTAGTTAGAAAGGCCCCTCAAATATATGAAACTTTCTCATGAACAACTTTTTGATAGGACAAATATGTTTAGAGTTATTAGCTTGTAACACTTTACATGGGCCACCCTGTATATATATATATATATATATATATATATATATATATATATATATATATGATTTAAATGGAAAATTCAAATTAAACTCTAAATTCACATCGAAATACCTTATATGAAACAACTTTGAAATAACGACTATTGATGTGGGCTCAAGAGTCATTCTATTCGACTCTGCTATCAAATGTGACACATTGTACACGTAAAAGCTCTGACCAACGCGCCTCGACTCGTAGTTACAATTGAATGATGTTATTTCGTACCCGCAGGTGGGCCATCGCGGAGACGCGGCATGATCGCTCGAAAGTAGACAATCGCTCATGAGTAAGACGCGATACCGCCCGCGTCGAGCGATCAGTTTCAATGACGGGTTCAGCAGGCTCAAGCCCTTCGATTTCCTGCACCCTTGCTCGTGCATGTCCTGCGGGGACTACCTGTCCGAAGGGCCGTGAAATCTTGAGAAACCAGTCCCGCAGTCGTTAACGTGCACTGCCGGCCGCATCGGCGACGTTCACCTGCAGCTTCTTTCGTTCGGCCCATCATTCACGCCGGCTGAACTTGACCCCGAATTCTTTGATCCTGTCTCCCGATGAGAAATGATTCCTTCCCTTCCCGCTTTTTCCCGTGATTTCCTCGATAGCGCGATCGCGTCGCTCACGGAGATCCTGGCCGTTGCACAATGCGCGCTTGATACCGTGAATAAAGCACGCAATTAACTTCCCTATTAAGTTCCCACGGCAGTCGTCGTATCGATCCCGCATTCAAGTTCTTACGAAATTAGTTTTTACGCGCGACGCTCTCTCGTTCACCGCAATAATTCTGCGCTAATTCCGGGATTAAATTTACACTGAACTAACTTCGCGTAAAGATTCCACGAAAAATCTTCCTTGTATAAATCTTGCGCTAATTGCCGCCCGTGTTTTCCAAAGGAATCCTGTTCTTTTAGCTGCAATACATCTCTCTCTCTCTCTCTCTCTCTCTCTCTCTCTTTCTCTTTCTCTCTGGTAAAGTTACGCCATTCACACGTACACACGCAGACGCGCGCGGACGAAAAACAGAGCGAGACATAACAGAAACTTCCTCGCTTGGACGAAACATCTTTTATGTCAGTTTCCGCGGTCGTCAAAATTTTCGATGGAACGTTGCCCGCGTTCTCACCCTTCCACCCGACGAAGTATGCGGAATCGGATGGGAGGGGATGTTGGCAAGTAGTCCAAACCGTGCAAGACGACGCGCGGAGCTGCAGCTTGCGGGCGCAGCGCGGGCGGCGGCGGGAAAAATCGATGCATCCGCCGCCGGCGAGGAGCGTCGCCGAGGCCGGCTCAGCTGTGCTTACTCGAACTCGGACGAGTCCCACGAAAGGGGCGCGAATCCGGAACGGGGTGAGTCAGGGTTAAAACAATTGGCACATCGTTGCTACGTGCGATTAGTGTCCACCGTACTAGCCACGACGATGGCGATGAGGGCGACAGCAAATTTAGAAGGCATGGGGCCGGGCTAAATCTCATTTGAATTTAAAAATACGCTCATTTCTGAGAATGAATGGTTTGGCGAGAATTGGAGGAGCGAGATACGAACTTGACGACGCGTGCACTCACGCATATATTTACATCGGGAATGGCCGGGCTCTTTCTTGCCTGTCGTCGGAATTTGACGAGTCGCGTTACTAAAACGAGAAATCGCGAAAAGGGAAAACGATCCCGCGTTTGTCCACGTTTGTCGGTCCGAGTGCTCCTCGCGTCGCACTTTTACAGCTGAAATTATTTATTTGTAACGTGTACGTGTCGACGAATATGCAAAGATGTCTCGCGACGTTTTTCGCCAGCGGTAATTATTTTGACGTTTCGCGCGGCTCGATAAAGCCTCACGGCATGTTTATGTGGATGATTTATAAAAATCTATACAGACGCGTGCGGGATTAGGCGTGCGGAAATGTTTCACACTTTTACAGGATTACTGCCCGCCGGGCAAGTCGGTGGTATATCTCGTGAATACGTTTAACCAGCATTCGCGCGAGCGGTTTCGCTGCTCCGCTTCGAATGGATGCTACGAGCGAGTAAAACATGTGAATTTGCATAGGCGCGTAAGCGTGTGCATATGCATGGCGTAGACAGATGTTAAATGTCCAAGGGGCCTCGTATACCGCCGGCATTAACGCTACCGCCGTGTGTTGCAGCGCACTCGTACGCATCTAAATTAATTTTGCAGCGTGTGATAAATGGTCGCTAACGTATCCGACAAATTGCGCGCGGAATCGTACTTAAAGAAGCGGCAATCTGCAATTACCCACGCGCTCGCTTCGAATCGCGTCGGTCTTGTAAAAGCACGTCGAAAACTTTTTCACCGTCGATTCCATGGAGTTATTTCGCGCGAACGAGCACCGTCATAATTCACCTTCATACTTAATGAATCGACAGCTCCCGAGTCCATTTTTGTTTCTTTCTTTTCCCCTTTGTGATGGAGTAAAAGCCGTCTGGCATAGTACGTTGCTTTTTCGTGAAATGTGATTAAAAGTCGATTTTTCCAATCTCTTAATAAGTTAACTCATATATCTGTTTCTCCTGCAAATTAGACAAAGATAGATATAATTTTACTGTTAGTTAGCTCATCAAGAAGTTGGAACAACAATAGGCTCTAATCCAGTGGCATATTGTCGCGCGATTTCGCCACGGGTTTCGTTTAGCACACAACCGCGAGATATATTAATTTATCTTATCTTATCGTACGTTATTTTTAGCCATGTGTATCGAGTCACCATAGCGCCACAATGAAAAAACTTTCGCATATATTGATGTAAGGTAAACACTCCTACGCCTGGACGTGTTCTGAATAGTCTTATTGTTTTGGTCTATAAGTACGTGCATTTAAACTTTCAATATACACTGAGAAAAAAGCATCTAAAAAATAAAAATATAGAATAAAAGTATAGAAATAGAAATAAAAATATTTTTTCGGGTTAGATATTCTGATGTTTACTTATTCTGATATAAATTATTTTTCAAATAAGAAAAATATATTTTCGTAAAGCTTTTCACGATAACTTTTTCACGAAAGTAATTGTTTATTCCACTTAAATAAAATAATTTAAATTTAAATAAATATATTTGATTTTTTTTCTCTTAGTGCAGAACACATGTATGTACATTTAATGTTGAAAGTTGAAATATTCGAACTTAAAAATCATAACAACAATGTCCAGAGTTATGTGCGTTGTCTAAGCATTGGTATTTTTGCCTTCTAGAATGATGTTATGAAAATATAAAATATACACGGAAAAAAAGGTTTGGTTGAATCAACCAGATACTTGGTCGAATATGAACGATCCAGAAATTCCGATTGAAGTAACCCGAATTCTGTTTAAGTTAACGAGATGTTTGGTTGACTTAAACAGAATTCAGGTTACTTTAATAGGAATTTCTGGATCGTTCATATTCGACCAGATATTTGGTTAATTCAACCAAACCTTTTTTTCTGTGTACAATGGAATTTAATGTTCGAGATGCATTCTGCATGCAGGTGTCGCACAGCGAAGTGTAATCACAATATTAACAGAATTCCACGACTTTTCCTTGACTGTTTTACGATGCTGGAATGCATTAGCGAAAATCGCTCGCGATAAGATAACGCTACCGATGTACCTTACATCTCGGCGGCCGAGAAAAATGTGCCGTTGCATCGCGGAAGTGTGCGGTGTCAGTGCCTTAAGCAGGGCTCGCGTCAGTGCCGTGCGTTGCATTCACGTACATCGGGCGCATCAGGATGCTCTTGTAGCTCGACAAACACCACACCTACAAATATTCCAACGTGTTACAAAACACGGGCGACAATGACACTTAACCTAGAAGCGCGGAGCTCCACTCCAGCGGAGTAAAGGACGCGACCTCAGCACACGAATACTGTATGCACGGCTATGTAATCAGTCTCACATTTATATCAACATATACTGTTCTCTATTGGCGAATTCTCGCCAATTTGCACAAGACTTGTCAACTTACACGATCCAATTTCTCGATAATGCCGTTTGCAATTACGCGGAGAAGCACCGTGTGTCCTTTCCAGTCGTTCCCTTCGTCACGGGGCGTCATGATTGGTCGCTTGAGATATTTCAAAATTTCCATGACGCCGATGCTGCGCGCGACTATCGGCTGATTTTACACGGAAGCTGATCAACGCTCGAGCATCGCTGACGACTCGTTCAAGATCTACACTAAAACGTAAGTTCAATACGCGATACATGTATAAATTAGAGCCGAGAGCGTCTGTTAGCGCGGTATATCCGATACAGACATACCTTTATATATCTATTTCCTATTCGGCGTGAACGATTCATTCGTCGATCTCTAACGCCGCTCTCATAATCCACGCGCATCGCTCGCCCGAAATCCGCCGGCGCCGTAGAATCTCGTAGCTGTCGCAGTCAAAACAAACGTCGTCGCGCGGATGTGACAATGGCGTTCCCAAACATCGACAGAAAAAAGCTGGGCATCGTTTACGTACCATTTTCAGAACTCGCTCGGCTCACCGAGACTCTCGCCGCACCTGTCGTTTCACTGTGGTAGGAGAAGGTCGGCTGCCCGGCCGAGTGGTGGGGAGCCTCGCAGTGCGCGCGCCGGCCGACGAGGTGGGGGGGAGGGCGCTCGGCGCGTGTCCTCTCCGTCTCTCACAGGCGCTCAGTCCGAGCTCGACGTGCAGACGGTGCGTAGTCCCGGTTCGTGTCGCTTCGTTTCGCGCGCGCGCGCGCGTTCGTTCGTTCGTTCGTTCGTCCGTCGAGTGAATACACGCAGCCCCGTCATCGGACACGCCGGCTGCGCTCCCGCAGTCAGTCAGTCGGTCCGTCTGTCCGTGTGTTCGGCCGCCCCGTGCGTCGCGCGAATCGCGGTCACCGGGTCGAATTTCGAGAACGTCTCGTCGCGCGCGCGCTCGCACGCCCGCGGAGTCGTCGTGCTTCGCGTCGTTTTCGGAGCGAAGCTGAGATGCGTAGGAAGCCGGCCGTGCCAGCAGCAGGATCCTCGATCGCGTCTCACGATTCCTGAAGGTGGTGGTATCGTCGGATCCTCCTTACTGACCCGGCGGCCGCGCTGCCCTTGGACCGCGGGACCGGCGAAATGAGGTGAGCCGATCGATATATCCCTGCCGTTACACTTCGCCATATTTGCATTACGCACTTTCGGCAAATTTGAACGGGCCAAGGGGGCGTCACGTGACCGTGATCATTACTCGCGCACATGCGGCTAGAAAAAGATACTCGATAAACAGAGCTACTCGGGCATATACGCGATGCTCCAGTTTCGAAAGTGCACGCGACTATTGATCGTCCTGGTGATCCCGGTTGCCGGAGCCGGCTTTCTGCGGCTTCTCTCTTTCTCTCTGTGCGATCCGCGACCTGTGATCCTTTTTTCGCGGCGGAGGCGATCGGGATGAACTGTGCGCGACCGCGGAAGTATACAAAGTGACGGCGTCATTTCTTGTCCGCGTCAACTTCACGCGGAACTTGATCGATGAGCGGCCATTGTCCATAGATACCTGTTCGTACGTGACATGTCCGTGTGCTTTTTCCGCTCGTCATAATATACTCGTTTTTAATTACTCCCGTGCGCGGTCCCTCTCTTTCTCTCTCTCTCGCTCTTGAGATGTAGCGGCTCGCGGAGGTCGAGTAGGACGCGAGACGCCGCGGTGAGTGAGTCGTCGCGCTCCAAAACAGTGCAATATTCGGGACGCGACTCAAGTATCTCAATACGCCGTAATGGCGTCGGTCAGTTACAAATTGCGAACTAGCATATTCGCCCGGCGTGATGACACGCACACGCATCGCGATCGCCCCGCATCGGAACGTTCAAGCGACGAATCCTGCGACTTCTCAGAAGACGTATCAGGTAATAACACTCTGATTACAGAGACATATTAGTCTTTTCTTCGACACATATTAGTCTTTTCTTTGAACATTGCGCGGCGAATATTCGGCCGATTTAATCGCGGACCATTTTGGGTATCAATCGAGTTCGGTGTGAATATTTCGAAAGTGCATTTCAGCGTACGATAATGCAGCAGTATCCGACCTTTATCATTAATATGCAGTCGGTTCGTAATATTTAAGGGGATTTATCGTATTATAACGTACAAGTGAATTTTACCGCGATTAAATACTGCTGCGACCGGTTCAGGTATTAGTGTGTAGTTTTTTTTCTTGGTTATTAATAAGTTGCTATTAATTTACGCAGAACGAGTGTCTCTTTTATTACAACTGTGCTTAGCGCATTTAATAAGCCGATAACGATACGATAACGTGCACAGAGAAAATTCCGGAAAACAGTCCGTTGATTAGAAGCACAGAATCTTGCGTTCTACGAGTACCCTCCTTGAGTGTCACGGAGTAAGGTTATTAAACAAAAACCAGCTTCGTTGCGCCGGCGGCGATAGCGATGCGTTAACTCGCCAGATTATAAACTAAATACAACGATTTGCTTCACTTTGGCTGAAAACTCGCGAAATACGCTTTTATTAGCCGGAAAATTATATTATTTTTATTATTATTTTAATTATCATTTTTATTATATATTTTATATAATTTTTTATTTTATTATTTTAATCATTTTTATTATTATTTTAATTTTTATTATTTTAATCATTTTTATTATTATTTTAATTTTTATTATTTTAATCATTTTTATTATTATTTTAATTTTTATTATTTTAATTATTACCGTTCGTATCGGGACGATACATTACTTGTGTAGATGCAGATGTATTATCAAGGACACATGAAGATAATATCAACTTTTAATTTCATGTACGATATATATAAATACTTTTTTTCTACGACTCCAACATGAAAGGCTGAATATTCGCAATGTATTGCGTATATATTTTCCTAAGTACGATTTAAATTGTGCAACAATTTTCAGTGGTACATTGAGAAAGACACATTTGGTATGTGTAAGTATAACTACAAAGGGAGATAATTATAAATTCAAGTCAAGTAAACCGTGTTTTTATTAAATTTTTCTATTATAACCAAAACACATAGTTGAGCATAAGAGACTAATTGTAATTTAATATCAACCATTTTTTACACTCAGTGTAATCATCGATCTTGACTTTTACTGAGAATTCGCGAGATACACTTTTGTTACCCAGAAAATTACTAGAACGATACAACACGTTACTTGTTTAGAATGCAGGCAATATTATTAACGACATATGGAGATAATGTCAACTTTTAATTTTCATGTACGATTTAATAATATTTCTACGTTTGTCCAACGCGAAAGGTTGAGTATTCACGATGCATCGCTCTTGTGTATGCTTTCTTAAGTACGATTCAAATTATACGACAATTCTCAGTGGTAGTCATTAATCTTCCACGATGTTCTTTTTAGTATCTGTCCGCCGGCGAAGTCATTACAGTCGTGTTATTTACGTTCGTGTATCGCGCGGATACATTACGATACCCGTCATCGGCGCGATTTAAACGGCACGGCAAATAAAATATCGCCCGATCTCTATTCGTATTTGTACTTCGCCCTTATACACGCCGCGCGCTAAGCGAACGAAATAACCTTCCTGCGCGGGTTATGCAATTTCGCGGCAATTGGATGTTCAGCTATATCGATCGCGATTCGTTGCGGAGCAATAATCTCAGAAAGCGAAGCAAGGTCGTTCTGACGCGTCGGGATCCAAACGTCATTTCGCAGCTCGCCATACCGCACATCGGGAATCAATGTTTGCATTTTATTCGCGCTCGCAAAACGGACAATCGTTTGTTTTTCCTTTCCACCGTGGAGAATGAAATTCTGTCTTGTGTTTGCCGACGCATCAATCGCGGTACGCAAACATTCTTACATGCGCATGTAAATTTGTGATGTCAGCTGATTAGCGTACAAAAAAAAATTCACGTGCAACATATTTTCAATCTATGCGAGACAAAGGAACTGAAAAGAAGATATGGTTGATCAAACTAAAGTATATACTTACTTTTGATTGTTTACAACACGAAAATAGTAGTGACAACATGCATGTAAGATTACTATCGCCAACATCACAGTAGAATTTAATAGAAAAAAGTTATCTCGATAACAATTTGTAGTAATTATTTCTCTATGCTGTTGTAGTTACAAATGTCGAACACTTTTTTCTCAGTATGTGACGTTTGATCTCTTAATGTGAATAATAGGTCTGCGAGAAGAGATAACTGATCTAAAATTCCCAAGTTGCCAATTAACGAACTACATAATTAAAATTCGTTCGCAACTTTCATTAAGAGCGCCCGCTTTTCCAGTAGTACATAATTAGCGCAGTAAGATAACAAGGACGCGTTTTTTCAATTCTCAACAGAAGTAAACTCACATCCGATAATTCGCGCTGAAAATAAGAGCATCGCCGTTGCTCTTCACTCAGGAAGATATGCGCTTTTTCCGAGGGAAACGGATTTTCCCCGCCGATTCGTAAAAGACGCGCGCGCACTCTCTCTCTCTCTCTCTCTCTCTCTCTCTCTCTTTGCCTCTAAGCGCTGTCAATTATCGTCTTAATTAAAAGGACGTGATTTATTATTCGACCCTTGATCAACGCGGGTTACGGGCGACGTTACGGGCGAGCTCAATTCTCGTCGATCAATTAGGCAACGATGTGAAAGTGATTTTCGATATTCAGATAGAAGCGTCGCGCTCGGAGCGTTTCTTTGAGGGAGCGGTGCTCGTGTTATCGATCAAATTTTCGCTCGCGACGACGAGCCGCCCGCGAAAAGCGTACATCATTTATTCCGCGACCGACGGAAATAAATATTATCTGAACGTGCTTTATTATTTATAAGCCTCTTTGTGAATGGCGAACAGAATCTTCGCGACTACGTTGTGTTACGTGACGCGTGTGTTGGCCTTCGTGTTGCAAAATGGAGCAACATGACGTCGTGTCGATACGGAAAGAGTGAACTGTTGTTCAAGAAATGTTTGATGTGAGATGTATATTTAATAAACGCGCGAAATCGTTAGCTGTTTTCCTATTTTCGCCGGCGAAACAACGATAAAGTGTCGGGTTCAGAATTTATCTTCTGTGAGAAATAATATTACCGTCACGCTCGCAAATATCAGACTGTAATTTCAAGCTGAAATAATATTTTCGATCTGCATTACGTTTATCGACATTGACGTAGATGCTACCATAGATTTTCAATTATTCTCGCGGTACACTGAGAAAAAAATATTTGTGAATTTATTTGTGTGAGATATGAAATTTATTTACAGAAATAAACTTTACTTCATAGAAAAGTAAATTTTATTTCAGAGAAACAAACTTTACATCCCGCAAATAAATTTCCAAATACTTTTTTCTTAGTATAGATGTTTGTAATTTCTGGATAATAAACTAAATAATTAATCCTTGTAATTGATTAAGATATTGTTTGAATTTAACATATTTTTTATATATATTTATTTCCTCAACATTAGTAATTCAATTGAATAAGCGAAAGCTTTTTGGCATTCAAAAGGCATCAGCTATTATTTTATTTATTATCGTTGGGACAAATACACGGAAAAAAAAGATTTGCTAATATATGGACAAAAATATTAGCTGCAGGAGCAAATTTTCTTGCTTTCATAGCAAGTTATTTAACTATCACAATTAAATAACTTTGTTATGAAAGCAAGAAAATTTGCTCCTACACCTAATATTTTTAGTTGTCCATATATTAGCAAATATTTTTTTTTTGTGTAAGCTTTTCTAAAAACCACAAGGGGACACTAGTGTTCTTATCACTTTGGCGCGAAATTTTAATTTTTCTGCTAAAACTATATTGTATTAACGAAATGAAAATAGAAAAAAAGTATCTTTAAAAAAAAATTAGGGGCTTGAAAGTTCAACGTGTTAAAAGGTTAAAAGAGTTAATACATTCCACACACTTCAACTTTGCGTGTCTTACGATCTCATGCGCTTTTGTCACTTTGTCTCCAGATGTCCGGCGAATAAGGGCACGCAGTAACGAGGATGACAAGAAGCTGCCTGGGAGCCGCAGAGCGCGATCCTCCGTACCGTGACTGAAGGTGGCGCGAAGGAGTTGCGACGAACCACAGACGTCGTTGAGTCGGCCCAGCTCGATCGATCGACCGTTGCGAGATCGAGCACCGTGTCGAACATCGTGAGAGACTCCAGAGACCGCGCGCGAAAGAAAGAACTCACTCGCGCGGGAGAGATGATAGTGTGACTCGCGCGCGAACCGATAGAAATCCCCCGGAAAGATCGACGAGGTCATCCGGTGGTTGTGTGGTACCGGTAGTGATCGGTTGTGTTGGTGGTGGTGCTTCATACGTAGCTGCGAGTCGGAGACCCGTTGGCGTCTAGGCCTCGTTCTCATCGGTTTCCTCATGCTGGGAGTGCTGAAGCGGCGCTGGAAGCCATCGAAACGGTGAGTGAAAATAATCACCGGCCTTTTACATTGCGTTACATTGCCCGCCACGTCGTCAGCGGACAGAAAAAGTATCTGCTTTCGGTCGGTCGGTTTCAAGCGATCTCAGAAAGAGAAAGAAAGCTTTCACGATACGCTTTTATTCGGTACTTGTCAATATTAATACAAGTGAAAGTCAATTTTTACATAAATATTCTTCTCCTATTTGCTTCTCCATTTACGTCGAGTATAATTAAAAAAGTTCGTGTAGTTTTGGCTAATTGATAGAACGGATCTAGAGAGAATGAGAGAGATATAAAAATAAGATTTTTATCCTGTCGCAGTAATCTCTTTCGTTGTCCAAGTTATTTTAATGTCGCGAGTGCGATTTCCAGTGGTCCTGGAATGTTCTATAATTAATTAATACGAAAGTCAACGAGCGCGAAGTCTGGAAATGAGTCACGTCTTTCGAAAGCACCCGAGCAGATCCTTTTTCTCGCGGGCGGTGTTACTTCTTGAGAAAGAGAAGATCTTTCGAGTGGAGAAATGTAAGTCTTGCTGCCTTGGCGCATCGCGTGTCGCGTCATTTACTAATAAAATTTCAACTTCTCCGCGTTTCCGGCGTAACTTACTAAAGAAAAGGGCACTAGTCGCGCGCGTTAAAAGATGATGTCTGGCAAATTGCATCGGTCCTACCGGTTAGCTGACGCACACAACCAGGACCCTCTTCCACTAAAAATGATTTATTTATTTCCCGGAGACAAGGGCTAACCTCTGGGCCAACTCTGAGAATGCCCTCGGTTAACTTTGGGTTAACTCTGGGTCATCGCTCGAGTCGCGCGTTAACCCTTTGTGTGGGATATAACGAGTGACACTCAACCGCGATCGTATTTCACGACGACGACGACGACGGCTCCGCGCGAGCATTCGTTTTTAAAGGGCCGCGCGCTCGAAATTATTTTTAAAACGCGCATTCCGCGGCCATTACGTCGTCCCTTTGACGAGTGAAAGAGAGCTTTATGAAACGCGAATGGATAACCGTTAATCGCTTTCCCGTTTTATCGTAATCAGAAATGCTCTCGTGCGATGACGGCAAATAAATTTGTTCCTTTCTCGACGTTACGCACACTGACAGTGAATTATATTTTACGATATCCGATGTTGTCTCGTTTATTTATATTACAATTCAACTCTCTGAGGGATGCAATATTATCTTTTTCAGTTGCAAAATATCCGAAATTTTGAATATATCTACCGTAGACTTTGCAATTACTGATATACGCTCCTTTCAATCCAGATATACAATATACTCTTTGCTTCCTGTTACTTTTTCTTTATCTCTGTTTGAATCATAACTTAAGCTAAAGAGAAAGATAGAGAACAAGAAACAGGAAGAAAGAGTACATTTAGTAGATCAGGATTTAATAAACTTTTTTGAATCGCGCAAGTCCCGTCTTGAATGCCAACGTTTTATTTCTCTATAATTTTATCATTGTTCCAAATTCAAAGTTAAATAATTGTTGAAGCTTTTAGATACACAGTTGTCCTATCTCTGCTCTTACAATTCCTCTCTCTTTATCGCTAAAAAGCAGGAAAAGAAAAATAGATTGCGAAAAAAATAAGATTTGTTATTTTTTTTATTATACTCCATTAATCTTTAAGCTTTAATACAGAGGAAATAGCAGTAAACAATAATTCGTGTGTTATGTTTCGAGATTCCCCAAGATTGAACAAGTACAGCGGAATTTGTAGAATGAATGTAAAAGCAAAATTTCGACTCGGATACGTGCAGTTATCTTTTGAAACATTGGCTATGATGGAGGTCTTCAAGTCGGAGTTAGGACACTGTCCGCCATTTGTAGGGAGGAAATGAGTAAGTGAGAGAGAAAGAGAGAAGCTGCAGAGCGAAACTCATCATTTCAGTCGCGTAGAGTTTTCTCCTTCACTCCCATTCTCAACGCCATCCTTAAAAATGGCGGACAGGATGCAGACCAATTCAGGAATCATCACGCTTTGTCCTAATTCTGATTGAAAGAACTCCAGGTATGATGTGCACAAAGTAAGCTGTGGAATGCGAGATTACTAGTGCCCTTTGACACTTACAATCATCAGTTTATCGCGTTCAGAGCGATGGGGTACTCGAATTCGGAAATAAGTTCATACCTATGACGCATAGGTAATTGCATGTCGACATTACCGCGACAAACGAGTCAAACGGCTGTCACGCCATATCGACAGCGCGTCAGCGTTGCAATTGACGTTGCAATTCCGCAAATGCGCAGGAGGGGGCAGGTAGGAAAGCAGGGAAAGGGGGGGGGGCAGGCTTAAATCTCCCATCGAGAGATTAATAGCGCCGATAGCGTATTAGAGAAATGAAAAGAGCGACGCTCGCGTCGAGCGCATCTTGGACGAATCAACGGCGCCGGCTTATCCATGATAAATTACAGCGGACGGTGGACGCAACGCGTCACGTGTGTCCGCGCGAGCAACACGTTATTGACGGTCCGATAAATAATTCCGTGCGACGCGATCTCACGTACGCGGCCTGTCGCGCGAGGCATAGCCGCGCATAATGAGTCTCGTCTCGGGGCCAATTGCAGGGAATTATCGTAACACCTGCTGCGCGCCGGGCCCTTAATTAATGCCCGACGCGTCTCCGCTGCGACGTCGGGGAGACGCGGAAAAAGCGGCTAATACCGGGGGCGCCCCGCGATAACGCGCGCCCAGCACGAGAAACCCGTGACGTCGGATATAAATTTCCTCGCGAGAACCCGCCGCCGCGCGCACCGATTAAGACTTCCATCTACGCCGGGCGTTATCGATGCCTCCGCGCCGTGGATTAAGCGCGGCCGCCGTTAATTGATAACCCGGCCAGATACATCTCACAGCTTTATTAAATGCGTTGCGTGGAAGAGAGAGGAAGAGAGAAGAAGAAGAAGAAGAGAGAGAGAGAGAGAGAGAGAGAGAGAGAGGGGTTCCCGCGCGCATCGACGCGCTATCGATTCCGCCAAGTTTGCTCGCGCGGACATAAACGCGTTTTCAATGCGCCCCCACGAGCCGCGGGACTGCGCCAAGTGAATATCTTGATAATTTATTTGTGCTCTCGTGAAAATTGAGTTTTGAGACTATTGAAGATATATGACTTTGAATTGTACTTTGTGACGGCGGGGGAGAGGGAAGGGAATTTACGAGTAAGGCGACAGAGGTTCGAGATTCTTGTTTTCTGAATGTTATTTCTTTTAAGATGCAATAGGAAAGCAATGGAAAACGACATGCTGATTAAATACTTGGGATTAAATAAGTTTCTGGTGAAATACGAACGAAGCAGAAATCCTGATTGAAATTGCCAGAATTCTGTTCAAATTGACAAGACTTTTGGTAACATCAACCGAAATTTTCTGGTTTGTGCGTATTTCATTCAGAAATTTGTTTAATCCAACTAAACTTTCTTTTCCGTCCAAATCTTCGTGAATATATGACGACAGACAAAAAATTCTTATTCTCCAAAGGAAAATTCTCGTACGGCAACAGTCGCGAAATTGCATCATCGTGGAAAAATATTTCTGAGGAATTGTTGAAAGAGCGACTTTATCTTGATTTTGCTGTTATCGATGCTTCGCGCCGATGTAAAGTCGAGTATCGCATCGTGGCTTCGCGCATTTGAAACGTTTCACAATACTAATCGCGGATTACGATCTCACTTCGCGCAAGTACGTGGCCGACGTTAAAATCATTATCCGGCTCCACGGTCTCGTCTCGCGCGCCAACACGGAGACGTGGAAACACGCGGACGAGGGAGAGCGGCGACGGGATGGGTTAGCTGGAAATTTACGGCATCGACCGGGATTACTTTGCACTGAGTGCGCTTTTTCGCGGTAACTTTTCCGAAGCTCTCCCGGCGATTAATTCACGCGATCGCGAGCTCCACGTCGGCACGCAGGAATTTACGCGCGACATTCGCGGCCGCGCCACAGGAAAAGAGAGAGAAAGAGAGAGGAGAGGAAGTTACGCGGTGGTGCGCTAATTTTAGAAGTATCACCGCGACCGATCTTTTCTTCGCGAGCATAACTGCTGCGGTAGAATGTAACAACGCCTGTGATCTTGTCCTTTCATATTTCGCGCGACGGAGAAACGCATCTTGTAATTTATTGCGACGTCGGTTGAACATCGAAACGTATTAGCGCGAAACGAGGCGGCATCTAAAATGAGAACCCGAGGGGTAAACGCTCGCTAATTAACATTTACACGGCTTTATGCATAATGTTGGACGATTACACGCGAACGGGGGAGATAGAAACGAACGCAACCGACTATCACAGTCAATCGTTAATAATACCGCGGTCTGTATTTACAGGAATATTCCTTTATGGAGTTCCTTCTCGCACGTCCCGGTTATCTCACGCACTTGATGCTCGATACTTCAATAACCGGCTTTAGCGATTGTGCGCGATTGTTGCACCGTACGAGAATTTTTCTTTGGAGAGTAAGAGTTTTCTGTCTGTCGTCATATATTTATGCGACAATGATCTGATGCAGAAAATTATGATTTTCGAATTTTGTTAGCAATGGATAGTCCATACATCTTTTTACACGAGACGGAAAACATCCAAGTCCTCTACAAGCGTCTAAAATCAAAGAGATATTCTGGTTTGAAAAGTCGCTGGATATTTTTCCGGAATTATTTTATAGGGAAACGAAAGAATTGAGTAATGTCAGACTTTGCATATTCTCTTAACCTTATTTTAAGAATATATTTTTATTGTCTAAGTGACAAAAACATACAAAAGAAGAACATTTTTGTCATTTAGATAACAAAAATATATTTTTAAAACAAGGTTTAAAAAATATACAAAGTTTGGCGTTATTCAATTTTTCTATTTCCCTGCAAAAAATTTCAACAAAGTGCTTTTCTGCGACCTTTCAAACCAGAGTATTCCCTTAAAAAAACAGTTTTTATTCTCTACTAGTTACACTATTTTTTACTAATTGATTTTTTACCAATTTTTTAAAGATTAAAAGCTGATCAATAAATATATTTAAAGAGAAGAAAACTGAGCATGCTTATTGAATAATCGAGAAGAGCGTCAGTGTTATCTGTACTTTTTCAATCACTTTTTCATCCTCATTTTTTTCGAAACGCGTCCCGTATGAGTTGGATCATAATTCTTGCATAATTACGGTTAATTGATAAGACTCATGTTATCCACTTCTTTGCGCAAGCTACGTGCTGCAAAAACTGCGAGCAGGCACTTTAGATCGTGCATTAAGCTCGCCGATATTTTCCAGTTAGCGTGCTGGAGTTAAACGCGATTTCCACAAACGGGCTTTCTACCTTCGTGTTGCGCGCGCGGGAAAAATGTAAGCGCATAGAAAGTTCAGAGTGCTAATGAAATTACGTGCGTTTGTCGGACGCTCGGCGCGGCCATTAACACTTAAGATTTTGCCGGAGTAGTCATGGGTTAAATCGAGACCGGTTACCGCGCGACCGATGCTCGAATAGGTAGCAAACGAAGTGGAAAACCGCGCGTTTTCGAGCCGTTTAACCCTTTGTGGTCGTACGTTGAAGTCGAGCCTGGATACATATTGGATTATGAGAGATCGGTATCTCTCTCTAAGCGCATCAGTCGACACGAAACGAATTCTTTCGTTTGCTGTCGTGAATTTATCGACACTCTACCAGTTCTCGATTTTCATTCTGCGAACATGATTCTCACAGAAGTAAGCTCGATTTCACAGAGATAAACATTTATATCTCACAAACAAATTTTCAAATATTTTTTTCTCCGTGTACCCTCTTTCCGTTTCCACTTTAAAACCTCATTCTACGTTCGTCCGTAGTTTAACACGTGTTTATACAAAGCGTCGACATTCGTTCGGGCCGTCGCCCGTGAAAGAGTCGTCGCTACTCGTGTTTCGAGCTGCGTTTTGTTTTCGAACGCATCCAGATGCAACGCGCGGTGTATCGAATGCACGTGTGTTAACTTGGACCAGTGGAGGGTCTGTAAATTCTCCGAATGTCCCACGAATCGGGTTTGTTTTTTGGGATTGCTCTTACCAACGCTCGACCAATGCTCTTTTCAACGCGTAAGTTGGCAGAAGAATTTTCATGGAAAACACTTTATGAATTGATTTTATCGGCTCTTTAATCAATTTTCGCGCGACAAAAGTTGCAACGACCGGAACTTTTATCGGAGATATTAGCGACAGTGTTGTTTAACGATTTATTTTTTATTATTTATTTTACTTTGTTTTATTATTTTGTTTTATCCAATAATTTTATGACTGTAATTGGTCTAAAACGGTTATTTTAGTGAATTATTTCTGAAATATATTGTCATTCGACGTAATTAGCATTTTTTGGAGGGGAGACAGTGACAGGGCCAGGTGGCGGTTAGCAGGGTCGATGAACCTGACGCTGGCGCTGAAAACAGGTGTAGTGGCGTTTTTAAAAAAATGTGTTGGATGATGTCGGTCGGAACTTTTGGTAAAACGACTCCGTTGACATGCGCGAACCGCGTTTCGCGGGAGCGTCAACTTTTTCTCGCACTGTGTTTTCAATATTGAACTTTCATGCGTGTAACGGCATATACGGATGATGAAATAGGAGCGCGCGATCACATGAAACTTCGAGTCGAGTCGCATGATTCGTTCCAACAATCCAACTACGTGTATATTCAGGTAGCTAATGAACGTTACTCACAATTACGCGAGAGGACGGCGCACGTCAAAGAGCGAGCTTTAAATTCACGCCTGAGAAACCCTTCAGACCGTCGAGCGTTAACACCATAATGTGCAGGCTATTAAAGTTTGAATGATCCACCTAGATTTTAGGCTCAGTAGTTCGTGCCATAAATAGTCTCAATTAAGGCGAGCTGTAAACTAGCTATGACAAACGGTGCATGAGTAACATTAATCAAGCCGGCAATTAATACGCGGGATCAACGATTCCGTAATTAAATTTCCACCAATTTCGAGCGCTGCACATTGATTTACGCCTCCAAAAGGCAGCACGCGAAATTAGTAATTACGCTCTCGAGAATCGACGGCATATAAGTGCGGGTTTTAGTATCATTTGCGAAACGCGCGCGCGTGCACTAACTTTGAGTAATCGCCGCGCGATCAAAGGTCTCGCGCCAAGTTTATGGGATACCTCGTTTCGTGGCATTCACGTACATATCGCCATCGTTACGTGTACAATAATTGCCCCGTAATAACGAAGAAGTTGAACGCCAAAGCCTATTAATTCCGCCCAGTCGTGGACGGAGAATAACGCGGTGAGATGTATGCGCCTAAATGTATAACTGGGCGCGAATAAATCACCGTAGAATCCCGTTTTAATTGAACAGCGCGAACGCGCGCGTTTGCAAGATACTTTCGCATCCTTTCGACGTTCTTTGCATTATATATATATCACCTGGAAGAAAAAACAGCTTCGGATTGTACGATTATAATCCGCTTTGCGACGTTGAGACACGTTATTTCTCGAAGTATCTTTACATATGGAGATATTTTTATCTGTACTCCTCGAATTTTTCAAGGCACTTCTTCAAGGGCGCGAATAAGATATTGTAGAATGTTTTAATCGAATAACCTAAACATTTGAGAGATTTTTACATTCTTTTGGACTATACATATTATCTGGGTGAAAAGAGAAACTTTCGGTCATACAACCTCGGGCTACTTTGCAACACTGAGACACGTTATTTGTTGAAATATTTCGAGGTGTGGAAATATTTTCATGTGTGTCTCGAATTTCTCGAGGCCGGTGTTTCCCAGCGTTGAGTTTCTCAATTGGTTTCCTGAACGAAAATGAAGCGGTCACGTGACGGTTGCGACGAAGATCGCAATGCTGACCGACTACGAGAATAGTTTTTGGCGTACGATAGAGAGGATATATAGGTTGCGGAAAATGTAAATCATGCGGCAGTGAGATGCGTACCGCGTGTGAGCGGGCGAGCTAGTCGACTCGTCGTAGTTTCTCGTTGGTAAGTCTCTAGAGACGCGCAGTATGCCCGCGATGACACGACCACAGTAAATGAATTTGGCGGCACAAACGTTTCGCGAACGTCTGCGAAACGGTTCGGTCACTAAAGTCAACGACGCGTCACAGGCGGAATGAAAAAATCGATCGCCAGGACGCTCGTTTTAACATAATCGCCATTTAAACGCGCAACTTCTCGAAATAGATTTGATCGTGGCGTAATTGGTCCCGCGTCTCATTGCGATCTTTCTCCAGCAGCGACGCAAGCGTGCCTTCCTTCATGCGCGAATAAAGAAAAACCGTGAGATTTCATCTACCTATTTCGACAGCCACGGAAACTCGTCGTCGCAGTTTGAGTGATTAACACTATTCGACTGAATTATCGCCTCGTGTTCTCGACGCGAGCAACATGTTTTTGTCATTCAGCACGATTCTCATAATTATACGCAAAAAAAATTTCAGTTGGTGCAACCAAATAGGAACCAACTGAAAATTAGGTGATCAGAAACGATATCTTTGTTATGAAGACTAATATTTCTGTTGTCGCAACCGAAAATATTTGCTGAACATACAACTATATTCGAACTCGGTTGAGGCAACTGAAAACAATTGACTATATAGAAGCTTCATAAAAGAATTTTTCTGTTCCTATAGCCGAGTTTTCGTTTGATCCTTGAGCAACCGAAAATTCGGTTGCACCAACAGAATTGTTTTTTCCATGTACTCTCTAAATTTCTTTGAGTGAAAATACTGCTACTTTTACAGAAATTTAAGAGTGAAATATTCACTCCAATCGAGTGAAACATTCACTCTTATGAAGAGTAAATACTGCCACAGTGACTATTTCATTCGATTAGAGTGAATATTTTACTCTTATTGCAAGAGTGGCAGTATTTTCACTCCAAGAAATTTAGAGAGTACGTAGCGTTGCAGGGCAGCGCGTAGGGTTCGGGATTTTCTCTAAAAATACAAACGCCGCCCTCGCTTTCTCGCTCCTTCGACATCGTCGGATTCGCGGCTTCGTCCGGGTAAAATGGGCCGTCTGCCGAAACTGAAATTCACGACTCCCACGCCGATAAAGCGCGGGTGTTATGCACCGGCTAATGCACTAATTGGTGGGCGCGGGGACGCGCGGCAAATTGGGCTAATACAGAGCAAACGGCATGACGCCTATAAATACCGGCATTGCGGGAGCGACTTCGACGCCCGGCCGGCTCTGGCCGCGTTCGCTCACGCGCTGTGTTGCCGACGGAATTTATGGCGCCGATTACACCGACGGTTAATGAATACACGGGCGGCCCGTTTAGAACTTTTTGATTGAACCATGAATCCG
This sequence comes from Odontomachus brunneus, assembly GCF_010583005.1. NCBI lineage: Eukaryota > Metazoa > Arthropoda > Insecta > Hymenoptera > Formicidae > Odontomachus > Odontomachus brunneus. Next base: position 587,669 of record NW_022639453.1, read on the forward strand.
TGAGCGCGCGCGCACGCCGGCGGATTTACGAGGTCTTCGTTGCTCCACGAAGAGAGTGCACCACCTATCCTCTGTCAATTTATTAGCGTTAGTTCAATCTGGTAGCGGTTATTGAATAGACGATTATATTCCGTTGCAACGTCGTAACTCTCGTCGCGGGCAACCTGTGGAAACCTGTCGCCCTGTGGAAAAGCCCTCGGCAAATCGCTCGCCAATCGATTTCGCGAAGTAAGGTCTAATCTAATTAGAGAAACATTTTCGGGAGCGACCGAAGTGACGCGGAAACCGTCGCGAAACGCGACATGCACCGGCAATACCGCGCCTCATCGAGGCAAAACGCCATAGAGGCCGATTAATCTCGTTGAAGCTCGGAAGTGACCCGGCTTTGACGACGTACTTATGGAAAACGACGGCTGCTAAAAAATTATCGATTAGGCGAAAGTACCAACTACACGAAAAAAAATCTCGGTGCAACCGAATAGTAACTAACTGAAAATTAAGTCAGATCAGAAACGATATTTCTGTTATGAAAACTGATATTTTTGTTGTCGCAATCGAAAATATTCGTCTGAATATTCAGTGAAATTAAAACTCGATTGAGGCAACTGAGAACAATTGACTATATAGAAGCCTCATAAAGGAATTTTTCCATTCCTATAGCCGAGTTTTCGTCTGATTTTTGAGCAACAGAAAATTCGGTTGCACCAACGGAATTGTTTTTTTTTCGTGTATACGTGCGCACGCGCACAAACACACACACACACACGCGCGCGCGCGAAAAAAATATTTTGCTAGGTAGAATTGTAGAAACCAGTTCAGATTTGTCGCTGTTTCTTGCATTTGCTAGAAAATCTGTAATACGTAGAATAACAGCAGCATTCCGGCAATATCTGCTGGCAAATTTAGCTCCCATTACTAATTGTTAATCTGCGCTTAATCTGAATAGGCGCCACAAAGAAAGAGAGATTTTATTACGAAATTATACAAATAGTTCATATAGAGAAATCCTATTTAGACATTGGTATCTTAACTTGAATTTGCCACCGAAGATGCTTTGATCTTCGCGCATTTGTTTCGTTCGCTCTCAGTCCCTTCTTTTAACCGCGACTTTGCATCAAACCCTCTTAACTCCCTCGATTTCCTAAGTATCATTGCGCGTTGCGTCACGCGAATGATTAAGCCCTCAATGTTGCTCGTCGCGTGACCTACGGCAACGATGATGAATCATCCGCACTCATAGTCCGATCAGCCGGCAACACGCGACTGGTTTTATCGCGAATTCTCTAGTCCTGATAATTTTGCAAATCGATGAGTGCGCGCCTCTATACCTTGTAATCGCGAGAGTGCTTGCTCAAGACCACAAGATAATAGAAGACAATCCGTCTTCTCTCTCTTTCCCGCGGCACGGCTGCAAATTGTTTTCGCGCCGAAACTCCCTCGGCTTCCATTCCCTTTTCTTCCTCGAAAACTCGCAGATTAACGGGGCGATACGTTCTGAATGCGCCACCGTGTACAAAGACAAGGGGGGACTTGAGAGAGGAGCTCGAGGGCGCGTCGTGGAGGATCCCGCTGCCTCTCACCCTCGTGCGATACCGGGTGGCTCATGGTGGGTCCTATAAAAAGTTCTTAACGACCTTTCTAAATGCATTCGGTGTCTCGCCGGCAGCGTCATCGCACGACAAGGGCTTCCATTAGACCGGCGTTACGCGTTTCGTCGCGTCGCGTCGAGGCGACAAAGGCGACGGCTCGACGCGCCTCCCTCGTCCTCCGAGGCGAAGAGTGTCCTTTAGTAGGCAATAACTAATTTTTTAGCAGCCGTCGTTTTCCATAAGTACGTCGTCAAAGCCGGGTCACTTCCGAGCTTCAACGAGATTAATCGGCCTCCATGGCGTTTTGCCTCGATGAGGCGCGGTATTGCCGGTGCATTGCGTTTCGCGACGGTTTCCGCGTCACTTCGGTCGCTCCCGAAAATGTTTCTCTAATTATAACCAGACGACGACAGAAATACTTGCTATTCGCTGCGTACACGGAACAGAAAACATTTCACTGCTGCAGCTAATCATGGCTCGTTAGGATATATATTTGTTGCTATAACTAAAAGTATGCTGCTGCAACCAAAACTTTTACTTCTGTTACTACTACGTTCGTCCCACAGCTAAATATATATGCCTACACGGAGAAAATATTGTGATAAAAATTGTGTTAAAATTATATTCCTTTTTACAAAGTTTCTCGTGAAATTGAGAAAGTTGTGGAATTAGTATAAAAATTGTAAATTTGGCAATCTGATATATGCGATAATAAAAAAATATTCAAATAATTGTAATAATTTTGTGACAAGAAGTCAAACGTACATAACATTCCTAAACAAATATATAGCAACTTTGGTTATACACAGACTTAAAAGAAAATTAACAGTTATATGAAGAATTTGTTTCAAAACAATGTTAACACTTATATGCAGACAAAGTTACTTCCGTCTGCATCTTACTCATGTTTATACTTGTACATACAGTAGAATTAACTTTTTCTCCATATAAATGTGAATATTTTTTTAAGCAAATTCTTCATATAACTGTAATCAAATTTTGACCAAAATTACAAAAATATCGTTGTGATTTTTATTACAATATTCTTTCCGTGTATTGACAGCTATAATTTTAGGTATCCATGTGTTATCCAAGTGATGAGATTTATTTACCACACACACAAATTCTTGTTTCCGTAGCAAAATCTTTTTTTTCGTGTATATACATAGTTAATTGTTGCCTCGGTGAAGATCATTTCTCGAAATTACATCGCGAAGGAAGCAACTAAATGAATAAAGAAATAGTCGGGATTGGATTGATTAATTATTGTCGTGCCGTGTCAGGTAGATAAGGCTGCGCTCGAATGCGCGAGGAATTAGAAATAGCCAACGGGTGAAGCGAATTAAGTGTGTGCGTGAAGCTCTGTACGTGCCTTTGACTGCGACGTTAGAGCTCTGTGATCGCCTTCGTTCGCGCTCCATACAAAATTAGCGTACAATTCAACGACGCAAGTAAAACGGAAAGCGTTCTCTCTCGCCGGGCGATTAACGGTCGAGCCAGTCCTCGCGCGCGTTGAAAAAGGTAACGACTTGTTTCGAGCGGATCCACAATTGCGCAACTGTGATGGCGATGAGAAAGAGAGAGGAGAGTAGGAGCCACGATGTGCTCATTCTCAAACTGCCGCCATTCAGCCGCAAGAAATGTCGCAATCGATTACACGGCCGTTTCATTCATGAAAATGTGGCCGGCGCACCTTTCGCGTTTCGGTCATCCTCGGCGTCATAAGTGGGAAGGAATTGATAAAAGTGGCTCTGCCGGGATAAATTTACTGCGTCCCACTGTGTTTCCTCGGTTATTTCAGAGTCTTACCTCAATCACCTTCGATATCGGTTCTTTCTCGTGGAATCAAAACGATCGCACTAAACGATCTAAACGAACTAAACGATCGCATATATCGGGCGGGCAATTTGTCGTTAATAAGCGAACAAACAGAACTAAAGCTGTGATAGCATTTTTCTTAAATTGCTCATAACTTTGTTACATGTAGTATTTTGTTTTTTATCGTTTTTAATTATATTGCATCTCGCGATAATGTTTAAAAATTTTTACTGAGAGAAAAAATACCTAAAAAATAATAAATACTTATATTCGCTGGGTACTATAATAACATTTTTACTTGTGTGTGTATGTCTGTACTGATATAAAATACTCTCTTTCTCTCTTGTGCAGTAATATAAAATATTTTACTAATATAAAGTATTCAACAAGAGAAAATCTCAAAACTTGAAAAGAATCTTAGCTTTTCACGAAAGCAATTATTTACAATTATTCAATGTTTAAATAATAGAATTTAGATTGAAGTATAGATATGTGTACCCACTGAATGAATATTTATTATTTTTTAGATATTTTTTTCTCTCAATACAGAACACGAAGAATGACGAGGAAATCGGTCGCAATAAATTGCCGCGTAGGCCGTCACGATTTCACATTTGATAACAATTTATCGGATCAGGCGTCAAGTGTAACGTGCGAGAGAACGTGGCATTTGAGCGCGAATGCACGAAGATTCGGCGGGGACGAACGGCTCGTGCAGAATTTCGCGGGCGATTCTATTCGCGGCTCTCGCTTTATCGACTAAACAAAGGCGGCTGTTCCCGTTGACCTTTGATTCGAGCCGCGATGCGGGCTCGCGGTTCATGCTAGCGAGGAGAAAAGGTGAAAAGATCAGGCATATAAGTTCATCCGCGTCTAAAGGCGGCGCGCGCGGCGCGACACAATCGCGCGAATCTATTTAAATTTCCGCCCCGATGTCCGCGCGACACGAGAATGCAAATGTCGCCGTGGATTTTAGTCGGGCACGACACGCCGTCTGTCGCATGCGAGCGCTACGCGCGCGAGATAAATATTTAAATTTCACCGCGTTATTTGAATATCCAGATAGCGTGCGGGGGGAAAGTAAAGTTCGCCAACGGAATCGAAGAACGCGATTATTTTCGGCCCGCGAATATACACGGCGCTTCATATACACTTGAGCAAATTTCCTGTGACCATTCCCGCCCCCATCTTTCTTTCCCGCTGCTCACAATAGTTTATTCAAATTTATCGGCGCGCCGGAGGTTGCGAGCATATTTTTGTGTGGAGAGAAAATACGCCATTGAAAATGACAAATTTGCGCGGCGAAACATACATTAGAACGTTTGTGGAGGGGAAAAATTGGAATTATTTCTTTCTATTTTCCGACGCTTTTCAGGTCAGCGGGCATCTCTTCCGTTTTCCTGCGTAAGTCCATAAACATGTTTTCTTTCTTGCGCTCGTCGGGAGTAATTGCACGTCTCGCTAAAGTATCCACCAGACGGACGTCGTAGTCCGTTTCTTTCTAGCGTGAGCACGACACGGGGGATGTAACCGGGAAACGCATGGGAGAGCAGTGTGTGCACGCCTGGCTGCATCTGCATGCCCACCCGTTTCCCCTGTCCGTGTTTTTCCCGCGGCGGAACTAACAACCCCTAAATGACTCGTTCGAGCTCCCTCGCAGCAGTGTTTCTCGAGCGAAGGCATGCGAGAAAAAATCTGGGTTCTGCATGACACATTTTTATTTCAGTCGTGTAATTCATTCTCTCTCTTTCTCTCTCTCTTTCTCCTTCTTTTTATTATAGCAGCTGTAAAATTAGCGAATTTGTCAGAGAAATCTCTCTTGATTTGAATTCGTACTTTTATCTTGTATTAAGTCAGATTTATGGCAAATTCGACTGAATGCACTAATGCGCAACAGTGCACACCGAGGTTGGTATCATAGTTCATTCTTATATTCCAGCACCACTTAAGTTCGCTTCTAAAAGCTTCGTAGGCAATGAAACAATTTGCACTGAGAGAAAAAATATTTAAGAGATAGTAAATATATATTTGGTGAGCAAACACCACACAACACACACAAAGCTTGATCTATGTGTTATTTGCTTCCTGTTACTTTTTCTTTATTTCTTTCTGACTCAAACCTTAAACCTTAAACTAAAAAAAAGAAGCAAAGAACACATTGTAGATCAGGCTTAACAGCATATTTACCGGGGCTTATATAAAACATTATTCAGATCAGAAAATATACATTTTCTTGAAACTTTAAGAGAACCACACGTAATCGAGATAAATTTTTAATTGTAACATTAATATACGGACATTCTCACACATCTACACGGAGAAAAATAATTTTGCTCTTTTAGCAAAATCATCATTGTTACTGCATATTCGTAGTGACATCAAAAAAATTTAGTTGACGTAACTAATTTGACAAATTATTCGTTATTAGAGCAGAAATAGTTTCGTTGTCAGGATAGAAAAAATTTATTGTCCTAAGAATCAAGTGTATTTATCCTAAGAATCACGTTAATTTGCTATTGATACAAAATAATTGACCAGCTGATTAATTAAAATACGCTGATTGGCTGGATTCAAGCCTCGTCCCCTACTCCCTAAACACCATCTACACAAGGGGGGGAGGGGGGCATATAAGGACTACCTTTACCCAAGGGAGCTCAGTATCAGAGTTCTCAGTCCTGATGATGCAAACTGCAACGTTTGCGAAACGTCGGCATATCGCTGATTCAAGACACGGCTTCATTCCGGAAGCTATACCTAGACATTGTATCAATGGCCGTGAAAGCCTCAAATCTAGTAAAATAACGTATCCTTAGCAAATTTATTTGCTATCGGAGCAAAAGTGCAACTGCTTATATAAGTTCATCATGATTCTTACAGCAAAATAATTTGTAGATTCAGCAAATTATATCCAGCAAATAGTGATTAATACTCTTAGCAAATCTTTTTGCTGTCCATATAATAACGAAAAGATTTTGTTAGAGCAGCAGAAAATTTGCTGGGCCAGCAAATTATTTTTCTCCGTGTACACGTGTTTCTCTCCTCTCTCTTGAATAAATGGCAATAAAGATGATTAAATCTGTGAAAAGATGAAAGGTACTTTGCGAATAACGTTTGAGAGACACTGCTTCGCAGCGTAGAACACACAACACAAAACACTTGCCCGAGAGTGCCGCGAAATTACACATTAGGTCGGAAAATTGAGCCGAATGCGGGGAAACGATGACTCGGTCGAATTGTCCTCGGACGTATGGTGTGTATGCACGATGACGATCGCAACTCGCGCACATCTCCAATCTGCTCTCTGCACCGCGACGCAAGAAAATTCACCGCGCTTATGTAACACGAGCTAACTCGCTCATTTGCAACATAAAGTGACTCGCCCATGCGAAACGATTGTTCGCGCGATAAATTTCCCGCGGCGATTTTTAACAGCGCTCATGTTATTTCCTTTTTTTTCGAGGGTGAGGGGTATCCCTATGTTTTTTAAGCGGTGCGATTTAATTGGATATGCGTATGCATGGCGACACGTAACGATAATCGAGCGACATAATCCCTGGGGCTCTGAAAATTGAACGTGGACGAGGGAAAAGTGTGTTCTCTTAAAGCGAATCGCTAAAAATGTGCCCGAATCAGCGAAAGGAGCATTTCATCGATGATCAATGAATAGTATTCTGTGGGAATACTTTTAGCTTACTGCCTTATCTTGTATCTCACTGATTTGAACCGGTGGGAAAGTAAGATTTCACAATTTTCTGCAAAATCTGTGCACTGTGAATTCGTCGTGCGCTGTAATCAAATGCATCTTTCTGCGCCTATGGCGCTGGAATTGTCGGCTTCCGTGACATTCAGGTGCAACGACATTGTCTGTATTTGCAAACTGCATCAACAATAGGAGTAGTTGCTACTGTTAACCGATTCTTTTAGCGGCATTTTATTCATTCCAGCGCTGAACTTTTAACTGAATCACCAGTTATAAGTCATGTTGTTCATTTCAGTGAAGAATACACTGATTATACTTTGGAAAGTAGCGTAGGAAACAAATTTGACGTGAAATTCCGTATCGCACGGTCGTAAAGATGCAGATTGAAGGAGGAAAATTAGACGCTTCTGACGCGGCTAATGGACGGTTACAATATAATATAAATACGCGTAAAATTTTTCAAGAATATAACTCGGCGGTGCACGCACAAGTGTCTCATTAACTTTCCCCTTTTTTACTTTCTTTTACGACTTTCTTCTGCTCGTTTTACCTGTGATAAGGACGCGGCGCGTTACATTGTGGCGTTTTATTTAAAGTTCCATGTTCGCTTAGGATTACGCGAAACCGCAGTGCGCCGTAAAACGACGACTCGTATTTCCGCTCAAAGATACGTCTGGCTCCCAGCTTGTCTCCCATCGAACTCGAGTGGTGTTTAAAGCCTATTCTGCCGGAAGTGGTCGGACACCGAAACCACTTCCGAGTGGCGCGTTGACAATCGCCTCTGAGAACGGTCACCCCTGCATTTTAAAAGCATTCTACCGACGAAAATTGAACAGGAAGCCGCGCAGGGCAGGAATTTGCCGATATCGATTTCCGCTTATTTTCAGCTCCTGCGGGTTTATTTTAATCCTGAAGAGAGACACTACGTTGTCGATACTTTGTCCGCGCTTTTCTCTCGTAAATCCGTCCGTAAATGTCAATGTTAATAGCATAAGAGTATCTCTCTCGTTAGATTTTATAATATATACATATATATATATATTAATAACGTTGTAAGCGCATAAAATTGCTTAGAATACAAAATAGATACCCTTAAATCGATTTAAAAAACAAACTTTAAATAAGTAATAATTCGCAATAGAAAAAGTATGAAAACTACAAAAAAAGTAAATCGCCTTCAAGCGATTTAAAATTATTAAATACTTTTCAAGAGCTTTTAAGCTTTTTGAAGATTTCGATAGTTTTCATTTTTCAACTGTTTTCAAGCGTTTTCAAGAGAGCAGATGGAGCGTAATTCAGGAGATTTTAGAACCTTCTGTGACGCAAAATTCCGACATCTCTCGCGTCTATTTCGAATTACATCTTCCACGATACCGCATCGTTGACGTAAATACACTCACTCTCCGAAACGCTACCAACAGTCTATTCTCTGCTCGCGATATTAACCCACCTCGTCGACCGTACTCTGCGTCTCTGCGTGAAGCTTCGATCCGGTTACGCGGATCCGGGCATAGTATGGCGCACACTAATTCAAAGCTCTTTAAACCGCGCCGGCCGGCTGGTGCCGCGTATTGAAGTCTCTGGCGTTGCTCTCCGGTACATCACTATTAAGCACCGTGTAACACATCTCTCCCGCCGAGAGGTTATACAGGCGATACTTTATGAATGACGCTATAAATCTCGCCGTTCGTTCGCCTAAGCGGGGCGTGTGCGTGCGCGTGTATGTATGTGTCGGCATTAAATGCACGCTTAATGCTCAAAGCGATTTATTATGCGGTTATTATGCCGCACTGACCCGTTCCTCACCTGCGTACAATAACCGTGCCAAAGGGAGAAAAAAAATAATCGACCGGCGCTTTCCCTCTCCGCGAAGAGATAGGGAGCTTCTCCGAGATTGACGTCTGTGAAGATGGCACCACATTTAAAAAAAAAATCAATTTATTATCATAGTTCTGATCGCACCCCGATGAGTTCTAGAGTTTTAGATAATATTTAGAAATAGTTCCGGCGAAATGAAGTAAAAAAACTAATTTTGAAGTTTGGAGGTACTAAGTTCACAAAATGAGATCAGAAAAATGACAGTAACTTTTTAACGGTTACACCAAATGAATTTCATCATTAGAATTTTTTATAGAACTCTTGTGGTGCTATCCAGAACTCCAGTCGGAACGCTGGAATTATTTTAAAAAATTTCACCCTTTTAGGACTTAGAAATTTTCACGAAACCGAATCTTTGAACGACTAAAACTTCTCTTTCATTGGTTTTAGCTCGAAGATTCATAAAGATAATCGATAAAACTCATCGGGATGCTACTAGAACTCCGATCGGAACACTGGAATTATTTAAAAAAATTTCACCGTTTCAGGACTTAGAAATTTTTACGTAATCGAATCTTCGAACGGCTAGAACTTCTCTCTCATTGGTTGTAGCTCGAAGATTCATAAAGATAATCGATAGAACTCTTTGGGGTGTCAGGCTGTCAGAACTCCGGCAGGAACACTGGAATTATTAAGAAAAATTTCACCCTTTCAGGACTTAAAAATTTTCACAAAATGAGATCAGAAAAATGACAGTAACTTTTTAACGGTTGCACCAAATGGATTTCATCATTAGAATTTTTTTATAGAACTCTTGTGGTGCTATCCAGAACTCCCGTTAAAACGCCGGAAATATGAAAAAAAAATTTTACTCCTATGGGACTTAGCAAAGAGGGTGGCCAAGATGTGCCTATATTCCTGGCAGTCTAATATGGGGTCGATATATATACCAAATTAAAGATCTCGATGAGCTGAAGACGAACTATGTCTCATTTTGGTAGGGTGCATGGGGACTCGAGAACTTCTCCTTTTCCATCACTTGAAATCGCCGCAAAAATTGATTTCATTATCTGTCCAGACAACTTGATTCAATCTGATACTTCAATAAATAAATAACTTTGATTTGTTTTTGTGTCTAATTACTCCATTTTACGTTTTGAAATACGAAGAATCGAATAGAAATATTTTCCGAATTCAAAGTCTACCGGAAGTACCAAAGTTCCAATTGGAGCATCTGGACTTCCGGTTATTTTTGCGCATAAAAATGTCACTATGTTCCCACATGATAGTAGACGTCATAAGGTTTTCAACGAGCCCTATTTCACATCATAACTCACTATTTTCACATTTTTATCGCATCAAAAACCTTTAAAAACTCGCTTCCTTCCGGGCCCGATTTATCGGTCCCCATGAATCCTACCAAAATGAGACATAGTTCGTCGTTTTCAGCTCATCGAGATCTTTAATTTGGTATATATATCGACACCTGGTATATATATAGCACCTATAAAAAATTCTAATGATGAAATCCATTTGGTATAACCGTTAAAAAGTTACTGTCATTTTTCTGATTTTATTTTGTGAAAATTTCTAAGTCCTGAAAAGGTAAAATTTTTTTAAATAATTCCAGCATTCTGACCGGAGTTCTGGATAGCATCACAAGAGTTCTATAAAAAATTCTAATGATGAAATTCATTTGGTGCAACCGTTAAAAAGTTACTGTCATTTTTCTGATCTAATTTTATGAATTTAGCACCTCCAAACTTCAAAATTAGTTTTTTTACTTTATTTCGCCGGAACTATTTCTAAATGTTATCTAGAACTCTAGAACTCATCGGGGTGCGATCAGAGCTATGATAATAAATTGATTTTTTTTTAAATGTGGTGCCATCTTCACAGACGTCCGAGATTGTTGTCCCGGAGATGCTCACGGAGCAGCTGGTATCTCCTCCGACGGGCTCGCCGGAATAATCGGACGTATATCCAGCCGTGAATTTGAGTGTGATGTAATTCAGGGTGATTGAAAATTTTGACATACCAGGAACAGGGAATGAAACTCCTCTCAAAAAAATGTTTTACTAATGTAAAATCGATATAAAAAGAAAAATGTTTTACATTAGCCTAAACTACTCGGCGTTGTCCGGGCTTCTTATATTTTAAATTATCACAAAGGGGGATGAAATCAGGAGGAGGGAATGAGAGCTTTCCAGATTCTATGTATGACCTATATTTTCCAGAGTCCTACAGAGAAACTGTGCAAAATTTGAACTAGGTCGGTCAAAGGATTTAATAGGGAACATTCACAGACATTCTATTTTTTTCTAAAGACGCGACTTTCTTTGAAATTTTTGTATTGTGTGCTCACGTCTTTAGCCGCGCCGTCGTGGTTGTTAAAAATTTACACGCACATGCGACCGTCACATGCGTACATGAGTTATCCGTCGGATGTTTCGCATTTGAGGTCGTGTGTTAAAGGAGAGAAATAAGAGGTGGAACGTGGTGTAATGATAAAAAAGAAACTGTCACGCGATTCACCCGGCAAATAATTTATGTCGGACCTTTTCACGGGAGACGAGCGAGTTCTCCTTTTGGTGAAAATAACCTTGGCATTTTGCGCCTCGCCGTACGGAAGAAAATATCCTCCTCTTCATTTTTTCAATCCCCCACACATTCGAAAGCAGCGCTGCATATCGTAATTAATTAACCAGCTTTATTAGCAGTCATACGTGTGCATGTATGTACTACAAGTTAAACATCTCGTGTACACGCTTTTTGCACGAAAAGTTTGGACGGATTAACCAAATTTCTGGTGAAATATAGATGACCCAGGAATCCCGGGGCTGAAGTTACCAGAATTCTCGTCAAGTTAATCAGAAATTCTGTTAATTTCAACAGAACCCTGGTAAATTCGAGTGGAATTTTCTGGTTCGTTCACAATTCATCGGAAATTTAGTTAATCCGGCCGAACGTTTCTTTCGCGTAACGAATAATTAACGGACGCGCCCGCGCGCGCTTATAAACAAATATTTTCTCCCCCTTTCTCGATGGGAGGGATTTTATAATATTTTCTGTTCTTTCAAAAAAATATCGATAATTTTTTCAGTTGAAATGGCAACGGTGCAGTAACACAACCTTTGCACGTGCACGAGGTAACAAGGGTCGATGTAGTTCAGGCTCGCTCGTCGTTACATAATTAATTCGTTTTACAATTAATTAATCCGCGAATCGTCGCGGCGTCGCGAAATGGAAGGTTGCAAAATCTGCTCGCACCGCTTAACAATGTAGCGGATCGACACGCTCGATATAATATCGCCCGTTTATTTTCGATTTCGTCGCGCGATCTCCGTGAGACGTCGCTTAATTGGCAGCTTTCATAAGCGGCGCACACTCGTCCTAGATTTGGCGAGAGCTCGATACTTTTAAACGCGCGACTCTATCCTTCGACCGATTCCTCTCATCGCCAGCAGTTTGACGATCGCGAACCGTTATGTGCTTGTACTTTCTCTCTCTTTCTCTTTCTCTCTCTCTCTCTTACTCTCTTACTCTCTTATTACGCACTACCTTCTCTCTTCTCAGAGAGATGCGTCGCAAAAGCGAGAGAGATAAGGTGGAAGCGGTGGAACTCGAGCCCGCGAACTCTTATCCGGCCAGCTTCGTTGAATTTCTCAGCTCGATCGATCGCCCCGAAGCGGAGATGCACCTTAATCAGAGCCGCTGAGAAAAAGCACCCTCGTCGTCGCATGAGAATCGGGCTTCTTTCTCGTGACGTATGGTTAGCTTGTTATCGATTGATCCGGAAAGTCGATTCGTACACTCACGAAAATCGGATCTCATTTTTTCGCGACGATTTCTCGCGAGAGTAGAAAATTTTACGTATAGTTTGTGTAAAATTTTGTGCACGCGCTGTCGTTACGTATAACTCATCATTTCGCAGTACATTTTCGCATTGTTGAAATCCAAAAATTTATATGAACACGCGCGGGCGTGAAAATTCCTTTAAATATCCACTGGACTCGTTCCGCGCGAAGTGGAACGTTATTCACTCGACGGCTCTTCAACATTTTGTTTATATTAAAACTTCGTGCGCCAAACTGCGTCACACCATATGTGTGAGTGTGTGTATGTATGTGTAGGAGGAGAGGTTATATGTGAAAATTAAAATTCTGAAAAAAAAACAAGAAAAAAAAGAAACATTACACGGAACGTTATACGGTAATTTATATTAAAATTCTACGCCATTACGTTGCGCGGTGTGTGCGGCCAAGCTAAAAATTAAAATCTCATTTCCGCGGTTTTAATCTTTAGAAATTTTGAGAGCGCTCGCCTCTTCCTCCTCTTCCCCCTCATCGTCGCTCAATCATTCGCACTAAAATTGAGCGCTTTTGTGCCACCAGTGGTGGCACCTTCAAAATTAGACTCTCGTTTCCGAGCTCTCGCAGCCGCCGTATTCTCGTTACCATTGCTGTCGTGCGCTCCGGAGCACGGGTACGCCGATGACTGGAGGCTGCGCCTCTCCAGATCGACGAATCTGTGTTTGGTGGAGCCCTCGAGGCGAGTCCCGGGCTCGCTCCCGGCACTCAAATCCGCACCTGAATTATTCGTTCGAGTGTAATATCGTAAATGGAGATTGGACTCTTTTGTCGGGGCGGTATTGTCGTGCGTCAATGGCGCCTCTCGAAGATGCGAGAGCGGATTGATTCGGATGCGAGCACTCGCCACTCGGCACGGCACGGTACGGTACGGCGAGCACGAGGGAGACGAAATAGTTTGTCGTTCTCGTATTTGCCATTTTCGAGCGACTGGAGGAGAGAGAGAGAGAGAGAGAGAGAGAGAGAGAGAGAGAGAGAGAAGGGGAGAGAAAGAAGGGTCGCCGAACTCGTCCGCCATACGCGATGAGCGTGCAAACCGTGTTCTCGCCTCGACGCTGGATAAACACTCTTGTACCTGTCGGGCTGCCGCTCGCGTACAGGGTGTCCCGGCAATCGTGCACTTTCTCTCAATCGCGCGAATGCGCAGCGCTATAAAACTCACGATAAATCGAACTCTCGATAACACCAAGTGTTGCCCGCCGCGCGCTTATCAGGATCGACGTACACGTGTGTTCGGGAACGGCTAATCGCGAGAGTAAGCGGGTCTTGGTTCGAGGAGAAGTGTAGTTCGAAGTTCGCTCATCTCGTGACACCCAACGACGGAGATAGAGGAAGCCACGGGAGAGTGAATTGCATCCGATCGGGAAGATGCGGAAGATACGAAGTTCGGCTGCGAATAATGAGCTCGAAATTCGGCGGATAATCACGATCGGCGGAAGGCGCGTTAGCTCTTGGTCACTCGGTACGTGGAATAAATAGGTGATTTCCCCTCGCGTGTTGTAGCTTCGACTGAGTTTTCTAAGCGGCCCATTATTCTCGAAGAGACATCGTCGAACGCTGAAAAATCGACACGATAATGACCGCCTCGAAGGAAATGTTGCGAAACCGCCTCGGCGTAAGAACTCGCGATTTGCATGCGATTTATGATTTCGTGTTTTTTGCAGTCAATTGTAACGTCAGTTATGTACAAGTTGCCGTGCCATGGTGGTTGGCGGTGATAGGAAGCGAGACGATTTTTCGCAGGACTTTCTCGGCCATTGTTTGGCAACAATTCAATTGATCTAACAAATTTCTTTTAATTCATTTGTCCGAGAGACACGTGTTTCTCACGCGGAGTTGTTGTACATTAAGAAAAATATAATCCTACTCTTAGCGGAATCCTTTTATATCAAGTCTTTAAGGAATTTAAAAGAAACAGCTAATAGAGAGAAGAAAATATTCTGATATTTCTCAAAAAAGCAGTTGTAAGGTGCTATTTCCTGTAATTCCATATTCTAAGTGAAAACTTTTGTTGAAAGAGTATTTCTCTTCCAATAAAGTTATTAATTGTTATTAGTCGTATGCAGAGGTTATAAGAAGTCTATGTAGAGAGAATGAGAAGTATGCAGAGGTAGAAGAACTTATTAGTCGTATAAATTCTAATGTTATTAATCAAATATTAAATCGGAAATCCACTAGATATTATTCTAACTTCCTTCCTCTTGAATCAAGAGAAGTATGTTTGCTAGAAGTAGAATGACCTCTTACTAGGAAAAATTTTCACCAAGAACCAGACTTGTGCAGAAAATGTACTAAAAGATGAAATCCAACTTTAAGAACATCGAATATTTTGGTATCAGAAAAATCCTGTTAAAGTCAGGTAAAAGATTCCACTAAAGATGAGATTGTTTTTTTTTTTGGATATGCAAATAAGTATCGTCTGCTCATATTATTCGGAAAATTGTGCGCAAGGTGCCGTGGCGCATGAAGTCCGAGACGAGTTTCCGCGTCGGTTAATACTTAAAAATGGTGAAACGGGCTTGAACTTGCAGTGAAACGCGCGAGCCCGTGTTTCTTTTACGAGATGCTGTGCAAATACGAGCCGTTCCATTTCGCCGCGAAAAAAAGGAAACGCGAAAAATACGTATAGCTACGTACAGAGTAACGAGAGAAACAGGGGGAGGAAGCCGCTTTAATTATTCAGAACCGGCGGAAGTAGTTAAACAAATTCCGGAAGGTAATTTCAAGTTAGAAAATAAGCTATCCGCGCGTACTTTGTGGAAGCGAAAGGAAACTCGCGTGCGTACACGCGGCAAGAGATTTCCGCGTCGTGACGACGAGACGGAATCCTCACCGCACTTCCTATTTATACAGGGTGTCTGACACAAGATACGCAATACCACGTGTGAAAGTGGAGCTCCATCTGAACACGAGAACCCCTGACAGTTTGCAAACAACCTTTCGAGATTTCGAGAGTTTGAAATTTTGAGATATTAAAGGAAAAAGATTGGCGAGCGCGCGATATTTTGTGTGCTGAATTCTATAACCGCGAGATCTTATCGAAAATGGTTAAGGGGATGCTGGAGTAGATGACGATAATGCAGAGACGATCGTTACTAACATAATCACACTTTTCGTATTTCTTGTATATACAGAACTTATATGAATTATGTTGCTTTGTTTTACCATATTCAACGGAAAACCTAACCATATATGTGTAGAAATCTTTCTGCAAACTTTTCCGATATTCTTAAGCTTCCAAATGCAGATGCGAAAATAGAGTAATGTTCTTTAAAATTTTTCTGTTTGAAGCATTCACACTTTCGGTATGTACAAGCTGCGGAACTTTTAGATTAGGTAAATATTACGCTAACTGATAGCTTGAGATTTTACATTAAAAATTTTCTGTTCGTTTTCGTCACATATCGAGCAATGCTCCGATTTATTTTTGCACGTATTTCCATTGCGTAAAAGCACTTGTAATTCTGTATAACTAATACGATGTAAACTTTGCAGAAAAGTGTTCTGTCGGTAAAGTTTTCAGCCCCAGCATCCCCTTAAGTCGCGACTGTTTCTTAGCGACACGCGAATGACACGGTTACGATACGTCGAGAAACAATAGCCTATGCGATGTTTGCATCGTTTCTCTGTCTTTAGCTGTCAGCCGATATCCATTCGTGCTAAAAGGCGGTCGCGTTTCCGCACTTGTGTTTGCAACCTGCCAGGGGTTTTCGTGCTCAGGTGAACGTGCTTTACCTTCCACGCGTGGTATTGCGTGAAACACTCTGAATGCGCGCGACCGCGCGGGGCTTATTGAGCCTTTCGCTACTAATTTTATTTTTTAAAGATACAATTTCTTCGTTGCTTTTACTTCACTAAATACATTAATATAATGTGATTTTAGCAAAACAATTAAGTTTTATATTTGATACAAAGGGACAGGGCCGAGAAACTGGTGTCTCACTAAGGTTTTTGGGAGAATATTTATTTGTCCCAACGGGCTAATAAGTAAAACAACAGCTGATGTATTCTGAATGTGTTCCATTGGTAGCGAAAGAGTTGAAAAAGTGGAACAATTATCAAGCGCGTTTCCGTGCGGCGAACAGCGATCGCGTCGTAAATTTCCACAAAAAAATTGCACGCATTCTTTCCCCGCCTTTTCTTCTCTCTCGTCTTTCCTCTTCTCTCTCTTTCTCTCTCTTTTTTTCTCTCTCTCTCTCTCTCTTTTGCCGTGGATCCTTCATTGTCTCGCCGGTCGTTTCGCTTGAATTTTAACGTGTACTCGCGTCGCACAAGTGCGCCGAAATGCCAAGCGGAATTTCGCCGAGTCTTCGTGTGGGTTCCCGAGAAGTATAACTTCCGCACACTCGGCCCTTGGAATTTTCCCGAGCTCTCGTGTACGTCCGCGGGACCCGTGACCGAGTCTGAGTGTCGCCGGGTGGAGGTTTATTGATTGGGCCAACTCTCTCGCGGTGTGCCCCACCCGGCTCAGCCAGCCGGCGGAATATATAGTTCAGCGGCTCGCCCTCGACATTACTGACCTACTACCACGTAGCGACCCTTACGACGCTTCGCTCTCGGAGCTCGGAATTTATCAGGGAGAGGACCTTCGACTCGTAGAACCTCACTTTGGCGTGCGGCGACTCGGAATTAAGTTCCAATCGGAATTCTCCGTGAAGGTTAATTAGCAATTCATTCGCCCCGGTCGATTTGTCTCTCATCTCTCTTCTTGGGCAAAAAGAATAAGCCTTTTTTCTATTTTATTTTATTCCAGTGTATTTGTATTTTTCACTTAATTTATTTTTATATATCATTCCGCGGCGAAATATATATTCGAAATGCAATATCTGTAACAATACAAGCAGACGATTGCCGACACCGCGTGTTCTCGTATATCTTCGTGCGAAGGGTTGACGTCGCTTTATAATCCGTTCTAATTAATATCGCTCGGCGAATAAAACGGGCACAGCTGTATTACAAAAGAGACACGCGAGAGCAGACACACCGTGAGCGTTACGCAAGCGATAGGTGGCACGTCTGCCGTAATCTACGCTCTCGGGCTTATCGCGACACTTCCACGCGTTGTAACGCTCTCGTGTCGTAAATTAATGATAATGAAGACCGAAAGGTAGAGACGCGGTTTCGTTAGCGTTAGGGCGCGCGAGCGTGGCTGGCGCGATTACAATAAAATAATACAGAATTACGAGCCGGCTGTAATGTAAGACTCGTGCGTTTGCCTGTCGTTCCCGTCGTATTTCATGCAAAACTATTTGCACGTAGCATAATGGCCGTTTATCACACTTTAAATGGCTAATGTTATGATTATTTATGCCCTCGTAGACTCCTTTCTCTTTCTCTCTCTCTCTCTCTCTCTCTCTCTCTCTCTCTCTCTCTCTCTCTCTCTCTCTCTCTCTATCTCGATACGTAGCCAACACACACACACACACACACACACACACAACACATACACACACACTATACTTATTATAATAATGAATATATTTCTCTCGCGGAGAAAGAAAAACTTTATGAAGCACGTGACAGAGAGGAATTGAGAAAATCTAATATTATATAATATTTGCACAACTCTATATATATATATATATATTTGATTGTAGCTACAAAGTTACATTATTGCGTTATGTGCTTCTCTGTGCTACATCGTGCAATAATGTCTCCTCGCGGATTATTGAATGCGTTCATAAGGCTCTCTCTCTCACTCACTCACTCACATTTCACAATTTTATATTCAAAATCGTACCGGGAAAATGGATGGCGGCGAAGCTCACGAAGATCAGACGAAGCTCTCTGATCTACGAGCGGCGTATCCGCATGCAAAGTCATCGAATATAGAACGGGATTCCGAATCGCGTTCTGAAAATCCGGGTTCGCGTTCCGACCCGGAATTCTCACGCGGGATAAAATTATCATATTTTCCCTCCCGTACATGCAGGAGCTTGCTTTCCTCCCGTTGTTGCGGGGAGACGATCGGCGAGGGAGACCCCGCGACGCGGCTGTGGAAGCCTGGGGAATCTCGGATGCACACACAGAGGACCCTTTGTTCCTCGTTTCCTCACGTCTCCGCGGCCGCTCGTTCGATAATTGACCTCGCGGCCAACAACAATACGCGCACGCTCGTAATCACACCGCTCATTCGATGATGTATTATTTCATTGGCCGCCTAATTGCCCGCGCGAAGAGCGCACGTAATGGTCAGGCCAAGCAATGATCTATCGCTTGCCGTTAATTACGGTAATCCTTTCTGAGCGTTCCGTACGTTGACCTCCCTTGACGTTGCGGGATGTGCGGCCCTAAGGGGTCTTCCTCCTCGAAAGGAAAGGGTTCGATCTCCGAGCGAGTCGTCTCTGCGCTACATTTCATTGCACGTTGCTATGCGCGCGCGTGTGTCGGCGTAATTATCGATTTAATTCCCCCGCGTGCAATGTTGAGTCTGTGAGACCTCGAATGGATATTATTTAGTCGCTCACCAACTAAACACTCCGGCGAAATTACAAAATAATAGCGCAAATCTGTTCGTAGATTTTAATTTTGTTGCCTTATTATCGTATAGTAATATAGTTGAGGTTTTTCTACATCTTGAGAAGAAAGATATGTTTAAAAATATTGATTTTCAACAAGATTATGGTAGTTCAAAGTTTCCTGAGTCTGATAGAACGTTTATCAACTTTTGTAAAGAGTTCGGGAAAATAAAGAAAAAGCGTAAATATGTTTGCAGATTTTAATTTTGTTGCCGTACTATCGTATAGTTGAGAATTTTCTATATATTTAGGAAGATAATCGAAAAATGAAGTCGGTTTCTTCCGCATTTCGTTCGATTTGAAATTTTTGGCATTACGAGCACGTCTACGTGCGCTTCGTGCTTCTTTATCGTCTTGAGTTCTCAAAGCTACTTTCTCGACACATAGTCGTGCGCTTTTCACCAGGAGCTCTCTTAGAATTCCATTCGAGATCGTTTTCAACGTCGCGGCGGTAAGACGCTCAGTTAAATCGAGCGTACGTAGATCGATCGGCCGTGTGTACCGGCATAGCGTACTCGACGCAGCAATTTTGACGTAACGGCGCGCGAATATTTAATAAGCACGCGCTGAGTCGATGAAATATCCGCAACAATGAGATACATTCTTTCTCCTCCTCTCTATGCGGAGCTATCAGGCCGCCAAAAAACGCTCGAGGGACGATTTCCGGGCGCTTTGGTGCTCACTGACATTTCCTCTTCTCTCAATATGCTGAAACTTTCAAGGGGTGCCTCGAGCGATTCCTCCTACGTGGAAGGTTCCCCCGAAATCCCCCTAGCTGCGCGAACCGCGAGCCCGCTTTATGAAAGGGCGAATGGTGGGCGGCATCGCTGCATTTGGCGGAGCAATTATTTCCGCAAATACCTCTGTGCGCGCGGATGCCGCAGGCTCTCGTTGACTTTCAACATTTCGCGTTATTTAAACTGACCGAATTGGGCGTATGCGAATCGATTGCATCGAGGCACAGCGTGAAACAGCGTTCGTTGACTCGTCGTTGGCTCGCTTTAAAGATCATTAGTGCAGCGGACGAACAAGGTTTTTGTGGAACTGGTGAGAAAAATCATTCTCACGTACGCGTCTTTTCCCAAGTCGAAATTTTGATTCTTTCGACCTCGATATTCCATGTAACGTTTTGCTTGGATATTCTCAAATCTATATTAACCTTTTGATTCTATTTAACGCACTAGCTTTGCTAAGGAAGGAAAGTTCACTTTAGAGTCTACAAGTGTGTCTTCTGTTATTTAGAGTCTTATAGAATGCTATAAGTAAAACTTTAGTTTTCATGTATTCAATGTATATATTGATCCTTTAAAATATACGGAAATGTTAGAAAATTCAGGTCAAAAGTAGAGGCTTCTTTAAAATTTCAGGAAGAATCTAATGGAGTAGTCGAGACTCGTCTAGTTTTACTTATTTATTAAACTTTTGTGCGTCATTGCGCATTAATTAATGAGCGGAATTTCAGTCGGGCACTCGTTAATTTCTCTGCTACACAGGAGAGGTCGTACTTTTCTCGTATCATCGAGTTTAATTTAGCGCTCGCTTTTATTAGCCGCAATCAATTAATTGGCTTCTTATTAAATTACTCGTAATTACGTGCGTTCACGCCCGATTTTATACCTGTGCAGTCGTACCCGGCGAGCAAGAGAGAGACCTTGGACGTGTGTTATTGAAGTGCGCTTCTATAAAAAAAACATGACGCGCATCGTGGCGCGCGATAAGTTCACGTGCACACGTGACACACACACACACACGTGCGCATACGTTTACCTTGCGACAATCCACGGCTCGTGAATGGAAATCGACGAGCTGTGTCTGTCAGGTTTCTCGAACGAACGCCGCGTGTCGGTTGCGCATATTAATTAAAGCGCCGTCAATTAACGGCCGGCCAATCAGGTCAGCGCATTGTCCGCTAATTCAGGAACGGTGTCTCGCTTACACGCACGCACGCAGAATACACGCGAAAGGGGGAAGCAGAGCGCAAGCGAAATGCGTCTCTGACCGTACAAAGCATGTTTGGACGAACAATATTCGCTGAACGCTAACAATAAATAGTCGCGTTACGTATGCATTATTTAGTAACCGGCATATTATGACTCAGCACCGATAATTCGAGAATTGATTACGCTAGTATAAACCACACGTTTATAGAGAGACAGAGAAAGAGAGGGAGAGAGAGAATAATTTGCTACGAGGCCCTCTACTCATTACCAAAAATAAAATATCACCGTCGGGAAATCAATTTGTTGCCATAAAGACCATTAGCAAACGTAATATTCCACCGTTGAGAAATTAATTTATAATGAATTATTCTCTGAGTGCATCATATTATATTAATCCGTATAAACATGAAGACTCGAGAGAACCCCACACAGGAATAGTTTTTACATAAAATCTCTTGAGAAAAAGGAGGAAATATATGAGAATCTCCCGTGAACACCGACCAAATCTCTATCCCAAATCATAGTTCCCTACATGTACTTTAATTTTGTCAATGGACACTTTCATGTATCTAGTAAAAGATACATAGGTGGTTAAAGTGGTTAAAGTTTTAATACGTTTACTCTTATATTTCTCCAATGCTTTTATCAAATTTTATCAAAATTTGAATGATTGCTCATTAGTCAAGGAGCTATCATTCTTTCAGAAGCTCTAGGTTAGACGATTGAGCACTTGTCTCAATAGATTGACAACTCTGGTTATTTTAGTTTTCAACTAATTGCTTTTTTCCGTATTTCATTACTTTTATATACACTTATTCAGGGGAATATTATTTTTTAGTATAGGTGTATTCGTGTCTGCTCGAGGTATCCTCATTTATATTGAACTGCTAGAAATTGCAAGTAAACACTCAAATATAACCTGATATTTTTTGTCATATTTTTTCTTATCTAATAAAAAAAAATGAGGTCGTGGTGGAGAACTGCACGCCGTAATCAACATTGGTAAAAATAACATCGTAGTCTAAAGGTTAACGTTTGGAAATATTGACGTCACGTAGCAGGAGGACTTTTCCCTACTGAAAAACGTTTTCGCAGAAAACGCGGCATTTCGGGATAACGCGTGTCCGTTTCGAGACACATTGTGTAACAATGCGCGCGTGCATATCGCCATTGTGGCGCGAAGCCGGAAACTGCGCAATCCGCTTGAGCCGTACGCAAATAAATTTTCCACGAAGCAGCGGCCAAGAGCGCGACTTGTTTCGGCCAATTTCAGGATTCCTGACGCTCTTTCCTCGCTATGTACATTTGTCAAACAACGCGAACGCGAACGCGCGCCTTTCTCCCGACGGCGACGCGTCTATCCTTTTGAAACAATAATTCGAGCCGCGCTCGTAAAAGCATTGCGCGCCAAGCGGAGTAATTGGCGCACAGGCCGTTTCTCCGGTTCGGCTTTACGGTACAATTAGAGCCACCTCTAAGAGGCTCTTGTCCTGACAGCGAAGGCGCGGACTAAATGTTCGTGACGCAAAGTACTAAAAATATGGGCGCGGTGGCGAGTATTTTGTGTACAGCACGAGAGAGAACGTTCCATCATCGACGCGGCGACAGATGGAAACTGTTTTCCGACACGTCCGTTAATTCAGCGTAACGCAAGATTTTCCAGGACTCTCGGGCGGATTAATTAATTAATTAATTAATCAATTGCGCTAATGCATTCGGCGAACCCGCGAGTTATAATCCGGCTTTAACGGCGACGTTTAATTAAATTAACACGCGGATAATTGGTGCAATAAGAAGAAGCGTACGCGGTGTTTTTCAAAGCCGTTTATGTCGACAGCGAAATCGCACTTCCCGACTAGATCGGATTGTGTCATCTCTTTCACAAATCCTCTCGTTTCGCATATTTGTGTTGTTTTTAATATAAAATTCAGAAGCCCGCGATATTCCTCTTTATGATGGACGATATTAGGAGGAAGAAAAGTTTGGTCAAATTGACCAGATATCTGGTGAAATATAAACGAACGAAGAAATTCCGGTTGAAGTTAGCAGAATTCTGTTCAGGTTAGCTAGATTTCTAACCAATTAGAACTTGCAACTGTTCAAGTTGGTCAGAAGTCTTATTTTTTATCTCAATTTTTGATCCCAACTGTGAAGATGAGTCTTTAATTTTTTCCAGAATTTCTCATATTGTTTTCAAGACATGGGCAATACACTCTTAACACGTTACACATGCGCTAATAAAATAATTTCACGGACGTCTCTTTACGGAGAATTAATGTTTCGAGTACTTTCCAAAGCTCCAGTAAATCGCGGCACGCTCGTGGAGCGACATTCAGTCGGCGAAGAGTTAAATAAACGTCGTGACAAAGATAAGCTCGCACTCTCACGAGTCCACGGCGATACTACTCGATCCTGCGGTAATACTTTCAGCCGCTGACGTTTACACGACACAACATTACATAATTCACACCACTCCGGGGACCGCTTCCGTCATTCCCACGCGTCGTTCACGACAGCGAAATCGATGACTAAACCGGCCGCTTTTAAGCGCCCCGGCTTAAAAGCGAGCAGCCGTGAGACGCGCGAGGAGAACAACCTGTAAAAAAAACGATGACGAAAGAGCCCACTTAACGTCCTCGTATCACGGGCTGGTCCTTGATTTCGTGCGAACACGCATTATATTTTATTTTATCGCCCTGGCCCTGCACCTCACGTTGCGCCTAAATCTTTTCACACACTCGTTGTTGTTACCATTTCATCAGAGTGCTTGCTAATCAATACATACATGGGAAAAAAAGAATGTGACTGGATTCAAATGTTTTATGAAATATGAGCGAACCGATTCCAATTGCCAGAATTCTGTTCAAGTTAACGAAATTTCTGGTTGATCAGAACTTGCAGTTGTTCAACTTCAATTCATTGGTTAACTAGAAATCTATTGGAATTCTAGTAATTTCAGCTGGAATTCTGATTATTTCTGGTTTATTTCATACTTTACCAGATGTTTTGTTAATCCGATAAAACTCTTTTTTTCTCCGTATATTTCTCACAATTTCTGATGTTTCGTCAATTATCTCATGTTATAACTGTTTTTTTACTTATTTATTTTTTTAAA
The DNA here is from genome assembly GCF_010583005.1 of Odontomachus brunneus. Classification (NCBI taxonomy): domain Eukaryota; kingdom Metazoa; phylum Arthropoda; class Insecta; order Hymenoptera; family Formicidae; genus Odontomachus; species Odontomachus brunneus. The sequence goes on from NW_022639453.1 coordinate 612,036, forward strand.
TTGTATTTTAGTGAATCTTGGAAGTTTATTATTTTTCTTTATTAAGTCATTACGATCATGTCGTGTGTCATGTCGATCTCTATCATGACTAATAGAATTTTACATCGCGTTTCAAAGTTCCCTTTATCAATACCTAACGACACAGGCGACATCATCTATAATAGAAGCTTTGATGTGCCGGTCGTGACGTCACATGTATCGGTCTAAAATAATTGAAGGTTACACACTACCATCACCATCGCGATTTATTAATGTCATCCGAATTGACTGACGCGAGAAGGCCCTTGGTTATTATTTTGCGCGGCTGCCAAGCGAATTTTCGTGTTACCAAGAAGTGGAGAGAGACATGAGTACTAAACACACACACACTCTCTCTCTCTCTCTCTCTCTCTCTCGTCAGAGTTAGGGCAAAACATGATAATTCCTGATCGGTCTGCATAATGTCCGCCATCAGAGGTGACGTGAATGAAAGTGAGAGAAAAGCTCTAAAACTGAAACGGCAAAGCACGCTGCAGTTTCTCTCTCTTCCTCCCTACAAATAGCGGACGATGTTCTAACTCTTACCTGAGAAACTCCACGTGATACTATTCGTGAACACTCCTAACGCGGTGCGCGATCAATCAACGCGAATTACGAGAGGCGCGAGGTTTTCCTCTCGCCCGATCGAAGACGTCGATCGATCTTTCGTTCGTGACGAATGGGGGAAAAAGTGTGGCGTTCGCGAGCCGATCCGATAATGCTCGCGATTAATCAAGGTTTACCTTATTCAAGTAATGCGCCTTCGCTCGTTAATATTGCCACGGGCCACTCGGGACGATAAACTCGTCGGCTCGTCGCGAAGCTCTGGGCTTTCCCTCTGAAAGCACCCCCGCTTAAGCTCCCTCTCCCGGGCTCTCTCCCGTGTTTTAAGGCTGAAAAAGCGCGGCGCGATCGTGGCAAATGGTTCGCAGCCCCGTAAAAAGGTTCGAGGAATCAGGGGGATACAAGGAGAGCGGCAAAGGGGGAGTTTCAATCGTGCAGACTAAAAGTGAATTTGCACGGTCCATTCGTGAGGATTATTCTCCCAGGGTTGATTCGCGCGGGAGAGAACGAAAGATAGAAACGCGAATAGCGCGTAAACAAGGTACGTTTTTCACGGCGGAAAGATGGCGATCGCTGGCAATCACCGATTTTCTACTTTCGTTCGCGCCGAACGGTCAGCCGCGATGAATCATCCGGCACGCACAAGTGGCTCGTTCTGAGTGAGCGACGAGATATGGTTTCCCTCCACGCTCGGGTACGTTTCCGCGGAGATCTTTTTCAGGATCTCGCTTTTACGCCGTTTTTGCGCGCGGATTATTTGCACAGCGGCTGTGCGCGATTTGTACGCGCTCGCAGTTCGCTCGTTGCGCCGTTCGCTCCGGAACTGTACATACGAAGTAAAACGAGAACTCGCGTGGTTAGCGCGCGGGTGCATTCACTCCGGATGATTCATCGAACAGTGTAAATTGGCCTTAAGCTCGGAGGCGTCGATCGAACCTGGCAATCTCGCCAATTGCACATTCAGAAACGAAGGCGATTCCGCACGTGGGCTAATAAATATCATCCGCGGGCGCTCTCTCATTGCGCAATCCAAATAATCATCATTATCATCATCATCATCGCCGTCATCCGGGCATGGTGGTGCAATCCGACCGCAATTTTCTCATTACGAGAAGCATCTAATCGTGGGAAAACTTGCCGGCCGTCCGATTATTGTAGCATCGGTATCTCCATTTAATCGAGAATGAAGAGTCCGGGGCAGATGTCGAAATTGTAAACGAGCTTTTCCGAAAATTTACGCGGAAAAAGTATTTGAGGAAAGATCACATTTTTGTAATTTTGTTTTGAAAAAGATCCCGAAGAAGATATGCGCAAAAACATATCGAAAGTAAAAATTCGAGTCTAAAAATACATCGAATTTAAAAAATTTGTGTTCGCAAAGTTATATAAAATTGATCGGGAGTAAAGCGAACTCTTGAATTAAAATACGCGAGGTAGTGTTGTATATATTTAAAGAGAAGAGAGTAGCGTTGTTTTACGCAAACATTTGAAGCTCGAGTAGACCTTCGCAAGAGCAAAGATGTGCCAAGAGAGTGTACATTCGACCGTTGTCTGTAAATGCGCAGAAATTCTTATGCGCGTTGAGCGAACAACTGACACCCGGCCGCGAACGTCCGTAATAAATTTTGCGCAGGAACTTTGCGGCGACGAGATTTTGCGACCGGAAGTCGATGCAATTTGCCGACAGTACATATACCGGGGGGCATCCGTCATCAAACCACAACGCGCACAATGCAACGCTGTACCGTTATTTGAACGCATTCATTTTCTCTCTCTCTTTCTCATTCTCTTTTCCCTGCCTCTACCCTCTTTCTCTCTCTCTCTCTCTCTCTCTCTCTCTCTCTCTCTCTCTCTCTCTCTCTCTTTCTCTCTCTCTCTTTCTCTCTCTTTTCTCTCGACGAAAAGTTTAGTTGATTTTCCAATCACGTTTCCGGGTTTTATTGGATTTCCCGACGATACGCCAATCACCGTTCTAAAATAGGAAACGAGAAGTGTCTCGACATTACGTAACGTCTCGCCGCTGACGAATCAGGAATGCATCTCGGCTTCCCGACTTTACGTGACAAAAATGTCGCTGTGGGGAAGTCGGGACTCGATATGCAAAACGCGTTGTGGGCTGCTAAACGCAGTTGCACGATGCGAACAAGAAAAATTCATGTTTCAAATAATGACGCTCTCTCAAAGTAAACTAGCAAAAGTACTTGAATCATTGAATCAAGAGAAGTCGACGTAGACTTCAGAGTGTAAAAATAGGCGTTGAGTAGAATATTGAAGTGTCGAAAGAATAGGATCAAAATTGCAACTCGGAAGATCTGCTGCGTTTTCAACGAAATTTACTATAATCCTTAGCAAGATAGACTTTATTGACAGTCCACTCTCTCTTTTCTGGACTACCTAGAAAGAAATACAATAAAATTGAAAGAAATTCATAAGAAAGAAAACTATAATATGTCTGCTTTCCGTGCGATGCTGTGATTATAATTAAACCACTACCAGTTCAGTTATAAGTGAATACATCGTTTGTACTTGAGAGAGCGGGAAATTCGCGCGACTTTGCCGAGCGATTTGCAGCGCATGGCAACGATCGACGGGGTCGCGAACAAGCTGATCCGAAAGTTCCGACTTCGCCTCTCGATCGTGCGTGCATTAATATCGGTTTTTATTTTTTTCTTTTTATTTTTCCCGTGCAACAGTTAATCGCGCAATTTCCGTTTTCCGAAATTGGCAATGATCGCACACTATTCCGCCAATGTCAGGCCCGATGAATAACGAACCGCGCGTATTGTTCGACTCTCGCGGAACAACGCGCGGAGCGACGCACGCGTGCTGTAACGAAATCGACGAGCAAATTGGCGATACGCGGCCGATCGGTTATCGGCGCAATCGGTTATCTCGCACAATTCCGCCGATTGCAAATGGAATTGAAACGCGGCTGTCGGCCGTCGTGTGCCCTTCTGCCCCCCCGCGAAAAATCAACGATGAACACGCGTGTCTATGAATTTTTCAAAATCTACTCGCGGCATACAGATCGATTCGGCGTTTAACCGTCGATGATTTTTTTTCCAGGCGTCTCGCGCCACGACGATCGCTCGCAATTTTTCGACTCGCGATTTTTCTATTCGATTTGACGGAAATTGTTCGCAATTCATTCGCGTCGTACGTTAACTTTCGCTCGGCTTTCGCTAATTTTCCTCCCCACCCATCCACCCACGAAATCCACTCTGCCGCCGTGACAACAAATTGTTCGCTCTCGGTAATAACGGGTCGCGGTAAATGAACGCGACGGTTCCGGTAGCAGTCGATGGCGTCAGGGGGGGCGAAGGGATAATAAACGATGAGTTTCAGACGAGCGTAGCAGCACCTGTTCGCCGTTATTGTTTCACGAGTCTCGTTTATTCCGCGCGCGAAATCGATCTCCACGACGGCGCGTCTCGCGATGAAAAATGAACATCCGCCGCGAGACTCGCCGATCGAAGCCGCGCGCAATTCTGAGAAGTCGGGAGAACGACACATGGATCAAACGACACTCTCTCGGCACCGCTCTCGGCGAAGTCGCTCTTTTTCTGGCGCCCGCACGGCGCGGCCGATTGATGGCCGACTGATTAAGATCTCGACAAAGCGCGCTAGAGTTGCTCAAGTCAAAGTCAGGACACCGCTCGCCATTTGTAGGGAGGAAGCGAGTGAGTGGGACAGAGAGAATCCGCATACATAGCGTGCCTCGTCATTTCTTAGAACTTCCCTCTCACTCTCCCACTCACGTGAGCCCTAAAAATGGCGGACGGGATGCAGACCAATCAGGAATTATCATGCTCTGTCCCGACTCTGGTTAGAATCTAAAGCGCACGATGCTGTCGGCCGGCGCGTCACGTCATCGTCATACATTTGCAATCCCCGGCGTCTGCGTCTCGGAGAACCGTCGCCATTAATCCTCGCCTATCTGATATCGGAATTTCTGAAACAATATTCGCGATCCGGATAAATGGCTTCACGGCGGTGCGCCTCCACGGGCGCGCGCGCAATATTAAGGTTACATAAATCACTATTGCCCAAGCGCGCGGTACAATGTACTGTGAGCGAGCCGCGCACGGCCGCATAATCCTGCCGATGATCGATCGCTTTCCCCGTTTCCGTTATTTTTGAGGATGTGTTCCCGCGAGAAAGCGCGCCGCCGTTGATTTATCGGGCTGTTTAGCGCTTAATGTTAACGACCTCCGTGGCAAATTGGTTACAACGGCGCGGATACTCGCGGAGCGGAAAATTGCGAAACGAAATTACGCCGGAATACGCGTCTCTCTCTCTCTCTCTCTCTCTCTCTATCTATCTTTTGCGAATGATGGTGAGAAAGCAGCAGCAAAACCTAAGAACGCACGAATGCGAAAACAGGCTGAAACACCCAATCATTGACCCCTATTAAGCTAGTCCCTTCTCAACGTCAAGACGCGATCGGGACTTATCGCAATATATATTTCCCAATTTTTGCACTCCAATCGTTCAGCAAGAAATCGTGACCAAAATGGGAGAAGGGGACTAATTATTGATTCCCTTTTGTGATCTCGTTTGATACTCTACTAAAATCTGGTTTTTCTTGCAACCAGTGGAGTGTATGAAGTTGGCACCCCACTTTTTGAAATTTATAATTTTGAAAGTTGTTCCAGATTGTTCTGACTTTGTACCACATTGTTCCAAAGTGATATTGCTTCATTCGAAACGGTTTTCGAATAAAACAAAAAAAATGATTTTTTGAGCTGGCACCCCACTTTTCGAAAATCGAACATTCTGATACCGCAATAGATTGTTCTAGTTGTTCCAAACATTGTTCCAAAAGGACAAATCCGTAAGTTGAATTATAAGTCCAAAAAATGAAAAAAATGTTTTTGACCTGGCACCCCATTTTTTGAAAATAAAGCATTCCGATACCGATATAGATTGTTCTAGTTGTTCCAAACATTGTTCCAAAAGCACAAATCAATAAGTTTAATTATAAGCCCGAAAAATTAAAAAAAAGTTTTTTAACAGTCTATCGGACCAAGAGTAAACTTATACTATCTTTCTTGTTCCAACCGAGATCTTTTTGTTCTGAGTTGTTCTAGGCTTAAGAATTATAATTTTAGAATATGAGACTCATA
>NW_022639453.1:618053-621586 GCF_010583005.1 Odontomachus brunneus
TTTTTTTTGTTTTATTCGAAAACCGTTTCGAATGAAGCAATATCACTTTGGAACAATGTGGTACAAAGTCAGAACAATCTGGAACAACTTTCAAAATTATAAATTTCAAAAAGTGGGGTGCCAACTTCATACACTCCAACCAGTGTCGGTTGTCCATAATTTTACTTACAAAGTTTTCTCTTCAAATATATCATTGAGTGCAGGCAAGAAGTTTAACTCTTAAAATTTCTTGAAATGGAATCTCATTTAAAACTAGTAAAGTGGCAGTGTGTTCACTTAGAACAATAGTGAAAAAAATCATATTTTTTGTAATAGTAGTAGTAAATAGCGGTAGTAACATGCATATAATATTATCACTAACATTATAGTATAATTTAATAAAAAAATTGTTTCCTTTATCATTTACAGTAATTATTTTTCTACGTGATTATAGTTGCAAATATGCCAAGCATTCTCTTGTCAGCGCTTTCCAAGAAATTTAGAAAGTTTAATGAACTGGTCGCATGAAAAATCAGGTTTTTCTTTAGAATGTCAATGAGTAAGTGGATGTCAATGATTGGATGTTTTACCCAGTCCGTGACTGAACGTCGCCGGGGGACTCCCGCGCCTGTCAGGTTAAAGTTCGCGGTTGCCATTCGGCTTCGGAATTAAATTCCCCACCTCGGCTGCAATTCCCACCGTTGACCTTCGCGCGCTCATCTGAAAGACACGCGGTATAATCAACCCTCATTGATGAGACCTCGTGTTCTTCTCTCGCGCAAAAAAATTCTGATTTATACCCGCCCGGCGGCGCGCTCGGACGTCTCTAATAGCGAGTGTCGATGCCCGGCTTCGTCAACATCTGCGCAATGACGTCTCGCGGTTTCCTGGTCCCGACGACAGATGTTGAATGCGACTACCGTGGCGACGGCGAGGCGATGGCGAGGACGAGGTGGGCGAGGTGAAGCGAAAGACACGAGAGGGGAGGAAGACGAGGAAGAGAAACTGGTGGACGGCTCTGTGTACGGGCGCAGACTGGTTGGCGTCCTCGTCTTCCTCGTGAGTAGCATTTCAATCGGACCTCGTATTAAGCAGCTCGCTTGCATTCTTTGACCTTCGCGACGGTGCAGCCGGCCGATCGGTGACACGCTGCTGCATTGCCGTAACCGGGGGCTGAAATATGCGAGAATAACAAGAATTACCTGGCTTCTATGGTGACACGCGTCTTTCGTATCAACGATACAGTCATGGTAACTTGAACAAGATAAACCACGTAATAGCGCGGGAAAAGATGCTGTTGAGTTGCTAGAATTAGCAACGTGATTAGCGCTGTGATTGGATGGTGAATCTGTTTGATTCGGCAGCAATGTTATCGAAACTAATATTCGAATTATTAATACGAATACATCACTTGCTGTTAGCTCGAGTGTTTCAATAACAATGCTATTGAATTGAATAGATTTATCGCCATCGCGACCGTTGACCGAATTCTATTGATTCGACATTTTTCTCCCGTGTGATAATTAATCTGAAGCGGTAGATCAGTTAGACACTGTAAACTGCGTCATGCATTATGCATCCGTGTATTTCATACACGGAGAAAAATAATTTGCTGGCCCAGCAAATTATTCTACTAGTTTAGCAAAATCTTTTCGTTATTATATGGACAGCAAGGAGATTTTTGTACTAATCACTATTTGCTGGATATAATTTGTTGAATCTACAAATTATTTTACTGTAAGAACCATGATGGATTTATATAAGCAGTTGCTGTTTTGCTCCGATAGCAAATAAATTTGTTAAGGATACATTATTTTGCATTGATAGCAAATTAACGTGATTCTTAAGACAAATACACTCAACAAATTTTTTTATTCTGGCAACGAAACTATTTCTGCTCTAATAACGAATAATTTGTAAAATTAGTTACGTCAACTAAATTTTTTTGCTGTCACTACGAATATGCAGTAGCAACGACGATTTTAAAAGAGTAAAATTATTTTTCTCCGTGTAATTACAATGTTTTCCTCCTCTTTCTATTTTTCTTCCCTTTATGCTGTGCTTGTCTTTCGAGTCTGGAATTCCATCGCGATGGAACGGTGTGTGTTTTGCTGATTATTTTGAATCGAATCGGAAGGGAGAGACTTTACGTTCGTTACGCCAATGTGTGCGGGACGTGGTGCAAAAGGAAGTCGAGTAAATGTGAATCGATGGCGAGTCCTATTGAGAGCAGAAGCTCTCCGTTGCGCGAGAAGAAACAGAACGCGTTCTTTACGTCACACCGGAGTCAACGCACTGCACTTTTTCCGCGTGACGGCGAGAAGCACCTGCATGCGTGCGTGCGTGCGTGCGTGCGTGCCTGCCTACCTGCCTGCCTGCCTGCCTGCCTGCCTGCCTGCCTGCCTGCCTGCCTGCCTGCCTGCCTTCCTCCCTCTGTGCACGGTTTCTGAATTTTTAGCACGCGCATCAACCACACGCGACCGCATGATGGAAAAAAATGATGAAACGAACCACGTATCTTGTCACAGTCGTCCGCGAGCGTGTAATTATTTTAATTACTCCGTACACGCGTTATAATCTGGACAAAAATTTTCCACTAGCAAATTAATAGTAATCAACGCGCGCGCGCGAGCGAGTAATTAACGTGTATCGCAGAGGTGCATACATGAGGGAAATATTGTAGTGAAAAGTACGTTAAAATTATATTTCTCTTTATGGTGTTCTTTGTGAAGCTGGGTTGTGCTGAAATTGTAATACAAATAATTGTAGAAATGTTAAACTTGACGATTTACCCGAACGCACGATACATTCAAGTAATCACAATAATTTTCTTGCAAAAAATCTCAAATCAAACGCGCGTAATTAAACAATTTTTAAGGAAATATACTTCAGATTTAAGATTATAACAATTCGTTTGTTATAATATCGAGAAAAAATGTTACTGCTTTTAATCAGCCAGCTGATTAACCTTTTATAAGACAAAACTTTTTTAAAAGTGATGACTCTAATGTCTATTAAGCCTGATCTACAATATGCTCTTCCTGCTTCCTGCTTCTTTCTCTTTACTTTTTTCTGACTCAAACCTTAAGCTTTAAGCCAGAAAAAGATAGGAGACAAGAAACAGAATGCAAAGAGCATATTGTAGATCAGGCTTTAAAAGTTTAGATAACATACCTAGATCCATGACAAATGTGTGAAATATAAGCCTTATAAACCTTACCTTATAATACTTATTATCATTATTGCTTGACAAAAGATTATTATTATTGTAATATACCTTATAATACTTATTATTATTATTATTGCTTGACAAACTATTTACCACTGAATATTCAATGTAAAACAGTAGACATTTTGAACCTTGCGTGAGGTGGTTAAAATATCGACCTCATAAAGGACTAAAGATTCGAGAAAGGCGAGGCGATCGCGTGGAAAAGCTACGGGCCGAAATTTCCGTCATGTACCGTCCTGACGACTTTTTTTCGCTCAGCGTATATTTACTTCGTTCATGTACGGGCGACGATAGTCGGTTAGAAGCGGGAGGGGAAGGAGGG
>NW_022639453.1:621600-643554 GCF_010583005.1 Odontomachus brunneus
GGGGGGGGGGGGGGGGGGGGGGGGGGGGCGACGCTACTCTCGGCCGATTGTTTTGGTACTCGCGCGCGTCGCGCGCACTCGACCGTGACCGCGTCATTACGCTTCGGGCCGACGAGCGTCGCGCATATCGCGACACACGGAGTACACGCGTAAGATGAAATTATTCCTGTCCGTAACGAAAATTTCTCGTTGTTTCTATCGGGCTTGCGCTCGTCGGCGTCGCGTTCAGTTAATCCTTAAGCTGCGACGTGGAGTGCCGAGAATAGTTTTTGTACAATATCTTTCGTGAAAAATCTTTGTTGAAAGTACCGTAGAGATTAGTATAAACGCTATCTTTATCGAAATGTTACTTGATATCCTTTGTCATATTTTCACTTATCTAATAAAAGCAAAATGAGTTCGATCGAGAACTCCACGCCGTGATTAATAAAAATAACGTCGTGGCTTGAGGCTTAACACACGTGTGCCTCCGGTCGAATTATAATTTATATTACGCGAGTGTATCGGTGTCAGTGAATGTGCGGAAGTGTGGAGCAGCCAGAACGCAGGACGCGGGGTCGTGGGCAGCGATGTATCATACGTCTTCCGGTATGTAAAATCATTTATTGCACGGACTGTTTCCGATCTTAACACGTTGAATATCGCAATTGGCATCGTGATACTACTTCTCATTAATTAACGTATGAAACATAATTAATTGCATTTGAACAATTGGTCGTATGGCCAATGTAGGGCCAGTGAAACGAAGTAAAAAGTATACACGTGCTGAATTTGAGTTATTTACAAAATGATATCACTGAGATAATCGTACACGGAGGAAAATATAAATAGTAACAAAAATTATAAGAGAAAAAAAATTATACAGCAAATTTTGTGATCTTAAACTGTACACACAGAATCTCATAACCGAAATCGCTATATATTTATTTACGAATGTTATACATGTCTGACCTTTTGCAACAAATCATTGCAATTGCTCGAATGTTTTTTTATATTCTATATTCAATAGATAAGAATCAAATTTATTCTTTCTACAGTTATTTATGCTACAATTTTGATATAATTTAACTTTGTAGACATTGTGGAAGAAAATATTATTTTAACGCAATTTTTGCTATATATTTTGTTTTTTGCTCAATTTTTGCTTAATATTTTCTCCGTGTATATTGAAAGATATTTGAATAAGCGTTTCAATGGGGATGGAATGTACAGTTACTCTACATTAAGCCGCACATAACACACACACACATATTCACACATATATACACACAGACAAGCTATATTCTTCATAAACACTAAGAAGCTATCGGAAAATCGAAGCATTCTCGGCTAAGTTGAATGTTCTGTAGCGCGCCGATTAAAATCCCATTACAACGAACACTTCATTGCCACATACTACTCCACTCGACTACAGGACGGAGATAGCGGGAGACATTAACGAAATTTTCGCCGCGAATGTTTCTGAGGGAGCACATTTCCGCCGGTTTCGCGCGGAATTTTATTCTGTCGTAAATTAACGTGGGAACAAAACACCAAGAGTGTGTATGCGTGCGTGTGTGTGTGTGTGTGTGTGTGTGTGTGCGATTTAATGCGGAGCAACTGTTGTTTATTAATGCGCGACTCCAGCCGCGCGTAATGTCAATAATTGCTCCGAGAAGTTCGCACGGTATAGCCTGTCTCCTTTCTCCGGCGCGCTCAGGCCAAGAGAGCTGAGATTAATTGGGTCAGGGAATAGGCCGAGCACTATGCCGCGGTAATTAACGAACATTACGTAAAGTCTGTAAGAAAATGTCATTGCTAGGGTGATTCATGGCGCGCGAGCGCGAGCGCGACTAAATATATACGCGGCGATAAATAGCTCGCCGCTCTCTCTCTCTCTCTCTCTCTCTCTCTCTCTCTCTCTCTCTCTCTCTCTCTCTCTCTCTCTCTCTCTCTCTCTCTCTCTCTCTCTCTCTCTCTCTCTCTCTCTCTCTCTCTCTCTCTCTCTCTCTCTCTCTCTCTCTCTCTCTCTCTTTGTGGATGGATATGTCGGTGCGAGCGAGATCATTCATCGGCCGCGCGCGTGACGACGGTCGCTCGCGATTTTAATTGCTTCGCCGCGCAAATCATTTCTCGACGCGCGAACGTCTCTCTTTCCCGATTTTGCGCGCGCATGAATTCGCATGTGCGCCGCTTTCCTGCAGTGATTTACTGATCAGAGAAAGTTATTACGTGCACACACACATACACACGCGTTACCTTTTAAAACTCTCAACCTCCAGAGACTGTAAAGTAAAATCGTGCTCGATCGATCGTTGTTAAACCGGATTGGAACCAGCGCGATGTCATTTCGCTACATTTCTCAATAAATTCGTTCCTAAACGACGCAGGTAATGTGACAGATGACTAAAATGTATCGCAATCTTAGCTTTCATTGCGTGTATTTTTTATGATACTTTATTTTCCGCATCAACGAATCTATTTTTTTCGTTCGGATAACGACTACTATCACGCCTCTATATGCCTCTGTGTGTATGTGTGTTGCAAGATATTTTTCTTTTAATATTATTAGAAATTGAGGCAGCAAATTTTTTACTTCAGAGCAACGATATTCGGGAATTTATTTAAAGAGAACTACATAAGTGAATATGTTTGAGCTTTGTATAAGTAATATATTTACATTTAAACGCAAATTTTCACTTTTATTTTTTTACGAAAACGACGTCATAGCATTCATTATCGTTCCGGTTTGTAACCTCCGTGGTGCGTGTGTTTGCATGAGTTACGTTTGTAATATTTTTATGGGATTATTTTAATAATTTCATAAGAAATGAGAAATGTTTGTTGTAAAACAATCTTATTGTGGTTGTAGAATTTTAATTTTCAAACGGTTGAAAAGGAGACATTTTAAAGAAGAAATAACAATTTCTTACAAAATTCGGTTCTGTTTCATTTTATAAAAAAACTAAAACAAAAATAATAATTCTGGCTCGGGAAACTGTGACTGCAACGCTATTTTCTAAGAAACTCTCCTCACTTTCTACATTAGACTGAATATGTACAATATTCATTTAACAGTTTTCTTGTAATAAATTGCCAAATATTGCTGCACTTTCGTTCCGAAAGGGCCAGCTCTCGCCCCCTTAATGAGACACGACGTGTAGAACACGCGTGCGTATGCGAAAGCAGGTGCGCGTTTTAGCCGCGTCATAAAAATTTACGATCGTTGCGCGGGTAACAAACGGTGACCGTTGTAAGCCGGTGCGTGCGCGCGGAAAATTATTCCTTGTTCTTCGCGCCTGCCGCCGCGCCGGCCGACCGAGCGAAATTCACTTAGACAATCGCGGCTGAGAATCGTGTCTCGCTGTACTACGGATACTCGCAACAGGTGGCGAATTTCGGCGAAAACTTTTCGCTGCCGCGGCGGCGGCGAGCTGCGCGCGAGAAAGATAGCGAACGACGCAATTTTGCACGGCGCGACTTCCGAAGCGTCGGCACGGCGTGTTTTATCACCACCTCGTGGGCTCCGTAGATAAGCATCGTATTGCGGGTGCATACGTTAATGTACACATATCTCCTCTGTACGTTTATTCGTGGCCACAGGGAGCAGGTGCGCTTGTATCGCGTGGCACGCGGCTTGTCACAACGACAATGTAGCGAAACTTCAACGCGAGCACACACACGCACAAAAAAAGAACTAGCTTCCAGAGCTAAAAAATAGCTGCGGCAGATAAGATGTGTCACTGAAATAGGTACAGCTGATGTCGATACTACCGAAGCTAAATTTATTCGCTGTTAGACTTAGGCGTTACAGTGAGAAATATTAGCTGCTAGAAACAAATGACTGTAGCAAATGATTGTAGTTGTGCAGCAAACTTCTTTAATATATGCATACGCTAAGAAATTTAGGAATAATTGCCATTTTCTTAGCTATTTGAAATAATGTGTATTTTTAATGTCACCTAATATATTTGTATTTCATAGCGAATGCACTTTAGCTGTCATAGCCAATTCTTAGCGGTGACAGCTAAACGATTAGCCTTTTGATTAAGTTTGAATCAGCTACCGCGGTTTAGCTATACTACTAAGGCCGGTATTTATAGTCGAATCAATACCGTCTTAAATAATGTCTTAAGATGCGATAACTGATATCAGTGACTATTCATTGATTCACTTTAAGAGAGCACGCTCCTCGCGGTCATGACACATATTTTTGCATTTCGGAGAAATTTTGGCGACTCGCGTGAGATCTCGCGTGAAATCGTGCCTCTTGACGTGCGTTCTTGTGCCGACCAGGTAGGATTCTCTCAATCGAACCTTTCTCCTTGGAAGAAGTTTACCGTGATTTTACGGTTTGTGTGATTTTCGTATGAGAGCGCCATGCGTGCAACCTTTCTTGCAATCGCGGCGATAACTTGTCGAGAATCACGGTTATCTTTCGGCGGCTAATTTGCCGCAATAAAAGCAGGAGATTCCTCCCGTGTGAATTAACGCGGCGCTTTCGGCGAGGAACGAGCGGCCACACAGCCGTTGCTGAAATCATCACGAGTCCAGTTAACGCTAATTGAACCACATTACGACGCGGTCCGTTCGTCGTGTGTGGGCTGTAGGTTGAACGGTGCCATATTCTCTCTCTCTCTCTCTCTCTCTCTCTTTCTCCTCCCCTCATTCCTGCCTCTCTCCTCACCGCAGCTCTGCTTCTTACGAAATTACCTACCTCGTATCGATTCTGCAACCAAGGTCAATGCATTCTCCATCCGACAAGGCTCTTCCTGCACGAGTCTCTCTCGTAAATACCGGGATAGTTGCGAAATATTTCATGTCCTGTCAAATTGGTTCTGCGCCCGCCTCGTTTGCATTCACGATCACGACGGCTCGCTTGACCCTGGAAACTGATTCGCGGAATTCGGGTTGTTCTTTACAACGTTCGCGGTTACAATGTCGTAAGCAGACTATAATATGAAAGTACTCGATCGATTTTATCATCCTCTCATTTCGCTGCATCATGAAATTAAAATAATTTAACGATTCTCGTTTGCTAATTAATATATTTACGGACTGGAGAACACGCAAAGGGACAAAAACACATGAAATTTACGATTCTGAAGTTAACGTAGAAATAGATTATGTAATTTAAGAAGAATTCTCTAAGTAAAATACAAGCGATTTCTTTTAGATATTATTGACATGATATGTTTGTGTATTAATCGATAATGTTGCGAGTGACATGTGTGACTAATCTTAGCGAACCTATTTTTGTTTCAGGTGAGTGACTATAACTGATGTTTTTACGATTCAATTGCGTCCACGTCAGAGTCTCCTACTCGTGAGTTATGACAATATTGTTGCGCGTACGATATCAATCTCGATCCACTATTAGCCCATTAACGCCGATATAAAATTCAAGTGCTATTTTTCATCACTAATAACAGATTAGAGTAATCTCGAACCGAAACTTAGAATCTATTGGAAACTGGCGCAAAAAGTGGCGCGCTTCTATTCTTGTTCCTATTCTCTTTATTATCGTATTTGACTGCACGTAGCGTCACGCGATGGCAGCCCGCACGCGGAACATCTGGATCGGCGTTAGTGGGTCATAAAATACGGCGATTGACGAAAAACCGTGGCGGGGCACGCGATGCTGACTGGCATCCGCAGCGAGTGGATCGAGACTAATTCGTTTCGCGGCTTTTGCCAGATCGGCCCGACGAATCGTTGCACTTGCGGGCGCGGCATCGCGATTCGGAGTGCGCTTCCCGCGGCTCTGACTCACCGGCGAACTGTGTCAGAGAACGGAGCCCGACTTCCGAGTAAACGACGACGTGCTCCGTGCGCGCGTTCCGCGCTCTGCGTTTTCGTATTGGCAATTAGCGGCGCGCGTCGGAAGCGGACGCGTAACGGGTGGCGCGGAAATATCACTCTTAACCGCCCGCGACTCGATGACGCGAGGCAGCCCTTGCGCGGCGATTCGAGAAGGGAGAGGACGTCTCGCCAGGAGTAAAAATACTTCTCGCTCTGGCGCGGATTGATTTTCCACGGAGGTGCTCGCCAGCGTACTCGCGCAATGATGTAAAAATATGGGAACCCCGGGTGGCTGCGCGAAAGAGATCCCCGAAGCGCGATCAAATTTATCATCGCGCGACGTCTTTCCCTCGGCGCGGCGGGCAGAGATCTCGCGAGCTGTTTTCCGCCCCGACGAATCCCCTGACGCGACGGAGTCGCGTATCCCTCGTCGGGATTAATATGAATGCACGGCCTAAGCGAGTGTATACACGGCGCTGCTTTTGAACCGGATGGTTCATTACAACACCGTTCGCCGCGCAGGAGGGAGCGTGATTTTTTGCGCCACCGGGTGGTGCTCGTGACGAGTAGGGGACTCGGAAAGAACAGCGAGAAAAAAGGAGAGTGAGAGAGAGAGAGAGAGAGAGAGAGAGAGAGAGAGAGAGAGAGAGAGAGAAAGAATGTGAAAGAGAAGTCGCTCTCTCATGTATTTATACATCCTCGCGTTCGCGGCTGCGGGAGACACGCGCTTTTCCTAGTAAACCCGGAATAGACGCGCGAAGAGAGACGCCGAAGAGGCGGTGGAGTGAGGGGCGCGTCTTCGACGGGGGCCCTTGGACCTCTTACGACCGCATTGTTAATTACAATTTGTTTTCCTTGCGTGCCAAACGTGCGAGCACCTGTGTCTATCTCGGCGCGTTCCCGGAAAATCCGTGGTGGAAATCGCCGCACGACGTCGACGGCCGGCCCTTTAACGATCTCGTTCTCGTTTATTCTCGCCTCACTTCGCCCCGCACGTTCGCGGGAACTTTGTTCGTACTCCCCAAGTCCCGACTCTTCGGCGAAGCTTCAGGTCGGAGTTCGCGCGAGTGCGGCTTTGCCGCGCGCTTAAATCGTGGTCCTTAATTTACGCGGCTTTTGCGCTAAGCGACTCGTGCGTCTCAGCATCTGAATTGACAGACGGAATCTCAAGGTTCTCTCTTTCTCTCCCTCTCTGTGGAGAGAGATAAGAACATTGTGTGTCGTCGTAAGAACTAGTCTCGATGATAAGCGTAAGCCGTGAGTCTATTTACCGAAGCAATCGTCGGATTTGGAGTTAAATCGTTAACGGATCGTTAAGGTAAGTTTCTGATTTAAATAGCCGAAGAAATAAGAGATTTTTACGAATTCTTTTTAAAGGAATATAGATATCAGTGCAGAGTTTTGATCATATTATTGTTTTAGATATAAAAAAGTTATTTTAAAAAACTAAAAGTCCGTTCAGGTCTCTTGTGTTGAGCGCGGTGTCGGCAGACATCTCTAACTGCTGTTGGGCAATACACAATTCTTATAATAATATTTAGGACAAATGGAACAATTTAAAAACTGTACTATTAAACACGGGAAAAAGGTTTGGTTGAATTAACCAAATATTTGGTCGAATATGAACGATCCAGAAATTCCGATTGAAGTAACCCGAATTCTGTTTAAGTCAACCAAAAATCTTGTTAACTTAAACAGAATTCGGGTTACTTCAATAGGAATTTTTGGATCGTTTATATTGGACCAGATATTTAGTTAATTCAACCAAACCTTTTTTCCGTGTAGATTTGCTGGAAGATAAATCTAAAATTTTTCTTGGAAAATTTCTGAAATTAATATTCTTCCCGCGACATACTAAGGGAATAGGATCCATTTAGGGCTGCAAACGCTTTGGAGTGTCTAAAGAAAGATCGGTCCATACGACGCTTTCAGCGTTTGCGGCGTCAAATGGATCTTGTCTTACGTGAAGAAGAGGAAAAATGACTTGTAACTTCGAAGTGCCGTTATTTCGTTAAGTTTCGACTCTTTCTACACACAACGAAGGTTTATTCTCCAACAGATTTAATGCAGTTTTTAAACTTTCTCGCCTCATTCGTATTAGGTTGTTACATAAACTGTAATGTCTTTCCATCTCTTTCTCTGGAAGAGATTCATAAAAATCTTCTATTTTTTGTCTTTCTAAGCCAGAACCATTTCTTAATGAACTCAGTGCACGCTTGGCTTTGGATTTTTGAAATGGCCTCGCCAACGACAAAACTATTGTCTCCGGCTTGGTCGGATCGGTGTCTCTCCGTTTCTGCGCTCGCGATTCTCGTCAAGTGTCTCAATGGAGACACGGCTGTTCCGTTTGTACGAAAAAAAGATAGGGAAGGTGCGGCACGATTCTCAGCTCTGTACAAATAATTATCTTATCGGCGCCTCTTGCGTATTGCGTCATCGCCGGGCGCCGCTGCATTATTCGCCGATAAGGTCGCCGCACAGAAGAGTAATCCGATTACTTAATGGCACGGGGAGCTCCTCTGTGCAAATTTAATTGCGGCCGTAATAACGTTTCGCCGCTCCGTATCAAATGGTTTTACATGTCAATAGATTGGCTAACAGTTTGTGCGCAGCGAGAGAGAGAGAGAGAGAGAGAGAGAGAGAGAGAGAGCCGTGCGCGTTAAACGTAATATAAAAATTACTCGGACAGAAACTAATTTGTTTACCGCGTTCACGTGGATACGCGCGATCCCGGCCATGATAATGATAACAATTCACACATTTGCGACGAGATTATTACTCGCGTTCGCGTACTCAGCGCGATTTAATAAACGCGTTTGTTTTGAAGCTCTCTTTGTGTACGCTTGTGTTGCGCGCACGGCTTTGTTCCTCTGAATCCCGATAAATATTAAAGCATATGATTACTTGGTGCAAAGTACCGTTTGTGGAGATTAATTTTTAATTTTACCTCGAGGATCTCAAGATTACTTCCGCGATATATCACGATTTATTAAGGAACAACTTATATTTCTCTTTCAAGCGGATGAAAGCACCACAAGGAGCTCCTCTTGTAAAACTTTGAGCGGTCGGGCGTTTCGTTTTTTCACCGTCAGACTTTATCCGCCCACGAAAGTGGAAAATCCCGCGCGCGATGCATAATTAAATTCAGCGTAGTCTTAATGTGTCCCTGTGCGAAGTTCAAACAGGGGAGCGTCCGATTCCCGGTTGATCTGTAATCGCGGCAGTAATTAACTAATTACTGGACCGTTCCGACATCGTCGCGGTCGTAAAGTCCGATTTCCTCCGGTTACAAAGCGCGCCGAGGAGTCCCGGCGAAAAGAGGAAAAAGGAAGCAACCTCTGCTTTGTTTCCAACGCCGGCTTAGCCCGGGAGCGACGCGTATACACCATCCGCGGATCAATAAACTGCAGGAAAACGAAGTGTACTCTCGTTCTGAGGGAATACGACGGTTTACACGTTTGAGTCGAGATCTCTTTCCAGTTCTTCTTCGAAATGTGTCAAGATTAGAAATTGATTTTTGGGCTCACATTCCAAAACGTCCTTCTTGAGCAAATTTCTTCATATATAGCTGACATTATATTTACGGAAAAAATATGTTTGGCTGGATTGAAATTCGAGTTCCTCGAATTTCTGGTAAAATATAAATGAACCACAAAATTCCGTAAATCGTGAACAAAATTTTAGTAATTTTAATCGAAATTTCTGGCTCGTTTATATTTTACCAGAAAAATTTAGTCCGAGAAAATCTTTTTTTTTCCGTGTGTACTATGAATTTTCAGTAAAATTTTCCTCAAAAAGGACGCTTTGGAATGCAGCCTAGGTGGGGAACTATCAGTTACCCCCGCACAGCACCAATTTTTATTAGAAAAGAGAAAAAACGAACTCCCCCATCTCCAATCCGAGGGCAAATCGATTTTGTCGGCGATAATTTAACCCGAAGAGCTCCGGAAAGTGATTCTTGCGAGAGACCCTGCATGTCGTTCCGCGAACAAAATGAGTCCGTCGGTTTCTCTATTCTATTTGTAAAAATAAAAGCACAGAGGGCGGCCGGATAAGGGTTAAGAAAGACGGTCTCGAGAACGTTGAATGATAGAGAGAGCGTGGCGGCGCGCCACGCCGAGTGGAACCGAGCGGAATGAACGGAATAGGGACGAGAAGGAGGAGGAGGAGGAGGGGAGGGCCTCGTCGGGTCCGCGAGGAGAGTAGAGTAGTTACCGAACGGATGAGTCACTCACTGCCGCGATTGCTGCCGATACTCAGCGGCGTGTAACCGGCTGGCAGCAGGCCGCGATAGGTCGCCGCACCTTGCCTCTCGATCTTGCCGCCGTTGGCGAAGTCCGAGGAGGTGAACTTAAGTCCACGTTCACGGTAAGAGAGAGAGAGAGAGAGAGAGAGAGAGAGAGAGAGAGAGGGAGGGAGAGAGAGAGAGAGATTCACCGAGCGAAATTCGAATTGTTAATCTTCGCGACGTGATATCATGCGGATTCTTCGTCTCTCTGCGTTCTTCCGCGCGCGTTTTACAACTCGCATTAAGAGAAAAAGTTTTGCCAATTTAACGAAATACCGATATATCCAATGGTTTCTTCACATCTGTTAAATAACCTCCCGGTGGAAATAAATGTTTCGATTTCAATTGTTACTTTCAATTTGCTGCTCTAAGCAATACTTCTGTAATGGAGACGTAACCAACCTAAGCTGACCTCTCAGTAGACGGGAACAAATGCGATTTGTATCTCGGAGGGAATTCACACCTTGGCAGAAAGACAGAAAACAGAAAGGCAGAAGCCGATTAGAACTCGCGCTGATAGAATAGCGGAAACTACCTGACCTGACCATCAGCGCGAGTTCTAATCGACTTTTGCCTTTCTGTTTTCTGCTTTTCTGTCAAAGTATGAATTTTACCTCGGACAATGTATGTTTGTTAAAATGACAAATGACGAGGAGGAGTGATTTGCAACGGGAACTGTTCGACCTATTTCCCCAACGATGTCAAACAGCGAACGTGCTTTTGTTCTGATAAGGAATTTTTCTCAGTGCAACGACAATCGTCTCGACCTGGACGGTTTATCGATTGCGGCGGCTCTCTGCTGTGCACTCGCTCGATTTGAAAATTCAACAGAATATCGAATCTTTATTATTCGACAAATGTCGCGACTGACCTCCCTCTCATGGCTCGACTATCGGGACCTCGAGGCTTCCGTTCGCCGGTCTCGAGACGCGAAGCCCGAGAGTGCGTGAGAGGGCTAGAGATGCCGAAAGTGCAGCGGAGGGTAAAATTGGATCATTTGGATCCACGCTCTCGTGGACGCGAAAGAACGATCCGAGTCATTGATTATGAATTCGATGGGAACTCGCTGCGCGAGAAAGGCGGACCACCTCGGGTAGCCGATCCTTGGATAGCTCTCCGTTTATCGAGGCATAATAATTCTTATTGGGAAATATTCCTCACATGAATCATATTTCACTCGTTCAGTCACGCGTTACGTAAGCGGGAAAACGGTGATGAAGGAAAATTAGTCGTGAGTATCCATTAGACAAAAGAGCGCACGACAGCCGGGCAGGTCCGTCACCTTTCACGTGACTCGAGCGCAACACGAGTCTCAGGAATCAACAACTCTTTATATTCCCGCGTCAGATCCCTCAATCATATTCCCGGGATCGCGCACGCATTCGTATCACGGCTGCGACATATTTGCATAAATCTGCAGCGAACGCTTCGGGCGGCTTCGCGTTAATTATACGTCTCGAGGAACGACGGGAAAAGAGTGCAGAGCGCGACGTTGCTCATCTTTTTGTCTTTTTAATGAAACGTGCGATGCAGCTCGCGACTGAGACTTGTCCTGTCGGTGGAAAGGTGGAAATGTTCGGCCAGTTTCATGATAATTAGAGAAACCAGTGAGTGAACTCGCGGGCAAAAGCAGGACGCCAGGGGGGGAGAGAAAGATCTCACACCGCGCACGGATCTCAGAGACGCGTTTCCCATCTAGCGCGCGCGCGCGCTTCGTCGGCTTTAATATACCAAGCCACCGTTTCTTCCGGCCGCGTTGCGTCTTCATCCTTCCCTTTGAACTCTTCGTCATCGCGCGTGTCACGAGCGCAAACGCCACCGGGCGTTATTACGAAGGCCTATCTCGGCAACCGCAGCTGCGCCGGGCTTAAGTTGCGAGTTGTAACTGGAGGCGTTGCGTCGCCCTTACCAAGTCTGACGGCGAAGTTTCACCACCGGGGCTTGCGAATGATATTGCCGGGGAAAGACGTCCGGGAAAAATTGCCACGACGGCGCAACTGTTTCAAGTTCACCGTTCTGTTTTTTTTTTCTTCTTTCCCTTCTTTATGCGCGACTGTTGGGGCAATTGTGCCGGAGAATTGTTTTTCCCACGACGCGGAATATTAATGTTTTGCACGTGGAATATTAACTCCTCCGGCGGTACGCGCGCGTCCGAAAAAATTTCGTAGCAAAACAAATTTCTTCCTTGGTTTTTCTTTTTTAACTCATGACAAATACACATGAAAGTTGACAGTAGAAAACAACTTTGTTATCCATTTGGTAGCTCGAAATTTAGTTCGCGAAAAGCTTCACTGTTTCGATCGTTTGTATCTCAGAAACTATTGGTACATCAGCGTTTCCGCCGAGGAAAAATTACCTCTAAATTGCTCCGAAAACCTGTCAATACAAATTTAAGTCGCGAGAACTGGGGCACTCTATTTCTTGTATCTTGTCTTTCAAAATTCTCTCCGAAGAAAATAGCAATAAAGAGAAAATAAGTCTGGATACGCTTACTAAAAAAAGAACCACCTTGGCGAGAATTGCGCGGTAAATCACCACTGAGAGAAGAGGGGTTTTAATATAAAAATATATATTCTCTCTAATATTGAATATTTTTTATCGCATAGTGTGACACGATATTGTGTCGTGTGTGATGCGTCATTTCCTCTTTCTGTCTTCTTTCTCCTACCCGTCTCTTGATCTTCTCAGGAGAACACGCGCGATGATCCCGAAATGTAATTTTCGCGCTGCACGGAAGACCCGGAGACTCATAAATACCGCGGCTGCATTATCAATAGCGCATCGCTCTTGTCACTTCAGAGGGAATGCATGATTATTTTTAAACGGCCACGCAGGATTCACTCTGGAGCCGGTGTTCCCTCGCTCTCTTTCTATCTTCTTACCCCTGTCCGCGGTTAGAAGCAACGCGCGCGGCTCTCTTTCGGCACGCCGACGTTATTTCCATCCCGACGTTTTCCGACGCGAGTCTCGTCGCTGCGGAATTTTCTGACGGGAGAAACTCGCACGGCTCGTACGCCGTACCGGCGTTCCCGAGGAGATTGCTGGATGTTCTCGATCGTATCCGTGCGATGAATAAATCATTCGGGACGTCAATTTTAATAATAAAAAAGAAAGAAGAATCGCGCCCCGTTTTTCTCTCTGTCTGTCTTTCTTTCTTTCTCTTTCTCTGTTATTCTTTTTCTTTTATCTCATGATTATATTTTTCTGGCGGTACATGAATTATACTGAAGAAGAAAAAGTTGAATCGACAAAATTGGCGGTCCTCCGCCTTCAAAGAAATACTGTAACTATCGAACAATTTACATTTACATTAATTAATAACCAAATAGCAATCATTGAATCAATTGATGACTCATCACAGCAACCATATAACTCGTTCGCTCGCTTAAACGTTTGCCTGAGCAAATTTTGTTCGTTCAAGCGAAGTCTCATTTAGTCAAGCACTTATTTTTCTTTTCGCGTGTAGCGACAATAAACGCGCGAGTTTGAGACGCAAACTCATTATGCCAACTATAATCTATAGGATAATAATAATAATAATAGAAAGGGGAAGTAAATCTCGCGCAATATTCGCGAAATGCGAGATCTCGGCCTGCGACGTAAATGGCTTTTTCGGTTAGTTCATTGCGGATAAAGGCGGGCGTAATTTATGCTGGTGGAACGGAATGGCATTAATCATGGGGGACAGCATTAAAGTCTTCATTTAGTCCCGCATCTCGGCCGGCGGCACTGTGAACGAAGATGTTTTTTTGTCGTCTAGTGTGTGGGCTCAACTGGATTTAATGCCACGTGCGTGCGTGCGTGCGTGCGTGCGTGCGTGCGTGCGTGCGTGTGTCGTTGCTGCCTGCGTAATCACGCGCAAGTAAGCAGTCAGCGATTCTGGGCTCGATCGGGAGTGGCTATGAAATCGTCCGCGTGATGCACACACCCACGACATTGATTGCTTCTACATATATGTTACGATATATATATGTATAATGTGTAGCTCCTCTGTCTTTAACATAATTTCAAGCGCAATTCCAGTGTTACGTGCACTATAATTATTTTCTGTCGTTGTTCGGTTTGAAGGAGAAATTCCCACCCACGTTAAAAATATATTAAAAACATATTTATTTATATTTTATTCTGTTGAATATAACAGTTGGTATAAAAATGGAATTTCCTGTTTTGATACCAGAAAAGTATATCTACATTACTGACTAAAAAAAAAACTTGAGTTCTCGAAATATTTATGTTTTTATTCCAAACAGAGAACCTATGTTTGAATAAAAAATGGGATTTCTAATTGGGGTATAGCAGGGGATAATCAACTCTAGGACAAATTTGGGCCATCTAATCCAAATTGTCTCGTATCTGGGAAAATTTTGGGAAACTTCTATGCGGATACCTTTATCCGAAAATCTTGACAGCTTCATCTTAGAGACGCGCGTGCATCTAAGAAAAATACTTAAAAATTTATTTGTGGCATATAAAGTATATTCGCAGAAAAATTAACTTTATTTCACAGAAATAAACTTCATATCCTGCGAAAATAAATTTCCAAATATTTTCCCACAGTGCATCAAAATCGAAACGCAATTCGCAAAAAGAGAATCACCGATCGTCCGGTCTCTGCCCTCTCGAGATTTTAATATACTACATTGCAGTTACACGCGATCGAGTTAATAATCGAGCTGGACTACGTTTCCGGCCATCGTGCTCATGCTCGCGCAGAGTTAGCTGCTCTCTTCTCCTCGTTCTTCTTTCTCGTTTTTTTATCCGTACACGGCATTAATCGCTTCCGCCGTGATATCGATTATCGGGGCCGACGCGACGTAACGTGAAATACAACGAGGAGGGCTCCGGCGAGAAAAAGCCGCGCGAGACACACGCGGTCCATTAAACAGTGTGTCTTCGCTGTTTCTCGTCGGTGCCCACGCGCGATAAGATCTCCCTCGGAGAGAGGGAGAGAGAGGGAGAGAGGGGAAGAAAGAGAGAGAGAGAGATTCGAGCGGATCGATACTGACAAGGATCTGACCCGGTTTCCGCGATTTGGCGCGGGGTATTATCGACCCGTCTGGAGGCTGCTCCTCCTCCATCTTCGCTCGCTCTCTCGCGGATTCTTCGACCCAGCATTGTCGACCAGGTTGAATTAGCATTTTATCGGGAAACGTAACACCGCGCGGCCTGTCTTTGCGCACTAGCGTAGTTCCTGCCTGGCTCGCTCGACCTGATATCCTAATCGCGCTGGATTAGGCGCGCCGGATGAATTAATCAACCTCTTCCTCCTCCCGATTCCGCGGAACGCGCGTGAGATCGAGACGTGCGCGGAGCGCATCTTGCGCAAGGGTCTCTCTTGCGCAGGGCAAACGCAGCGGCGTTTCACCGATCCTGAATCGAGGAAAGTCGACGATTCTCTCACGCCGCGCTTTGTTATGTTAATCGGGATACGCGCGTTACCACGTTATAAGTTCGCGCTTACGGTATAGAATCCCGCCACGCGGGATCTTGATATCTCTCGGCGGGCGTTCGAGGCGAGCGGTTTCTCGCTCTCTTGTCGCGCAATCGGATGAGATGCAATCGCGGCTCCGTAGACGCGATGTTACTGCAGAATTATCTGGCGAATTTTTCGGCGACTCTTCACGATGACTCGACCGTACATTGAGCAAAGTGTATTGAAGGAGCGCGAGGATCGCGGGATCCAGTCGCGAAAAGGGGTAGAAGACGAGTCACTAGCCCATGCGGACGGAGTGCAAGCGAATTTGTAATTAGATGGGCGAATCTGATTCCCACGTGGCTACTTGAGCGTAACATTTAGCGGAAAAGAGAATTCGCCTAATAACCGAAGAGATCTCCCTTCGCGATAGCGGGCGTGATTGCGTTCGACGGTGCAATTATGCTTATACCTGCGTGGAAAACGCGACTAGTCTTGCGAATACACGCGCGGTATCTCATGTATCTCTCTCTTGTCTCGCAAGATAAGACTTGATCCAATCTTGTGTGGATGAGATATTCTATTTATTATATTTTTCTCTCACACACACACACATATACAGTGTACACTCGAAGAATATTTCTTTGTGTAATAAAAAAATATTTCCTTATCTAATATTTCTTTACGTAATTTGAAGAAATATTCATTTGTTCACGCGTCTGGGTCAATTTGACTTCTGTTACGTCCGTTAATTAGATGCATTAAATTAAAACATTTTTATTTACCGACCGATGATAAAAAAATTTTGTGTTAATTTCATACAACTGTTTAGCATCAACCATTCATTAACGTTTGTACTTTCACTCTGCAAAAGCATTTTCAATTTGATACATTCAATTAGAAGGGAAAAGAAAAGTACAAAATTGCGTTATGTCGGTGTTCAGCATCGCCTTAAGCGATAGAAGTTTAACAACGTCGTGGCCACCACCCTCGTTTTAGATCGCAGATTCTTAGATGAGACTTTATCGTCTCGGATGGATTTGCCAGATAAGCAATCTATCGTGGTTATTTAGAGCACCAAGTATCGAGAAAAAAGAGACCTCGAATCATTCCATAAACGTACGACCAGCCGTTCCTTAGATATTCGTTAGTGAGTAATTAACGAGAGAACGACGAGGAAATAAAATATTTGCTCCGTCCGCGGGAGCCCCGCGGATCTTTTCCCTTTACATTCTAATTACATCATTTTCCCGCATTGTTATCAAAGTGGGATCTCGTTTCATAATTGAAAAGCTCATTTCGAGCAGGCGTCTTAAGGCTCTCCCTAAATGTCCCGCTCCGCATTTAGAGTTCCTCGCGACCTCTCGAAATGCGCCATCGTAGACATGACGGCAGCAGCCGTTAGGCGAATTCTAAAAAATTCACAAGCTGCAGGAGTCTTAAGAGAGACACGTGCAAGGCCGCGCGGCGCGAGCCGCGTGTGCACTTAGCGTCGATTAAATCGACGTTTATTATAAACGTCGTTGTCTAATGAGCGGCCGTACAGGTTCATTAGCGGCCGCCAGAGGAGAAGAATATCGAGCGCGCGGGATCGGGAGCGAGCGGGCGATTCGTCTCGCGATAAGTGGCGCGATTGTGCGCCGAGAGCGGCCATCGGCGGAGGGTCTTGTCGTAAAAATGATCGACTGGCGGCGATTTTTTTACGACGTAACGTCGTAACGTACAATCAGCGTTGCGCAACGCTCGCCTCGCCGCCGACTGCATGCTTCGACAAGAGAGAGAAAGAGGGAGAGTAAGAGAGATACTGCATCGCTGAATGCTCGTCTCTCCCTCTTGACTCTCTTTCGCGACCGCGACTTGTACGACGCGCTCGATCTCGATGAAGACACGCGCGGCTTTCCACGGCATTGTCCCTTTTATCTGCGTCACGTGCACCTTACACGTAAATGAATGACTTGGTAATGTCAACTGATTCGAACTCGGCTAAAGGACTGATCGTTTTGCTAAAAGTCGGCTATCGTATGTCATTTGCTTCATCTTTCGTTTGAGCTTTTGCTCAATGTGGGTTATAAGGAAATATTCCTTTTAACTTCGCCGCTCCGCATTTAGAGTTCCCCACAACCTCTCGAAATGCGTCATCGCAGACATGACGGCAGACGAATTTTAAAAAATTCACAAGCTGCGGGAGTCTTAAAAGAGACACGTGCAAGGCCGCGCGGCGCGAACCGCTCATTAGTGGGCAAACACTCTATAAAGTTTATACAGAAAAATGAATGTTTTTTTTCAGAAAAAAACTGAAAGTAACAGATGCGAATCAAAATCTCTCCAGTTATATCAATATTGTTCATTGTAAAAGAAGATATAAAATTTATTCGTGGGATATAAAGTTCACTTTTGAAGTTTACTTGAAGTTTAGTTGTGAGAATAAACTTTATATCCTACATACAAGTGTCCAAGTACTCGTTTTTGTCAGTGTATGCTCTTAATCTCGGCTGAATCTAAGAGAGCATATACCTGTCAGATTCACGAATTTTGCAACAAGTTGCAAAGCAGCTTTCTCTGCTGAACGCAGTCAACGGGACACATCTTAGCTGCCCCAGCTATCCGCATTTTAGCTCCTGCGACTCTGATTCCTTTTTCTGCGTGTACCCTTGATACGACCGCGAGGTGACAATCGAGTCGCTCTCATAAAAGAATTCCGCATAAAAGAATTTCACATTCGTCGAAGCAGTCGCGTATTTTTTTTTCTTTTTGTACAATTAGCCGCTAATGAGAGCAGTATCCTTTTGAATATGCGCGTCATGATTACATCGTTGGTTCCGTGTAATGTAACCGGTAGATAGGATATTCATTTGGCGTCGGGACGGCTCGCAGAGACGACGTCCTTTCAACGAGAGCGACGCGTTCCGTTTTAATTCATCCGAGCGAGTTCTCATCTTCGATAATGACTTTCAGGGTTACGCGCTCACGATTGCCCTTTGTGCCGGGGCTCGCTCGGCAATTGCGCATTTTTCATTAAGCTCGCCCGGTGGCTCGTCTCCGTTGCGCGAACGAGGCGCGAAATGACGAGAACGGGTTGTCTCTCTTTCTCCCTCTGCCTTTTTTTTCTCTCCTCCTCCCCCTCTGTCTCTCGGCTCGGCATGGATTTTCCATGGCTGCGCGATAATAAGTATTCAATTTTCGCGTCGGACGGCGCGGCTTTATGGAGGCGACGTGCGTTATTGCCGTAGGCTTAATTGCTTTTTCGCGGTGATAACATTAGCGCGCTAATTTCCCTTTGCGGCGCGCCAGCGACTCGAGATAAACTCGTCCGCCCCTGTTTGCCTTCGTTCATTAGACACTCTCGTCTCTACGCTTTATATTATCTCCCTATCTCTACCACCCGAGCGCGGCGACGCACCTGAACGAGGCCCCGGTCTAATAGGCGACTCGCATTACGCGGTAACTATTCTTCTCGATGCTGCCCCGAGAGCGCCGGCAGAGAGACGAACGTACCTACATACATACATTAATGCACGAAAGTATAATCTAATCGAGCCGAACGTAGGCGAGGCGCGCGCTTGGAACTACGGGGAAGTGAGCCGATATAATTGTGGCAATAACTCGTGATTGTAATTAGACCATAACTAACCGCGACGGAGAATATCTCCGATAGCTGGCCTCGCAGCTGCGACGTTAATTAGAAACAATTATCGCCATCGACTAGTCAGACTTTTCCGCTTACGCGGCGGATATGCACTGGGAGAAAACAATTGGAAATTCATTTGTGGGATGCGAAGTTTATTCTTGTGAAGTAAAGCTTATCTCTGCGAAATGAACTTTACCTCTCTGTGAATGAGCTTTGTATGCCACACGGATAAATTTTCAGCTGTCTTCGTGTACAAGGCGCCTGAGAGTCGCGTACGTACGCGAAATATTACGCGGAGATCATTGCCTTCCTTATCTATAACTTCATCGCTAATACTTTGTGTTCTCTCACTCCGTATCTACTCCGTAGATAGATCTCTCTCCTTCGTATCCTCGTGATTCTTCTCGCTATTCCCTCCCTCCTTTCCCCCGGGGAATATCTTGTACATCACTCACTCGGAGTATATCACAGTTCGTGTCGTATTATACTTGCATTAGGCAGCTCCGTACCCTAATTGCGCGCGGGAAGCACCTCCAGAAATCAAGACTCGAGAGCCGGGCGGATAGTTCGGATTTGCGGAATGATCTTCTCTCTTGTGCCACACAATTCTCGTCCCCTCGCCCCCGCGTACCGTCTTTGAGCGTCGCTTCCGTGCACATAATGCGGCTTGGATGCGCCGGCTAATGTAAATTAAGCCGCGCATGCATATTAACTACGTGTTGTTCGCGGCGGATGCGTCGCGATATAATCTGGCTGTAACACATTTGCAAGCCCAGCACCGACGGCTAAATTATTCGCGGCCCCGTCCGCGAAACGGTACTTCGGGATTACGACGTGGCCGCGCTTATGCGCGCTATAGTTTTAATGCAACTAACAAGTCGGTCCGGAGCGTCGTGTGTCGCGCCGTGGGACGATCACACGGCTCTTAATCTTTATCCTCCCTCTCGAGCGGGATTATAAAGAGTAATTTCGAAGTAAAGATCGAGGCTATCTAACCAACACATTCCTAAACACGGTGATATCAACCGCGATGACTCCCGCGGATCCCCAACGAGAAGTTACGCGTTGCGTTCGGAAGCAACCATTGAGTTTGCTCGTCGTCTTGCGGTTAAAGGATAATTTAAATAGAGGAAATTTCTTTTTTCATTATTTAATCTTTTATTGCAATTTTACCTTGTTTTTTGTACTTTTGTGTCATTAGCGTCATTATTATTGGATTGTTTTTTCTTATTCTCTTTAATTGGTGCGTTGGTCAAGTGATGAGAGATACGCAGTGGCAATCAAGGATGGGTGATCCTCTCGTTTCTCTGTGTCACGCACGTGGCCATTTAAGTGTCTTAATCCGCGTCACGTTTTCAAGCGGGAAAGTTGCGGCAGAACGGTAGTTCGGCCTCTGACACCGGTCCCCGAGTTCGTATTGCAGTTCGATTGCTTCGTGACGTGGTCACGGAACGTCGCGGAAGTAGGATTTAACAATTAAGCGGAATACAACGGTTTGTAGATTCCTATCCCATCTGCGACAGAGCGAGCAGCGCTCGCGAGACTCGTCCGAATGCCAGGACGTCCGACATGTCTCGCGGCTGATATCGCGTCTCTCTCTCTCTCTCTCTCTCTCTCTCTCTCTCTCTCTCTCTCTCTCTCTCTCTCTCTTTCTCTCTCTCGCACTTCGCGGTTTGCGCACTTAGCAGCCGAGTGTACTAACTCGCGATGACGTCTTTCATTTACGCGCCACAACTTTGGCGCGTCTAGGGGCTCTCTGATTCGAGACACGTCTCCGTTGCGTCTCTGGCGAGTTAACGGCGACTGACGTGCGACACTTTGCGTTACGAGTGATGGCGAAACACGAACTTTCGCGCAACGTTCGGGAGACCAGGGTGAAAATATTCTGCATGTAGAGTTTACAGCAAAAATTGCTATGGAACTTTGTAACCGGGAAACACAGATCGGGATTCTCTGCAGTAATTGGTTATCCTTTCATTTCATATGTGCTACTTGTATTTTATGAACTACTATATTAGAATACTTGCACACACAGTCTCTATCTCGGCACTATCAGAAACATAGTAAAATTGAAGAGAATTTGTGTAAAAAATAATATATTTTCTCCCCCTCATGTGAAATTTTGACTCCCTCTAAAAAAATTGCAGGGCACTCTCTAATTAAAATATAACTACGGTTTCTACTAATATTATCGATGACCTGAACTGCATGTTTGTCTCCATTTATTATTTATCTAGGTATTATTCATATAAGACAGCGCGCGTCTGAAAGATAATTGAAGATAATTCTCTGCGCTTACGTTCGAACGAACACACGCACTTCTCACGATTTGAAATCTTAAATTGGAGATTCAGTCGCCGAGACTTAACGCGACAAAGAGCCACCACGAGTGAGTATCTCCTCCGGCGATTTTCCTGTCATCAAGATTTACGCCGGAGGATTCCACGGGCGCCCTCGTATCTATCAGATTCAATCAGCGACCGGACGTCGCTACAGGACGTAATCTCTCCTATCATCGTATTTATACACAAACCTCGATTCCCCGTAACAGCGATCCCATACATCAAGCTCGGCCGGGAGATCGGGAATTACCTTTATAATCGGGCAACTTGTCAAATTAGCATCAGCTAACGATCAAACGGGCGGAGTACCTGCGCGGACTACAAACGGCAGCAGCAACAGCAGCAGCAACGAAAGCTGCGCCGGGCAAGAATTCACCACGGGGCACCACCCGAGCCATCAGATATCAGCCGGCCGTGTTACGATGGCGTAACATTATCTCCGCGATCGGGAAACGAGCCTGTACCGAGAGAGAGAGAGAGAGAGAGAGAGAGAGAGAGAGAG
>NW_022639453.1:644061-668076 GCF_010583005.1 Odontomachus brunneus
GAGAGAGAGAGAGAGAGAGGGGAGGGGAGGGGGAGGGAGGGAAGGGAAGAAAGAGAGAGATCCTACTCGTTCGTGTTGCCACCGAGAGAACCATGGTCAAGGAAAGTGCAATGTATGCACGTGTGTGTCTGTGTGTGTATGGTGATGCAACGTGCACTACCTGCTGATTTCACCCACCGCGCTGGCCGATAAGATGAGCCGTGTACACGCGCGTGTACCGGCGCTTCCTCGAACTGTTTGCCATGCCGCGCTAACGTCACGCCGGCGACGTGATTCAGAAGCGCTTTCTCGGACGTCATATTATCGGGTACGCGATAACTGTGGATCGCGAGCAAGCAAAAGCGAAAACACAGCGGGCGCATAGTTAGCCGGCCGAGTCACGCTGCGACGGTCTGCACCGGAAACCCGCTTCTTCGCGTCCTACGCGTTCTCCATTTGCCGCGCAGGATGTGGAGCGAGCGCGGCGGAAAAAAGTGCCGTGTTCCTGTCGAAGCGATGTATGTTCGCACCACAAATCGGTCTGAACTTTGATAATACAGTGGCATCACGTGAATTATCTTCCTCTCTCTTTCTCTCTTTCCGTGTCTCCTAAGAACAACCATCTTTCTTTTATGAGAAGAACAAAAAGCCACCGCGGCCATTCGGAAAAATTGACCGTAATGACAGGAAATGCGTGCCATCCTATTCGTCTCTTTCCATTTAAGCGTATAACGTTCGACGTTTTATGGGGAGGAAGAAGAAGAACGCGCGCGGCTTACAACGAAATCCGAAGTCAGCGCCGTTTCGGGATGAATGCCGTTTCCGCTTTAATTTTGTCGCCGCCGCGTCCTCGTTAGACAAACTGTACTTCTCCGGCGCGGTGGATCACGTTTTACGACTGGTGAGATCCCGTTTGTAAATCTCTCGGGCGGCTTATAAATTTTTCCGCGTCTCGCGCGCGGTCGTCGATGGACGGCCATTTCCCATTCCCCTTTTCGCCTTCTCTCTCTCTCTCTCTCTCTCTCTCTCTCTCTCCCTCCCTCTATCTTTCCGCCTGCCTCTAACTGATCTCCCCCTGCGAAGACGTAAATATTTTCGGGATCCCGAGGACTCGGTTCGTAAAGAACAACAACGCGTCGCCGACGACGCCGTTGCACTCGGAGCGCATCCGAAGGAGTAACGCTCGGGCGCGGTCGTACATCAGAATCCTTATACATAGCGTCATCTCCGCGTCGCGGTTCAAACCGGGGTCAGCGGCGGGTGGACCACACGCGCGTGCAAGCAACCGCGACCTGGTGAACCGCAGGAGGAGAGGGAGAAAGAATGAAAGGCCCGAGGGAGGTGAGCCCACTCGCGAAACTCGGAATCTCGGAAGGCCCACGTATACTTCACCGACGAACGGGTCTCCCCCTCAGCTCCGACCTCCGAAACTCGCGGAGGAAAGGACCCTCTTCCTCGAGCGACTCCTCCGCCATCGATATCAGCGGATAATATCGTCTATTGTCGTAACGGGGGCATAAAGCATCGCCTGGGCGACGCTTAACACACGGGCGCGTTTTATTGCTCTCGACGAATGGCGCGCCGAGGTCTCGTGAGGTGCGCGCGCGATACGGCTGTTTCGAAAGTTGTTTCTCATATAGGTGCGCCATCCTCCCGGCCTTTATTGCCTCTTTAATTGTCGAGACATCCGGGATCGCGTGCGCGCGCCTTTTCTTCCTACTTACCGAAGATACTTGTGTGACAGTTGCGCGATATCATCGATGCTCTCGATCGTTCAATTAAATCTCTCCTACGCGTGACATCGTCCTGTACTCTCGTTGTGTCATGTGCGATTTATCGTTTGTTCGGGAACGCATTTGTTCCAGGAATTGGTATTCCCGTAGCTAATTGCAACACACACACACACACACACATACATATTTCGAGGATTCTCACGGTTTATTCTCCCTATTGATAGTTGTTACTTTTGAGATGCATATCAGAGTTTTGAGTTCGACTTGAGCCTTTTGGTCAAGTCACATGATAATACGTAACGTATTGAGACGAAATTTAGTTCTACTTTTTGTTATCTATATATATTTTAAAATCAGTGTATGTATTTAATACAAATGGAAACTATGGTGTGCCTTTAAATAGCAGGAAACACAGAGTGTCAAAATTAGATAGATATTAAAGAGGACTTCGTGACAAAGCTAGGAGGTTAAATAGAATCAAGAGAGGTTGATACTGGCTTCAGAATGTCAGAGTAGACATTAAACGGAATATTGAAGAGGTAGGGTCAACATTTGGACTCGAAATTATATTTGCAATCACGGGTTCACTGAAGAACTCACACGCTTTAACTTCAAACTCTCAGTGAACACCTCACTTGAAACAAGCTTCAAGCAACGGTTATTAATACAGAGCCAAGAGGGTTCACTCTCTTGGACACTCAAAGTGTCAAAGGACACTCTGCCATTTGAGCTGTGTGTGTTCACGCGCCGAAACTAATGAGAAATTCGTCTGGTGATGTAACGCGCAGTGGACACTCACGTATTTTCGCGCGATAAACCGCGACGAATCGATTTTCATGGCGCGTATCTCACGAGGAATATCCCGCGCGCGCGCTGCCGGTAGGAGGAAGGCAACGTGTCGTTTAAACGGCGCATGATAAATCTGCCGGGCCGTGCGAG
Source organism: Odontomachus brunneus (assembly GCF_010583005.1). Classification (NCBI taxonomy): domain Eukaryota; kingdom Metazoa; phylum Arthropoda; class Insecta; order Hymenoptera; family Formicidae; genus Odontomachus; species Odontomachus brunneus. The sequence goes on from NW_022639453.1 coordinate 646,713, forward strand.
TACGAGCTTCGCTCGCACGTGAGGGGCAAACGGCGCGAGGAGGGATTTATACGGTGTCCTCGGGAAGCTTTAACCGAGTGTCGGCAGACCTTCGATCCTCGTAGATCTCGCATTCGCCGTTGACGCAAATAATACACTCGTGGTGCATCGCGCGCATATCTCACAACCGCGATCGTCGAATAAACGCGCGCATGAACGCACAATACCCGATGCATCACCAGATACATGCGGGACGTGTCGAGGGAGATATAGCATCAGGGACGGGGTCAAAGATACCTCGAAAACATATCGTTGAATTTTGTGACCGTTTTTCCAGCGATAAACTCGGTCTTTTGATAATAAATGTCAGATTTAAAATAATCATTTAGTGAACGTTGAAGATAATTGTGTGTTGTCCGGAAATTATTAGATATGTATACTGAGAAAAGAAAGCGGTTGGATTGACAAAATCGGCGGTCACCGGCCATCAAAGAAACATTGAATTAATTTAACAAAATAATGATAAATAATTGATATAGTGATTTCAATGCATCTTATTATTGCATTAACATTATATTTTGTTGAATTGATCCAATGTTTCTTTGATGGCCGCTGATTTTGTCAATTCAACCGCTTTTTTCTCAGTATAGATCATTTTTTGATATTATCAGATAGACATGTGTAGATCGACGAGTGAATATAGCTTTGAAAAAAGAGTGCCCAAAGCTCCTTTAATGAGCAATCATTTCAAGTTTGATGAAATTTGATGAAATTAAGGAAATATAAGGGTAATAAATAGGTATTGAAACTTTGATCACTTTAACCATTTATATCTCCTTGCGACTACTAGATACAGAAAGGTACCTATTGATAAAATAAAAGTACAGGTAGGGAAATATGATTTGGCAGAAGTTTGATCGTGTTGTGTCCACGGAGGACGTGCTCGAGTCGAAATTTTGATCCTATGTTGAACCTTGAATACTACCGCAGTAGGAGCTAAGATAGCAAAGTAGGTTTAATTCTAATGATATAATTTACTTTTATTTTGACCCTGATGCCTGAAAATTATGCAACACGTTTTTGTTTCGTTATTTATTAAATTTTTTAAATATTTCTATAAAATACATATATTTTATGTAGGAGCTAAAGCTTCAATAGAGGTTTGCAACTGAATCTACTTTACTTCCTACGATCCTATTATTATACAACGTATTACACTACTATTATACTATTATTATACTTTGACGCTAAAGGAAGCGAAAGCGGAAATTTCAGACATCATCAGGGTCAAAGTAGGAGTAAATTATATCATTAGAATTAAACTTACTTTGCTATCCTACTGCGGTGTAGAATTCAAGGTTCAACATAGGGTCAAAATTTCGACTCTGCTGGCTCCCATGTATTTTGGGCATCCTCTTTTCGCGCGTGAACTTTTATAAGAAGCGCCAACGAATCGGGGGTTACAGCACGGTCACCTTTTTATCCGCTGTGTCGTCGCTCATACTGTTATCTCGTCGACGGAAACAACTAATGTGTGGGAAAATAGTGTCCTTAATTTGCTTTGCGCACCATCGTGACGCCATACAGGTGATCTGTCATGCATCGATCTCCCTGCTCGCTGGCTGATGCACACAATAGAGCAAAGTTGCGAAAGAGTAGCGCGAGCCTAGTCGATCGAAGCGAGAAAGTAGACACCTGAAATCCGAGGGAAAACAGATGCTCATTGTGTGACGTTAGAGGAACCCCTTCACGCGCGTAATCGTATCCGTCGAAATCGTTTGAGACTTCGTCTCTTTATCGATTTCTCTATCTCTTCAATCATCCTCTTTGATCTCAGGATTAGGTGTTGAAAATCTTACTATCCACTACGATACGAATACGATAAAAGGGTCTTAATAAGACCATTTATTTCGAAAATATTTATATCTTTTTAGGTCATTTCTAATGAAATAATGAGGCGCAGCACTTTGATACTTATATATCTTTAATGTACTCATAAGTAGCTACCATTTTATTAAAAAATAATGAAAAATTTCGAATTCCGCAAAAAAGAATTAAATTTGATACTCTTTACTATTTCTATAGTAATTTATACTACAATTTCGGCGTCGTTCAGCTTTATAAGAAACATTGTCAAAAAGAAGTATAGTTTTAGTTTTACTGCAATATTTTCTTTTTGTACAAAAATGAAAGATTAAGATTCTAAGTGAATTAACATTAGCAGAATTATACACCGAGAGAAAAATGCTTAAAAATTTATTTGTGGGATAAAAAGTTTATTTTTATGTGAAATAAATTTTTATCTCACACAAATAAATTTTCGAGCATTCTTTTCTTAGTGTATCATTATGACATTGTACATTGTACGATGTACATTGTACGATAATACATGATTTATAGTGCTTTATGGAAAATAGCAATATATAGACGCAAAGGTCAATTGTGTAACGATTAATTGTGGCTGCATTTATTCTAACATCGAGAATTGTTCTCCGAGAATAAAAATCTCATAGACTCGTGCATTCTCTTAGGCTCGCTTTATAGAAAGACCTACACAGGGGACAATACGGCATATAGAGCCCGGCGATCTTAATCCCGGGCTCGCGCGTCGAAAAGGGGGAAATTCCTGTTGGTCCTTTCCACGGACAAGAAAAATACGAGCGAGCGCGAAGCCGAGCGGGAGAAGGCACGATTGTATCAGGTGAATTTATTCGAATTTCCTTACACCTCGTCGGGAACGATCGTCTTTCTCATGTCAGGCTCTCTGCCTCTCATTGCGTCTCTCGTTTCATCTGCTTACGGGAAAGGTAGACCGATAATCGCGTCATCCTCGGGTCGCGTGAAAGATTAGATATGTTTCTATAGGAGAAAAGAAACGTCGAAACGTCAGATAAAAGTTTCCCCTGAAAACCGAACACCAAAAACACGCCGGACAAGTAAGGTGAGAAGTAATGGGAAAAAAATTTTCCCCGACAAAATTACTCTGGAAGGTATGTGAGCCGAATTTTATCCGAATTTCGCTTGGAATTTAATTACTGAAATGTGAGCACTCCGTGTGTGGAACACAAAAGAAGGGTTTAAACGCAGATATTTCGCTGTGGAAATTTTAGGAATAGAATCGGAGGATAAGCCTTTTTTTATTCATAATAAAGACCCTCCTAGAAAGATAATCCCGTAACAAATACGCCGGGGACACGCACACGACGAACAGTCGTGAGAATTTTTTTTTACTAGCGCCATTTCGTAACGAAAGGATCCCGCTGAAGGCGGGAGGGGTAGAGAGAATTCGGAGGTGTTCGCACGAGTACAGAATAAATTGCCGGTCCGAGCTAATCCGGCGTTTGAATCGTGGACACGGCGCGCTGCGCGTATTGCACTAACGAGCAAACACACGCACGCACTCACTCACGCACGTACGCGTATCGTGACTGCACAGGCAGGCAGACAGGTAGGCAGCCAGGCAGGTAGGTAGGTAGGTAGGTAGGTAGGTGGTAGATAGGCAGGCGGGCGGGCAGACGGGCAAGGTGAGATCAGATGCTAATCCCGCTAATCCCATTAGGGAACAAAGTCCGGAACCAGTTTACTAAAAGCGGGACAGCTCGAAAAGTTGTAGACAGCGCGCGGATACCTCGGCACGCACGCGGCCGCCGCTCTCGAAGCCGGTGCGGTTCGCCGTAGATGAGGAATTGAGATAGCAACGGGCACGTACCTCGAGGGAACGCCTAGTCCACGCCGTCCTCTAGCCCCGAACCGTAAATCTGTACACACGATACGGAACCGTAAAGAAACGCGTTCACTAGATCACGACAGCCCAATTATCGCACGCGAGGCCCGAAAGCGTTGCCCCGCGGTCGATGAAGGCGAGAGTGGCCCTCGGGTCCGTGGGACCGGCGTTGCACGCGCCTTGCACTTTGGAATCGCGCGTAACGCGCAGAGCAGATTGCGTTGTGCGCAACGACGGCGCGAATATATTATTTATCGCGAGAGTAGGTGCGAGCGAGCGATCCCCAAGGCGAATCTCGGCCAGGGTAAGCGAAGTGTGAGGCGATGAGAGCGGAAGGGTGAACGTCCGACCGACGTAACGGGTCAAGATTTTCCGCGAGTGTTTCGTAATAAGTTTCGTGGAAGAGATTCCACGGCGAGGGGTCTTGAGCCGCCGCGTCCTCCGCCCCCCTCCTCCCTGTCCTTCTCCGTCGGGCTTCCATAGGAAAACCGGTAGTCGTAATTCCAGTATCCAGCGAGAGCATCAGCCGAGAAAGCCGGGGCCTTATCGTCTAGACGAGTCCTGAGTAGTGTGTAGGTACGGCTTCCATGCTCTGAGCTAAATCCGACGAGAACAATAGCACCGTGCGCGCGCGCGATAACGATCGCTAAAAATCGCACATTCATGAGCGGCCGTCTAATTAATCGAACGGTAACGAAAAAGTATAGAAACGCCCGCGTTTTGCGAACGCCAAGTGGAAAGGTAAAAGCGCCAATTCCCGGATGCGTGTAATTTGGCTGAAATCTTTTTTACACATCAGACATTTCTTGCGGCTTGAAATTCTCACGTCATTTAACACGTTTCAGACACGTGTAAATTGCAATTTAACACATGTTTAAATGTGCTGAATAACGTGTCTCAAAACGATAAGAAACGTGCCGGAAGAGACTCGGCCAGAATAATACTAATACGTGTCAGCATACTTGGACGTGTCAGCACACACCAAATATACATTTTTTATTTCTTAGACCTGTTTCCCAGTGCGCGTATATTCCATATCGAAAGTTCAAATATTTGTATTTAAAGCCCGCAACGTCCAGAATGTCCAAGTACACGTCCGCGGGCATTGGTACCTTTTATCTCGAAAGAAAGATCGCGGAGAAAATACGGGCCGCAATAAAGTCGCACTCCTCGAGTCACGCTTATTCAGCGGATAAGCAATTAGAATTTTATGCGCGAACGAAAGGCGTCGATACGCGTCGCGCACAGGCTCGGAAAATGCATTTATGGCGTTGCTGCACACGCCGTAATTCAGCTTCCGCACAGTCAGGCAATCCCGCGCGCGAGAGAGGAGAATATTCATTCACTCTGCTGCACTCTTAGTGCTGACGGTCACGTGCTAAAAGCGCATAAATGCAGGTACTTTCCTTCGCGTGGAAAAATTCAAGGTTGTTAAACACGCGAGGTGCTAAAGAGTGTGCGATACATATTCATGTCACTCGTGTCTGTAATGAATAATCGAATGACGCTCGTTCTCTCTCTTTCTCTTTCTCTCTCTCTCTCTCTCTCTCTCTCTCTCTCTCTCTCTCTTCCCCCTCACGATTGAAAAGTAAATTGCAGACGGCGCGCTCGATTAATACGCCCGTAATAGTCTCACCATGAAACAATTTCGTCTCGTCCATCTTTCACGGTCCCGCGGTGTTAGAAAGCTAATTTAGTTAGTCGGGGCATAAATCGGCCGCTGCGCGATTCACGTTCGGCTCTCCTTATTAAGGAGCGCTGCGCTTCGATTCGTGAATCGAAACCGGCCGCCGAACGTCCGCGAGAAATGTCCGCGTTCCAGTAGAAATCACAACCGCGAGAGAGAGAGAGAGAAAAAGAAAGAAGAAGCACGCGTGGACGCGCGTTTCCGCGATAAATCACGTCTCTCCTCGACATATCCCGGCGGGGTTACGGCTCTCCCATAATTCATTTTCACAGTTATCGGTCGCGTCCCCAGATCCGACCGATCGGTACCTAGCATTCGAGCTACCGTCCACTCGGGTACGTTACACTGTTTTTCCTCCTTTAATTGTGGGTTAAGGTCGGCTCTCTCGCGGCTTAACAGCCGGGACGCGGTCGTCTAAAAAAACTCTTTTTATACCGCCATATAATTATTTACGCGAAAGAGCCGCGGCGGAGGAGAGAAGATCTTGGATGCCGCGGTAACCCCAGCGGCAGGTAGAAAGGCAGGAAGTATAAATCATGATGAGGAATGGACGACATATTCAATAACCTCGCAATAAAGTGGGACGAAACTTTATTAGGAGACGTATGGCGACGGCAAAAAAGCATGAAGGGACATAGGAGCGACAGGAGAAGGAAGGGGAGGACAGAGGGAGGGGGATCGTGAATTTTGTCCCTTTCGGGGGTGTGTTGTCGTCCTCTATAAATCGTCAGATTAATATCGCCCGTGTGTGGGAATCCGACGATCGAGAGAAATCGGCTCGCCCGTGAAAATCGCGTGATTTAGGAAATCGGATGCGACTCCGCAGAATTACGATCGCAATATTCGGATCAGAGAGGGAGAAGGGAAGTGCGCGGAAGCGCGAGCCAGTGATAATTTGCTGTCGCGATTTTGCGACGTGAAATCGCGAGCAAAATCCCTGTGCTCGAATAAAGCACAATATACACGTGTCCATTCCTTCTTATTATTTATTTCTTGTACTTTAGAGGAGAAGTATCGTGCTATATATTTATATAGGTTCACCAAGTTAGTACGAAAATTTTTTATTTGCTGTTTTTTGGTTTTAAAAATGCAGTACCCTTTTTGTTTTCTATCTAGAACTCTAGAACTATGAAAAGTGTTAATAGAACTGTCATGGTTATTTTTTAATTTGTAAAACGTCGTGCCAGCTTTACAGACGTTCGTGTATCTCTCTAAGGCTGGAATCACACGATTTCATACTTTCTTAAACACATGCTGATCTCGGCAGTCCAGTTCATTGCATGAGTCGGTACCGTGGATTGTGGAAGATCTATGCAGTGAACTGAGCTACAGCGATCAGCATGTAGATTAGAACGCATGAAATTGTATGTGTTTCTAACTCTAGGCTCCTATTAACAGTCGTTACTTGAAACTTGTCTCACATGAGATACAGAGGATCGCATATATGTCTAGCCATTCTCTAGGCATGTCCTAATCGAAAGAGTTACTTAAAAATTTTTATCTAATACATTCGTTTCTAGGTTAAGTCCTAGATAGTCAAGACTCAAGTGTTTTTCTAGATAGTCAAAGAATTTCAAGTATGTTATTAGTACCCACTGAATAACTATTTTCCACTTTTTAGATATTTTCCTTTCTCTGGTATAGAAGACACAATATTCATAAGTTTACATCAAGACTCTGAATAAAAATATGAATTGTCCTAATAATTTTTTTAGCAAGTCACACGTTCTTCAAACGACATTCGTAGACATTTCTCATTGTCTACATCGACGATGTCTCGTATATACATTTACATTATCTACACGTAGAAGAACTCTCTTAAAATGAATCAGTCAAACATCACTGAAAACAATGAATATACATTGATTACAGTTCACCGGAAGTGCTCGGTGCTATACTCATAAATGATATCAGTGACTATTCATTGATTCACTTTAAGACAGAAGGATATCATGATCTAACTCTAAGCCTGTGCTTTAAGCTACTCGTGTTCTTCTGTCATAATTAATTTATCACTTAGGAATATCAATTTTCTCACTGCAGAAAGAAGAGAAGAGATGAGAAGGACACGAAGGAACACATTTCGAAAATGCTCCGCGAAACCAATAAATTTTTTATCGGGCATTTCAAAGGAAACCCACCCCCGCCACGGCCTCGTCCCCGCGAGCCGGACCAGAAGACACGCGATGCGTCCTGGCGCGAGATATACAGGAACGTGACGTGACACCGGATCCGCCTCCGGTTGCCTCGGTCCGAGGCAATTCAGCCGGCATCGCTCGGTTATTACCCCCGAGTAACTTCTCGAGTGTTCCTCCCTTGCCTGCGCGGCGTTTCCTCGCTGCCGTGCCGGCGGCCCGACAGGCGGACAAATCGTCCTCTCTTCCTCTCTCCTCCTCTCTCTCTTTCTCTCCCTCGCGTACGGAAATTCTCCCACGATTGCGCCGAGAATAATGCGGCGAGAGAGCCAAGTGCAGCGCGACGGTTCTCTGCGTTCCGCCGGGCGGAACCGCGTGTTCTTCAGCCACGACGATGATTGCCGGTCCGAGGGGATCGAAGTGTAACTATCGGGACAGGGGTACCTTGTTTGTCAAGTAACAACATCGCGTCGAAGGACGAAGCATCGCGGCGCACAGTCTCGCGGGTCTTGCGGTCGAGGGCTGAACTGTTGACGCGGACGGCGATGCGCGTCCCTCGCAGGAAACGTTCAAACGAGCAAATTTCGGGGTCTGTCCGCCCGAACAATCCCGGCGCGATGCGCAAAGCGAATTCGGAATTATCGGGCTTAACTTGGACGTTACCCGCGAGCTGACTTGGAGATATTCTCGTCTCCCCAAATCGCTTGACACGTAAACAGTCCGCGTGAACGTACCCGAGTCGAAATTTTGATCCTACTTTCAGCTTTTCTATTCCACTCAACACCTATTTTGATACTCTGAAACCTACATCAACCTCTTTTAATTCTATTTAATCTACCCGAAATTTTGATCCTACTCTCAGCCTCACTGTTCCATTCAACATATATTTTGACGCTAAAGAAAGTGGAAAGGGAAACTTTGGGCAACATCAGAATTAAAGTAGAAATAAATTCTATCATTAGAATTAATCCTACTTTGCTAAATTAGCTCCTACTGCGTTGTAGAATTTAAGGTTTTGAAATTCACGGCGCGAATCTGACTGAAAAATCTTGAGAAACGCGACTCGCAAAAGCGAATTATCCGAATGCTGGAGGGAACACAAAGAGAAGGCGGAAGAACACGGCGATCTCTCTGCGGCGCGTCTCGCCCCAGAATAACCGCACGTGCCGATAATCTTCGCGAGGTGGCATCGACCGCGAAGCCGGCGTTTTCAGGCGGCCAAACGGGCGCGCGCCACGCGGTCGTCGTCACCGCGTCTCCGGGCGACGTTTCTCGACGGAAAATCGCGCGGATTCCACGACTCGCTCGTCGAATTAGCTAGCGCCAGGCCTCTTTGATTTCAATTCGCTCGCACGGCCACGTCCTGAATGAGCCATTAGCGCCGCGGCACGCGTGTCTCACAGACAGTATGACGCTGCGGCGCGTTCGCAGGGCCTCTCTTGCGATCTCCCGAAATAACCCGCGTCCGTCCGACAGTGAGCGCGCGCGCGCGCGCGCACTTGCCGACAGGTGCAGCGCAGCGCGCGCGCGCTCTCACGCAATCGAAATTCGCGCTCGCGGAAGGGACGCGTGATTGAGAATTCTCCTGCGCCAATTACCGCCCCGGGCGGTTGCGACGTTCGACGTTGGACGGTCGAAATTGCGATCGTTAATACCGAACGGAATTCGTGCGCGCGCGAAACCAGCACCCGTGCTTCCAACGGAAATCCGCTTTCGTAGGATTGATCCGCTTTAGCGATTATTTCATTATAACTATCCGTCTACATACCGCAGTCCTCATGTATGCTGTTTGGCGGACGGTCCCCAACGACTAATTACGCACGTCGTTATGATATTGAATTTCGTGAAATTTGATGACCGTGATGATGTCGCATTATGATAACAAGTGCGAGAAATTCAGACGAGGCGATTCGCGACCTTTACTTTTTCACTTTGCCATGGGAACCTGAGTCGAAATTTTGATACTTTGACGCTCTTAAGGATAGTTTGCGCTTACTTAAATGGTTTATAGTCTAGGTAAAACCTACATTGACGATATTGATACTCATTAGCTTCTCTTTTGAACCTTTAACTCTACCTTGTAAAAATTTTGACGCTCTTAAAAATAGTTTGAACCTACTTAGATAATCTACCTAGGTCACAGCTCGGAATTAGTTATCTATTTCGGCCGATTCTCGGAAGCTACGCCTTCTATCTTCCCCTTGCCGCGAGCGGGCCACGAAAATGACGGTCGCGGCCAGTCGCGGCTTCAAGTTTGGAGGCTCGACCGTCACTTTTGCGACCCGCTTGCGGCAAGGGGAAGATAGAAGGCGTAGCTCCTGAGAATCGGCCGAAATGGGCAACTAATTTCGAGCTCTGACTTAGGTGAGACTTATTTTGACGATATTGACATTCATTTCCGAGTCAAAATTTTGACCCTATTTTGAACCTTGAATTCTATAAAATACATATATTCTATGTAGGAACTAAAGCTTCAATAGAGGTTCGCAACTGAATCTACTTTACTTCCTAAGATCCTACTATTATACAACCTACTTTGACGCTAAAGAAAACGAAAGCGGAAATTTCAGACATCATCAAGATCAAAGTAGGAGTAAATTATATCATTAGAATTAAACCTACTTTGCTATCTTAGCTTCTACTGTGGTGTAGAATTCAAGGTTCAACATAGGGTCAAAATTTCGACTCGGGAATTTTGCCCTGAGAATTTTGCCATGGGAGAGGGAAACGCACGTAGCCTAGAAAATTTTTGAACGTGACAACTTTGACGAGAATGCGTGAACATGAAAATACACACAGACATAAGTCTGTGACTTACAGACGTAAATCACGGATCACGTTCGAGGTCCAAATCACGAAAATCGCGAGAGACGAGGCGACGAAAAACGGAAATGTATTTTCCAGGGTGCGCCGCCAAGTTTAATTATGTCTGTTGTGTGCGAGGATGTTTATTGGCGTCGCGCGCGGAGAGGCGGGGACGCGCGCGTGCGGATATGAATTAATCCGAAGCTTCGGGCGACTTTCGGCGAGATGCTCGGGTCGCACCGCGATAAATAAGGACACGCCGCGGCGACGACAGTCGAGACGCGAGCATCGCGAATCAAGATGCCACGCAGCTGCATTCAATTCAATCCGCGTGCCAAGAAGGTCGGCGGTGTAAGTTTGAGCCGCGCCACAAAAGTACGCAGTTCCATTTCCGATATGACGTTACCCCGGCGAGAGCGAGCCGATGTAATGCTAATCTCGAAATTGCTCGAGAGGCTGCTTCGTCGTTCTGCAGCATGCTTAATCAGCTTATGCGGGATGAGCCGCGCGCGTCTCTTGATTACTTCAACGGATTACGGAGAAAAACGGTATGGTTGGGCCGCACGCGAATCTGGCTGTGCCAAGCAGATGGCAGTGATAAAATACGGAACAACTAATTGCGAGGCTGCTGCAACCACGAAGCGAGTTGCAGTAGTAATGACATCTGGTTGCTGCAAGTGGAAGAAAATCCATGGTAAAATGTCAGCTCAACCGATTTCTAATTGGTACAACCAGATCACGCACAACTACATTGATATAGTTGATGCACTAAAGCAGAGCTCGGAATTAGTTGCCTATTTCGGTCGATTCTCAGGAGCTACGCCTTCTATCTTCCTCTTGTCGCGAGCGAGCCACGAAAGTGACAGTCGAGCCTCCAAGCTTGAAGCCGCGACCGTCATTTTCGTGGCCCGCTCGCGGCAAGAGGAAGATAGAAGGCGTAGCTTTCGAGAATCGGCCGAAATGAGCAACTAATTCAGAGCTCTGCACTAAAGTAATTGAGTCAAATTAATCATATACTAAGAAAAAAATACTTAAAAATTAACAAATATTTATTAAGTAGGTACCATTAACACACACACACATTTATTTAAATAAAAATTCTCTTCATTTAAACGGGGTATTGTTCACTTAAACCGAGATCTTATTCTTGATATATTTTTCATATTCTCGATACCTTTACTATTCTTGATATTATTTTTCTTTGATATTTTTTTATTCCTTGATTTCTTCGAAATATTGTTGATAGCCTATGCAGAGAGAGAGAGAGAGAAAGAGAGAGAGAGAGAGAGAAGATATTTAAGAAAGAAAAAATATTTATTCAATGGCTACTAATAGCATACATAAAATATTTTTCAAATAAAACATACATTTTTTTCGAAATTTTAGTTTTTTTTTCACGGAAACAAGTATTCTATCGAAATAAAAGAATTCGGATTTAGATAAATCTGTTGTGTGTTAATACTCGCGGAATAAAATTTTTTTTTTATTTTTTCCTTCACAGTGTGCGGAAATCAGAACTTTTTCAATTTCGCGCAAACCGTATTAATTTTTCATCGTGTCGAATCGTCGTCTAATGAAATCCATTGTGACGACGAAAGGGGGTCTCGAAGGGATTCCCGAAATAGAGCGGGGAACCACCGAGAGAGAATGATCGGTTTCACAATAGCGTGCCGGTAACAAAACTAACAATGACCACAATGCCCGCGGCAGCGCTCGTATTCCAATTCGCGGAGGGTCCTCGTGCTCGAATTAGGGTTGCAGCTCCTTTCATCCCGGGGTCGAGGATGTGCAATGAACCCCGACCTCGCGCGAATCCACTCCGTCCGTTCACGTGATAAAATTAAAATAGATACCACGTCGATAATTTAATAATCTCACGTACATAACACACGTGAGAAAAAAAAGAGAAAACGCACAAGAGAGAATTTGCGCCGCGCGATTGGACGCCTAAGGGCTCGTTTTTTGTTTCTCCTAAAAAATTGGGCAAAATTTCGCAATTTCGGAGTCTGCCTTTCACGGAGGATATATACTTCAACCACTGCTCCACGTGCACTTCACGTCTCGAACTACCGACTCGCTTTCGCTCGCGCCAATTAAGTCCCAGCAGTGAAACTCGCGACAACTCGCGAGACCGTTATTAACTTTCTTAATAACTTCATAAAATAACGAGCGGCAGCAAATGATCGTAGTTACCGACTGCGTCCGCGACTCTGCCACTCGTGAAATTTCCGCGCTCGCTCCACCAGTCAATTGACTTATCGACCGTTACTATCTCGAATCGTGGCGGACACAATGCGTCTTGCATCACGCGATGCCGGATCCCCTGTAGCGTTTACTCACGTAAACAATGAAGGAACGTCTGACATTATTACGACGTATTGGCGGAGGACCGGTCTAAAGGCGAGTCGGGGAGTCCGGTGAACGCGACGTCGCGCTCGCTCGTGCAGCGGAAGTAAACGCGGTGGGCGTTGTGCACACAGGTGTTCCCAAACTATTACGTCGGCTTCGTACACACAAAGTCTCTCGTTAATTCCGATCGTGAAGTCAACAAGAAGTCAACGAAAAGACGAAATTGTGCCCCTCCACATCGCGACATGCGCATCGATAGACGCACTGAGAAAAAAATATCTAAAAATTAACAAATATTGATTAGGTGGGTGCTATTAACATATCTATTTTAATCAAAATTTTTCTCATTCAAACCGAGTATTGTTTATTCGGTTTAAGTAAATAATACTCGGTTTAAGGCTCCTGGCCCTTCGCATTGTCTATCTCTTTTTAATGACGTCAAAAGTGAGAAAATGCATGCTAAAAATTCTTGCGAAATACATTGAAATAAAAATATATATCCATAAAGTAACACTTGCAATCGATTTAGTCAATTTGTAAGATATTCCGTACATTCCCCTTTTGCTCTAACAATCAATAATTTATTGTAATTTATTGTAATTTATTGTAAATTAATCTGAATAGAAATAGGCGAAAAAATAGGTTAAGAAGATGAATTGTATGTCACGTTAATTTACGACAAATTATTGATTACAGCAAAAGGGGAATGCACGGAATATCTTACAAATTTATTTAATCGATTGTAAGCGTTACTTTATGGATATATGTTTTTATTTTAACGTATTTCGCAAGAATTTTTAGCATACGTTTTCTCATTTCTGACGTCATTAAAAAAGAGATAGACAATGCGAAAGGCCAGGAGCCTTAAACGAAAAGAATTTTAACTTAAATAAATATGTGAATGGTACCCACCTAATAAATATTTGTAAATTTTTTAATATATTTTTTCTCAGTGTGCGATTTATCCGAGACTGAAGGGACTAGCCGAGTCTCGTGTCGCGAATAACACCGCAGCGGCGTCCAAATTCGGTGCAGGCTCTCTGGGATATTCATGCCGGGTCGCGGAGTTGCGATCAACACGCGCGAAATCTTGATTGAGGAAATGCGGGCTTGATTGAATCGACTGTACGCGGATGAACGGCACCGGGGAAATACCTGGGGACATCTCGCGATACGTGTGTGAGATCGTATTTTTACGCGCACCCTGATAATATATCCGTCCGTTCCCATCGCGAATCCATATCTGCTCTCTCGTGTGGAACCCGCGGCACGACAGATCGCGGGCCCGGGCTCCGCCGTCGCAAGCGTCTCTCCGGAGTGGTTTGTACGACTGCGGTGACTCAGCCGTGGAATGCTGCACACGCGCCCTGCCTTGATTGCCTATCGGACCTCTGCGCTCTGCGCCGGAGGTTCTATAAATAATACGACACACGTACGCGCGCCTCGCGCTCTCACGGAAGGAAGGTGTCGACGCCGTAACGAAATCGCCGTTAATTAACGCCGATCGCGGCTGAGAAGGGGAGAGAGAGAGAGATAGAGAAATAGACAGATAGATCCCGAGTCGAAATTTTGATCCTATGTTGAACCTTGAATTCTACATCGCAGTAAGAGCTAAGATAGCAAAATAGGTTTAATATTCTAATTATATAATTTACTCCTACTTTGATCCTGACGATGTCTGAAATTTCCGCTTTCACTTTCTTTAGTGTCAAAGTAGGATATATAATAGTAGGATCTTAGAGAGCAAAGTAAGTTCAGTTGCGAACCTCTATTGAAGCTTTAGCTCCTACATAGAATGTATGTATTTTATAGAAGCAATTAAAAAATTTAATAAATAACGAAACAGAAACGTCAAATAGCATAAAAAATATACATTTTATTTGTTGTATATATTTCAGACATCATCAGAGTCATAGTAGGAGTAAATTATATCATTAAGAAGTTCAATCATTATATCATTATATCATTTAGAATTAAACTTACTTTGCTATCATAGCTCCTACTGCGGTGTAGAATTCAAGATTCAACATAGGATCTTAATTTCGACTTGGAAATGAATGTCAATATCGTCAAAATAGGTTTCACCTAGGTTGCAGATTATCTAAGTAGTCTCAGACTATTTTTAAAAGCGTCAAAGTAGCGTCAAAATTTTAACAAGATAGAGTTAAAGGTTCAAAAGAGAAGTCAATAAGTATCAATATCGTTAAAGTAGGTTTTACCTAGGCTATAAATCGCCTAAGTAGGCGCAAACTATCCTTAAGAGCATCAAAGTAGTATCAAAATTTCGACTCTGGATAGAACGAGAAAGAGAAAGATGCGCGCCGACAATTGATCGAGCTTGGGTTGACATGTGATCCTACTTTTGATATGGATATTCCGTTTAACGCTTACTTTGATCTTCTGAAGCGTGGAGATCAATCTTTTTTGACTTTAAGTACCTGTAGCTTTGAGGTAGATGTTCTTTTTTTCCTTGCAACTTACAAGCTGCATCTTGTGCGTTTTCTGCCATCAGCAGAAAACGTTAAGTAGGACTTTAGTTTCCATGCGTTCTCTTGGAGAAAAAAATGTAACTATAATCACATAGAGAAATAATTACATTAAATTATGGTCAAAAATTTATTCAGTTGAATTGCTCAAATGGTTTGGTAAACACAATACCTAGTAATTTGATAATAATCGTTAAATAGTTCCACTATTACTGAAATAATTGATCATTTCGTATGTTTATCACATAACACGGTAAATATTAGTGAACCAAAGAAAAGTTTTACGATGCATAGTTAACGAATAATACTTATCTAATTATTTTATTATGTTCACCTGCGCATTTAACTGAAACACTACTTCATTAAAACGTCTAATAATTATTATTCTACACGGAGAAAAATAATTTACTGGCCCAGCAAATTTTCTGCTGTTCTAACAAAATCTTTTCGTTATTATATGGACAGCAAAAAGATTTGCTAAGAGTACTAATTATTATTTGCTGGATATAATTTGCTGAATCTATAAATTATTTTGCTGTAAGAATCATGATGGATTTATATAAGTAGTTGCAGTTTTGCTCCGATCCGATGTATCCTTAGCAAATAAATTTGCTAAGGATACATTATTTTGTAACACATTTTTTTTATTTTAGCAACGAAACTATTTCTGCTCTGATAACGAATAATTTGTAAAATTAGTTAAGATGCAGTAACAACGACGATTTTGCTAAAAGAGCAAAATTTATTTTTCTCCGTGTAGGATCGATAGTTATTACCAAACTTTTTTTCCAGCGTGATATGTACTGTGTACACATTGATCCTTCAGATGTTAAAAGGTTCAGGTTCGAAAGCAAGACTAAAATTTCCACTTGGGATGATTCCGCGTGTAAAGAAAGAAAGAGAGTAGAGATCCGGGAGAGATTTTTTAGGATATCCCACCGTGCATCTCGGGTGATCCTTCCCGGGAGCAACGGTAAAAAGGAGCCGACTCTTGCGCGAAGCGCTCAGTTACAACCTACGTGCTCGTGTTCAATCGCGGTCATATGCAGCGGTATAAGTAAACGCATAACTATAAATTTGCGTCGCTTATTCACTCGACCTCGTAAAGCGCCCTCGTAAAATCCCTGTCGCGAAAACCCGAAAGTTCGCGATCGCGACGACGACGACGGCGGCAAAACGTCTCTTTTAGTGTGATGATCGCGTCGATCCGCATCGATCCGATTCCTCCGTTTCACTATCGCCTTTATAGTTTGCTGAACGCCCGCGATATTTTACGGCCAATCCCGGCTATCGAGGACCGCCGCGGCGGAGGCGATTTCGGGACGTCGATTCGCCGTGTGCCGATTGTGCGCGAAATCGATGCGAGCGTCGTAGTAAATCACTGCCGTAAATACAACATCGCGTGTCGCGTAAAAACAGAAAGGTAACGAACAAACGATTCGCACGATCGCGCCCGAATGCTCCTCGACGACGATAAGTCGCGGATTTTAGATCCGATCCTGCGGCGCATCGGGGCTCCCTTTCGCCGAATAATCTCGCACGAACGACCGTTTCGGCCTAACGCCGCCGAAGGGCGACGGCGGCGGCGGTGTGCTCCTTTTCGAAATAACATGCCGCGCCCTAAAAACCGCGGCCCCCTCTGCATCCGAAATAGCGAGAGGACGATCCGAGCGCCGAGATATCCGTGCGCACGGTGTCCTCGTAAAATCCGGGTTAAACGTAGTTTAATTTAAATAATAATACGGAGCGCGTGCGGGGGCGCGCCGCCGTATCTCCATTCGTATACGCGCGGCTCGCTTATCGCGAATCGTAAAATTCACCACGGACGTGGTGTCGCAGAACGAACGGGAATCCTTGAATCGCGGCCGATCCTTGGATCGATGGCTCTTCGGGCCATCGCAGACCGCGTCACGTTCAAAATCATACGGGGAAACGGTTGGATCGGGGAAACTTTTGGTGAAATATCAACGAACCGGAACATCTCGGTTGTAATTACCAGGATTCAGTTCAAATCATTTCCGGTTGAATTTGAACGGAATTCCAATAACTTCAACTAGCATTTTACTTAAGGGGACTGAAGGGTCAGATTGCCTGAAAATCGTGCTTGCTTTTTCACAATTTTTTATGATAAACTGAATAAATATGCGAAAATTTTATTTTGACGTGTATTTATACAACATATAAAGAGAAGAAAAATATAAATTTGATGATGAAATACTCAATATAAGTGTATGATACATGCAGTTAAAATATATTTCGTTTTTCTGTTCAAAATAATTTTGCGGTAATATCTTGTCTCTTGGTGATTCAATTAAGCCGAATTTTAGGTGGAAAATAAGTAATCCGTAAGTTTGTCGTTATCGTGTGAATCACTATAATAGAAATTGAATAAGAGTTGACAAAATAAATACGTGCAAATATCTTAATGGAATATTATTAAATCTTCAGTTCTTTTATAGTAAAAAAATTAATATTTTAAAATTAAATATTTTCACGTTTGTCAGTGGTTCACGCGATAACGACAAGCTTACGGAAATTTTCTACCTAAAATTCAGCTTAATTAAACTACCAAGAGTCAAGATTTTACTGCAAATGACGATCTTGAAAAGAAAAACGAAATATATTTTAACTTCATGTACCATATACATTTATATTGAGTATTTGATCATCAAAATTATATTTTTCTTCTCTTTATATGTTGTATAAATAGACGTCAAAATAACACTTTCGCATATTCATTCAGTTTGTCATAAAAAATTGTGAAAAAACAAGCACGATTTTCAGGCAATCTGATCCTACAGTCCCTTTAACATCTGCTTTGATAGTATACTTGAAAATGTTGGTGTACCAAATTATCTTTTCGACCGCAAAATTCTTTTTTTCAGTGAAGTTCAGGCCGAAAGTAGGGCTAAACTTTCAACTCGGGTAACCCGCGGACCCCATCGCGCCCGACACGCGCAAAGAAACGCCACTTGAACGAGTTTTACGACGCTCTTCAATCGCGCGTGAACGCATAATCGTGGCAGCCCTTTTGTCTGTCTGTCTGTCTGTCTCTCTCTCTCTCTCGCCGTCGTTCTTCTCCCCGTATTTCGCGTCACAATCGAATGCACGATGTCGATCGCGACGAAGAATGTCCTTTGCATCGGAATGGACAGATAAACCGCGCGAGCGGAGGAGCAAGTTATCTATCGAGCATAAAGGGGTGGGTGCGAGGAGGGAACGGGCGTCTTTCAACTTCGGTCAATTATTCCGGATGAGGCCCTAAGGGCACTCCCGAAACGAGTTTCGGTCTTCTTTCTCCGGACTTGAGCCGAAAGGAGTGCCGATATCAGGGACTCTTCCTTCCCGTCGTTCTATGACGCGATCGCTTAAAGCCGAACGATCGCCGACGTGAGTCGCTAACGTTGAATAGCGTACGCGATTTTCTCCTTTCGGAAAATAGCGTCGACTTTCAGCCATGATCGGGGTTTACATATAATATTAATAAAAATAATTAATTGCTACCTGCTGATTACGCGCGTTACACGGATAACCTCTTTACTCGCATACGAAACGTCAAGCTCTCACTTCACGTCTCACGTCAAAATGTCACTTCTTTTTTTGAACACATTCGCACTTTCTGGGTTAATCAGCAATCACGAGGAACGTGTAGCTGAAAATGGATGCGGTGAAAACTTGCAGTGATTATCGACCAATCGATAGATCGATCTATCCGACATATCAATAGTCACTAGTTTTCGACTTGCACTTCAACTGCAGTCGTACCTCAGTTGCATTGATGCTATACCATTCACCAGATCGATAGTCACTAGAAAGTTTTGACCAGCCATGTCCGTTTCTAATTGATCGTTTTTCATGACTGTTGATTCATCCGGCAAGCGGGAATGTGTCAAAATAGAAGTGACATTTTGATAACTTTTCGTTAATGTTTTATTTTAATATTTTCACGCTATTTTCTCTCAAACTATTCGTTATTTGATAAGCGCTTCAGAATATTAATAAGCATTCTACTATAATATATTAGAAAAAAATATTTTTATTTACTTTTAACATATTCGCGTTACACGTGAGCGAATAACCTTCTGATAAAAATACATATGTAAGAAACATCAAGCTGTCAAAATGTCACTTTTGTTTTGACACATTCCCGTTTGCCTGATGAATCAACAGTCATGAAAAATGATCAGCTAGAAACGGACACAGGTAGTTGAAATTTTCTAGTGATTATCAATCTAATGAATGGTATAGCATCAATGCAACATAGGGCGTGGTCTAGTAACCGCTACAAATGCTGCGCAGCGTTTCTCTTGTTCTATTTCTCGGATTCGAATGAAAAAAGAGAAAGAAGTAAAAACGTTGCAAAGCATTTGTAGTGCTTACTGGACTGTACCCTGAGTGTACGCTTATGCCGTCCTCTAGCTACGCTTATGCCGCCATATCCAATATGGATGGCAGTTTTTAGTGCTTCCGCGACGACGCAAATTTCTCGTATAATATTACGATATGTTCACAACATTTAGATTTAGATGCAAGATCAAGGTCGTTGCATTGTCCTTTTCACGTTGAGAAAAATACCGTCTCCAATCTAGTGAATGGTAAGACAAATCTGTATTAATACTTGTCACCCCTGAAACTTGTTTTATCGGAAATAAGGTTCGAATAATATAATTAATACACTCTAAAAATTTGTGTAAAATTCCATGTAATTATGAGACCAAGTATTATAGTTATAAATTTACACACGTATCAAAATGTATCTTTCGTCTATATAAATATATTTTTATGCGATAATTACGTGTAATAAATTTATATCTATAATAGTTGGTCTCAAAGTTACCCACTATAATAGATACAATTTTATACAAAATTTTTACAGTATACAAGTATATCCCACGTATTATATCTCATTTGAGACGAGTTTCGAGTAATAGCTATTGATACGAGCTTAAGTGTAGTAAGACAGTAAGAGACCGACTATGCGTTTCACCGTTAGAGGAGCGTATTCGATCGATCGAAACGTTTGTTTACACGTAGTCAGAAATTCCCTCTGTATTTGAGTGAAATATTCGCTCTCGTGAATTCACACGAGTGGTACTCGTTCCGAGTGGAGATTCCACTTCACTCCAGAAGAAATGTAGAGACAATCAGAAATCGATGGGCGCTCCGAACTGTCGTTGAGGTCTTGTTGCGCGACTGCAACTGGAACAGGAGGACCACCCTGCGTGTACCCGGCCGGGCGTACGGACGCACTGTTGCGTGCGCGAAAATCGTCGGACGATTGCTCCTTTATTTACTCCACGTCGATCCGGTGTCCACGGCTCATAAAGCGGACACGTCGAGTGCGAAAGCTCGGACGATTGCTCACGCGTCATCGAGCACTGTGTTACTGTTTAATGATCCGTGCGCGGTTAAGGATGCTATTGAATTTGTCGGCGTCCTGGCCTTCTTTTAATCCAATATTGCTGATTTACGGCGCTCTCTCGTGACAATTACGCCGCGTGTCGTTATGCGTGTGTCAATCGCGAGAGCAACGGGATCCTTACGTAAGGTGAAGGAAATTAGCGCGCAATATCGCGATAACGTGATTACGTCGGGATTGAAATCGACGTGTTCGCGGATCGCGGATGATATGACGATAATCCGCCCTCCCCTCCTTCCTCCCCAGCGATATGCGAAGGAGAGGTTCCAAGAACGTAACGTACGATCTCTCGCGGCCGGACGGGTCTGGAGAAAATGCTTTCGTTGCGGCGCGAAAGCGAATGATATGTCCCAAATGCGCGCCAGGCGTAACGAATCCGAATGCACAATCGAATAATCTGCCGCGTTGCGTTGGATAACAAAATACGACACGACCCGAGTCGCATTGGATTTGTCTCCTCTGCTCTCGAGGACTCAACGCGGCCTCGCGTTGTCGTCCCGCGCGCTTATAATCCGCCGGAATCAATCCGAAATTTCGTCAAAGATGTTTTCGGCTGGCTGCAGGTGAACAAAAGCCGCGAATTAGTTCGGGAAGGGCAGAGGAGTCGATACAATGGCGAGATATCTCTCATTGTTCTTTCGTTGGCACCGGCCGTGGTGGTAGTAGAAGTAGTAAAATAGTAGTAGCAGTAATAGCACAGTACCTGGCGCGATGCACACACACACACACACACACACACACACACACACACACACACACACACACACACACACACACACA